>NC_060138.1:440871804-441180856 GCF_021461385.2 Schistocerca piceifrons
TTATGTTTTATTTAACGGTTACGACCGGGATCTGTCTAATTAGACTATCGTCAGATTTAAATCTGAAATGCAGAACCGTCGCTATAGTTTCGGCCGAAATCGAACGTAAAACTTAAATAAAACGTAATCTAGATGCCTTTGTGCATAAAAAACGAGGTCACTGACTTCTCCTCCGAAATGAATGCCGTCTTTTTGGTGTGTTTGTGCTGTCTTGAAAGAGATTGAAATGAAAATAAGAGTGAAGATAAAGCCCAATACCAGCGCAGCACCTCTCGGTGATGTTCGCTGGGGCCAGCAGCTCGTGGTCGTGCGGTAGCGTTCTCGCTTTCCACGTCCGGGTTCCCGGGTTCGATTCCCGGCGGGGTCAGGGATTTTCTCTGCCTCGTGATGGCTGGGTGTTGTGTGATGTCCTTAGATTAGTTAGGTTTAAGTAGTTCTAAGTTCTAGGGTACTGATGATCATAGATGTTAAGTCCCATAGTGCTCAGAGCCATTTGAACCATTTTTTTGATGTTCGCTGGAAAACGTTTTGGGGAAACTCAGCGCTATATCTTAGCTTTGCACCAAGCTGATATCAATAGAATTACTGAGTACGCGATAAGTGTCACCACATAACAACAACAAAACGCCAAAGCAATCAGACTGAGATATGGTACTGATTGTCCTGCAATCGTTTCTCGCACATTGGTAATTTCACGATGATTCGCCACCCATCGCAGTGATCTTTTGTAACACAATGCAGCCTGCCTATTACATGAAGAAACCAACCAAACTACATAAATGCTAGAAATGTTATTACTGGGGTCAAAGTTCATGTAGTGTGGGCACTATGCGTATGTCTCTCTGAATATTGTGACCTTTCAAATAGGTATTATGTTAATTATCGGAACTCTCGCCCTTCAGGTGACAAAACAGTTTTATTACTGCCCAGAGCTACTCGTTGCGGTTTATTAATTTTAGATGTGTAACTCACAACACCATTTTTTCGATAAAATTGTCAGTACAGCGCGACAAACAAACAATGGAAACATCTACATCTATTGATTGAGAAAAATGTGTAAAATGTTTCACAATTCCGCAACCAATCATTTTCAAACTCCTTTTCAAATTTTGTCTTTACGCAGGTATACCTTTCCATTGTTTACCTGTACGTCATGTATTTCTTAAATAATAAAAAAATTAATATTGCTGCAAAAACCTATTTAACTTGCACTAAGTGTACGGTGAAATTAGATTAATTCTATTTAACCTAGGGCTGTCGAGTAAAGGACAATTTGGAAACCGTCTTCACTCCCAGTTACGAACAGACGCAAGACAATTGCACTTTATCACCGAGATCTAACATGACAAACGCAATAACGGTGACGAAAAGGACGGTGTAAAATCTACTGTCAGCACAGATGTAGAGAACTTTTCTCTTTTGATACATAACTCGCTTTCTTGAAGCACGAAAGCAATCTCACACAATACAGACGCAAATAGCTTGACATTTCTGTCGTCCAATATTGGCTCTATCGGTTAAAATAGAAATGTAACAATGTCGAAGGTTAATACACGCGTCGATAAAGACGTCGGCTGAACCACTCGATCCTGAGATCGAATAAGGGCTCCTCTGAACAGAAGCAGCAGCGAATGCAAAAAGTCTCTCAGGACTTGCTTTGATGACGTCAGCCAAGCAGAACTATTGAAACATACCATAACACGTGATGAAACATGGACTTATTGGTAAGGCGTCGAAACTAATACTCAGTAGACCTAGTGAAAGCATTCTGTTCCATCAATACCGAAAAAATCTACCAAGTGCGGTCTAATATAAAGGACATGGTCACTATGTTCGTCAGTTTTAACGGCAATGTACACCATGAATTCCCGCCACTAGATCGAACGATCATTAAAGAGTACTATCTATAAGTTCAACACCGTTTGCGCGAAGCAATCCGAAATATACGCTGGAATTTGTGGCGGAGCAGCTCATAGTCTTCTTCCAATTTATTGATTTTCGGGACCGTGCCCATTTAGGCATGTCAGCCTGTGATGTCACTTGTGGCGAAACGAACATAAGGACAACACAACACCCAGTCCGCGAGCGGACAAAAATCTCCGATATCGCCGGGAAACGAACACAGGCCCCTTCGCTTAACAATCTGCCGTGCTGTCCGTGCAGGCAATCAGAGAGTGAGGGGATTTTGTACCACAATAATGCATCAGTTCACACTTCGTTGCTTATTCGTGAACTTTTGGTCATAAACAATACTATAATGGTGCCGCAGCCTCCATATTCGCCAGACATGGCCCCATGTGTCACTTTTTTGTTCCCAAAAATAAACAAATCCTTAAAGAGCACTTGTTTTACTGCATAGATGAGACTAAAAACGTAGCGCTGCGACAGCTAAATGTTATTCCAAACATCAAGTTCCAGAAGTATTTTGAGGATTGAAAAAAAGCATTAACGTTAGCTATAATATCTAACGGTGACCTTTTTGTAGGGGATTGCACATAGAATAAATAAAATACTGTGTGAAAAACGAAAATTCCTGCTGCTTTTTGAACGCACGTCGCACATCCAGTAATAAATGCTTTCTCCAATAATGATGCACAGTAAGGATGAAGAACACAGTGCTTTACAATCCATATTCCTCTCAGTGGAAATCAGAATAATTAGTGACTCCTAGACAAACATTTGTAAGAATAGCTTTCTAGAGATGATATGGACTGAAATTTTCGACTGAACCAAAGCTAACATAAAATTTGATATATTACATGATAAATTGATGTTATTACTAGAAAAAAGCTCTCTCCATGAAAGCATAAGAAAATACATTAAAAAGCCATGTAAGATCAATAGAAGGATTAAAAAATCTTGTAAAAGGAAAAGCAAAATATGTCTGTTCGAAGGAACGATCAAAGATTCTGCAGTTACGTCGGAAACCAGTAATTCCAACAAGAAGCTTCAATCTGTACAAAAAGTGGAGAAAGGAGAGACAGGACAATAGGCCACATAACAGGATAACATCACAAATGATTTAAATTAAAAGAGAAATTATCAGCCACAACTAGTAGGGATGTATAATATTTTTTTAAATGGAGTAGAAAAATAGGAATAAATAGTTCGAGAGAAAAATCAAAGCAATATTTTGAAATAGCAACTCATATAATATTCAGTCATATGAATGTGTCACCCACTTCTCCTCCTGAAATTAAGAACATTAAACATGTACTCAAAAGTCAAACTTCATCTGGATTTGGTGGTGTACTAAAGAGTTGTTCCCACATAATAAGTAGTCTTTTTTGAAAATGTAGTGCATCACTGACTCAGGAAATTTTTCCAGCCCTTGCTGAACCCTTGTATAAGGCAGATGGCAGGAGAGCTGTCAGTATCTACCAACACATTTCATTACTGATATCATCTTCCAGAATTTTTGTGAAGGTGATGTACTATAGGATAGTATCCTATCTCAGTAATAATAATAGCCCTTATAAATCACTGTCTGGATCGCTAAACTGAAAATGAAATTTACACGTTCACCCACCAAATTTTACAAGTATTAAATAACGAAGTATCACCAGTTAGTATTTTCTGTGATCTTTCCAACTGATTTGTCTGTGAATTACAATATCCTCCGATATTTTACGGAATTGCCCATAGAGTCAATCAATGGATAATGCCATATTTAACCACAAGAATGAATAAGGGTGTACACAATAACTCAGACAAAATAAGCAGGCGAGATTGTTCTGTCTAGGAAGTTATCATTTAAGGGGTTCCACAAGCTCAGTATTAAACCCACTATTGTTTCTCATACTTATAAACACCGATCCACCTAATGTACAAGAAGTAAAACTATTTCCTTTTTCAGAGAAACTACTATTGTAATCAGTCCAAACATACACCCAGCAACAGAAGTTCGGCAATGTCTATATACGAAGGATCTGATTGGTGAGATGTGAGTTGTAGATAAATGGGATGCTAGGTGGTCAAGGAAATGAGAGATTGGGGCCTTTTTTTGGGTGGGATGGGCTGTACGGAGTAGATTATGGCTGGTAGGAAGGGCAGTTTCGGGGATGAGTTCATGGTCTGTGTAAGGGACAACGATCGGAAACAACATGGTGAGTTTGGAGAAGTAGGGGAGTTGAGTTAATAGACGCGTAGCAGCAGGTCAGCGTTCTCAATGATGGTGAAGACTACATGGTGTTTGGACCCAAGTTTACGGGAGAAGCTAGAGGAGACGGAAGTGTTCTAGGTACCTGAAGAAGTGTGGATCCTTACTCGACTGGTACAAGATACGAATGGAAGGACGAAGTCAAATAGGGAGTGCGAGATAAAGTGTATGTCATTCGATGATTTCGAGAGAACCAAAAAATTTAGGAGAATTTATGGGCTAGTCTTTCTTTTTAGTTCTTATATAGTGGGGTGTAGTTGATGTGGCCATTACAGTTCGGTTCATAAGCACGATTTTTAGTGAATTTATGGTAAAGTAATCCATAAGAGTATTTTGGAGTAGCATGGAGCTGCCAAAGGTCGTTTGATAACGATAAAAAATGTTTTAAAAGTAATAGATAGAAACGCCACATTTATAGTGGCCCCAGCCAATGGCGAACAATCAGCTGACGTAAGTGCAAAGATAAAGCAGATAAGAGTTCTCAATAATGTTTACATAAACTTGATGTCTATATGCTGGTGCTTGAGTATGCAGTCCAAAGATTCACTTACTTCTTGTATTGCCTTACTACAACATGATGTCCACAAGTGTCTTTTGAATGCAAAAGATAACATTTTTCGATTGTGCACCCACATGACATTAGGTGTCCTTCATTTCTGGAGATGAACAAACTGAATTGTTTCAAAACTAGTGCAAAAAACTGTGACTGTTTTGCTGTCTCATATCAAAACTCTAGTGCTTCATTTCCCTTTTACTTAGATATTTGTCGTGCAAAGCAACGTCATAACATGCGACAGAAATAAATATATGTGACATTCTATCGGCCGATAGTTGAACTATGTATAATTCGCAAAATCAGATGCTATAAACAATCCAAACTTATCTTACACCAACATTAGTTCTATAGACATGCCTTTACTGACTGATGATAAAAATTACCTGTGAACTAAGCAAGAACTCATTAAGTGTAAACTAATATTACACTGTGCAATGACATCTACTTTTGAATCTACAGCGAAAGACATTAAATATTTCGTACCTGAAGTGATGCATTATCTACCAGCTTTTATGTAGTCGCCCCATGTCATAGAGTCATGCATTTCAAACGCGATAATGTATTTCTCTCAAAAGGACTTGAATTATCGAGTTTCTGGAAAATTGTCTGCACTTGTGGCTACTACGTGTGGTCTGCTGACAACACAGGTATGTTTCAAAGATTCATTACGGATTTCGGAAATAATGTTGGAAATGCTAGTCAATTTCTTTCAGGATATACACAGTAAAGACGCAAAGAACACGAAATATTTCTGTAACACTAAATTTTCCGTTAGCTTTTGTGTGAAGAAACCCACAAGCGTGGTTGAAAAATTCGTAACTCTTATGAAGAGAAGAATTACTCTTGTTATATGCACAACTTCCAATGAAGTATTATAGTGCTGTACTGAGGTCATAGTTCCCTGCTTCAGACACCATTACAGTAAATGACATAAGGTACATAAACAGAAAGAGTACGTAATTTTTAATCACACAAACCGATGGCAACTTTTTGCTAAACTACGTCATGTCGGACGTCGTAGATACAGGAACCTGCAGGCGGGGTCTAGTGAAGCATGGGATACAACCCGTCGGTTTTGACCAATGACGTCATACGTTACTCGTAGATAGTAATGTCTTCACTTCGAGCCATAGATAATAAAACAGTTCTGTGTTCCGGATAAGCGGTATCGTTGTGAGTTGTAATTGAATGTGATTTTAAAAGAGATCGCTTCATATTGATGAAAATATTCTTTGTGTGCATTTATTAAATTATTTAGTTGTTTCTAATTCATTCAGTATTTAATTTCATTCGTAGTGATATTGAGGTAGTTTGGACTATTAGTTTCTTATTTTAGAACGATTCTTAGTATCTCATTTTCGCTTGTAGGTATGGATTTAGTTGCTGCGATGAACCCTGATGATTTACGAGAGGCTATGGGCGAAGACATGTTGGCCACGATTTGTTTTTTTTTGCGAGTGTGTGGTCTCGTTGCTGAGTATGATCGATGTCGTGAGTGCGGCGAGCATATGTGCCTCACAAATGTATCTCGTCGCCATACTCACGACTTATTCGTATGGCGCTGCAGCAGAGATAGGTTGTGGCGATTCATTAGAAGAGGGACGTGATACGAAAAATCTAAGCTCACCTTGAGAAACATTATGAAAATCACTTAGGATGTTGGTGTTTGAGATATACTGTGTGGCTGTGTGTGCATGAATATCGCGTGAGTAAGCGTACAGTTGTGGATTTGTATTCCTTTTGTAGGGAAGTGTGTGGGGAGTACATGAAATGTAGGGGGCCGTTGGGGGTGGGGGGTGCTATGGTCGAAATTGATGAATCACATTTTGGCAAAAGGAAGTACAACAGGGGGGAACCTCCGGTGGGATTATGGGTTTGGGGGGCAGTAGTTTCAGGTCAGCAGTGTGACGATGTAGTGTTCAAAGTAGTACCCAATCAAGGGAATGAAGTTTTGGTCAGCTTAATTGAAGATCACGTTGCAGAGGGTTCCACTGTAATTTCAGACGGGTCACGTTGCAGAGGGTTCCATTGTCATTTCAGACTGGCTTTCTTCATATAGGGATTTAGGGGAAAGGGGTTATCAGCATCTCGCAGTAAATCACAATATTGAGTTTAGATCATTATCCACAGGGGCTTGCACAAATAGCATAGAGGGTTATTACCTGCTGTGAAATCTCTTGCAGGGAAAGAGAAACGCCAGATTTCCACACTTCAAAGTCACCTAGACGGGTATTCATGGAAACATAGTATTCCCCGAACATAATGCCCGTTTAAATGTTTTATTAAACATGTTGGGCAAATGTACTGACCGAAATATGTTAGCAAATTTCACATTACTGCCATCGGTAGTACTAATATCTATGTAAGAACAGACTGTTAGTGATAGCGGAGGCTAAATAAACAACACATGTAAAATTTGTATCCTGTACTTCATTTAGGGTTTAGTGAAGCAGGGGATGCATAGTTCAACTGAACAACAGGACACTAATGCTAGTGAAAATGAAGAAATCGACGTACGCCAAACACGTATCCCTTACTGCACTTAAGCAATACAGTTCGAATGAGGTTCGAGATACAACTCATATATATGTGACGTGATGTATTCTATGCTACCAGTATTTTCCATCCATTTTTTTCCCCTTTCATTTTCCAGAGAAATAATATGATACAAACACACGATATCCTTAACGTGAAATACTACTGGCCTTTATATAGGTGAACTGTATTTTTCGTCTCTCGTATTCCATTGTTTCTGAACATTCTTGTCAGCTCTTTCATCTGTGTAATAAATGCACTCTGGCCAATTCTGACGTCAATGGTCAAAGCAGACGAGTTGTATCCCCTGCTTCACTAGACCTGAAGAATACAAATTGAGATCTGCCCTGAAAGAAAAGTAACTTACCTCACGCTCAGCATGCTATTTTGTGTCTGGTCTACTGGCCTTCTCGAAAGAAAATTGAAATCAGCAAATACAGCAGCTAAAGAAAAATAATCGGATAAATTCTAGTGTCCAATTCCGCTCGTCGGCTTTAACCAATGACGTCATACTGAAACGTCCCCTTAGAAAAATTGTACATGACTGTGCTTAAACTGATACACAATATTTTTAGCGCATCGCAATCTGACTTTCAAAAATTCCTACAAAAGAATGGCCCTGACTAAAATTAACCTATACCTTTCACAAATCACTTACCTCACAAAAATCTTCGTTACTCGAACTACTGCAATACAGCGAGCGCCACTACTGCCAGCTAAATAAAAGATTCAAACTACTCAAGGCACTAACTACTGATAGGCATAGTTAGCAAATTAAAGATTTTGATAGAGAACAAACAATGTTGTGCGCGCGGGCTCTTCCTCCCGTGCTGGCACACTGGAGTGTGAATGTATAGTGCGAGAGGACTCACTGTCCTCCCCTTGTTTCCACTCACAATAACTAGACGGAACAAGTTGTCTGGTGTAAGTGTTTATTACATTAAACTTTACAACTTGCAGAGGCAGCGCGCCAACTGCGGCTCCTGGCTTAGCTGGAAGACATACAAGCCCGTCCGCTACGGGGTCTCGCAGCTACCTACTCGGCCGTTACAACGGCTAATCCTACCTGCGCGCACAAAGGACCTGGGAGGTCCACTTCCGCACGTAGGTTGCAAATTCTTCCAACAGGGAGCTGACTATACTGGACAGTCTGACCTGCTCAGTTTGAAGCTGCCACCAGATGGCAGTTGGAGTGAGTAGCAGAGTCCAAACAAATGTATTTACCTTAATAGTGTTCAAAAGTGATAATATATATATATATATATCAGTCCATGATATCCAATCTTACAAATGTACTGTTTCTGATGGACACACGTCCAGATCATCCGCTCTCAAAAATCCGCCATCTCACTTCCCCGCATCCACCACTGCTGGCGGCTCACCTCCAACCGCGCAACGCTACGCGCTGTTAACAGCCAACAGCCCAACACTACAATAGCAGACAACTACGCAAACCAGCCACAGACTGCACACAGTACAGCCAGTGATTTTCATACAGAGCGCTACGTGGCGTTACCAATATAAAAACCTAAACAGCCTACTTACAACACGTAAGGCAAAAGGGCTGCATATCGGCAATCTAAGAAGGGAACGGATCATACTCGTAAACAAGCAAATATAGCATGCGATAAAATAATAACCACATTTAACGCGATTATTATTTACGTACGAATTACATGCAAACGAGTTCAAGATAACCGGAATAAATAAGAACAGGAGTGTAAAAAATTATGTCTAATTAGAATTATTATCATAATTTACGTGAGTGGAGGGGCACAGAGAACCATAAATTATATTACAGTATAGCGCATGGTGAAGTCGTCCTATTGCAAAATTACGTTAATTTTATTATTGATTATTCATTCAAACTGGAGAAGCGCAGGAAAGTTGGAGTATTGGGCGGGGAGAAATTAAATGAGAACAGAGCAGCGGAAAAATAAAGCGAATTATAACAAATACGAATTGCTAACATAAAATATTGGGAAAAGAACACCTTTAATCCTAAACTCGACAGGAACTCGAGTAACGGAAATCCATTAAAAATTAACAAATATCGGAATCCGTAACTAGAATTGACCTATATAAGAGAGTAGCTGCGAGTCCAGGTATGGTATTATATTTAACACAGAACCTGGAAAAACGATCTAATTAATGAAGTAGCGTTGGGTGGAATGTTTGTAACTGTTTCGCGGTAAATTAGAGAACAAGTACTAGCGGAAAAATCTTATTACATTTGATACACCTGCTAGAAAAAACGATCCAGTTAATGAGCCACCGAACAGAAAAAACGACCTATTGAATGAACTATCGAATAGTTTGAATCGGTAACTGGAATGGACCTCATATATAGGTCAATTCTAGTTACCGATTCAAATATAACTAAATTTTGCGCAAAACTTCAGAGAGCAATTACGAGTGCAGATATTGTACTACATTTTCCACATGTACTGCAAAAAGGATCTAAGTAATGAACCATCGAATAGTTGGAATCGGTAACTAGAGGTATCCTATATATGTCACTTCTAACTACCGATTCCAATATTGCTGTTTCGCGGCAGTACAAAGAGCAATTACAAGCCCAAAAATCTTATAACATATGAGAAACCTGCTTAAAAAACGATTTTGTTAGTGAACTACAGAATACGACTAGACTTCCAAAAAATAAAAATCTTTACAAACATTACTGCACATTCAAAAAAATAAAACGCAAAACTCACCAAACCTTGGAACCGATAACTATACTACACGAAAGTCACACCATCTACAGTAGCTCCAAAACAACACTCAGTAAAACTGATGCATCAGGAATGAAAGTAAAATTAAGAGCAGTATAGCAAAAACATCGAAAAGGAAAACATAAAAGAGGCTACATAAAAAGAAACTTACCACATATGAACTTCCAACGGAGTGAGAGTTCGGGGCGGTAAAAAAAAAAAAAAAAAAAAAAAAAAAAAAAAAAAAAAAAAAGACGTAACGAGAAATAATAATGTTAGGAGGTGAAACTATAACGAAATACGCAAAATTCAGAGTAACTAATCAAAAATTAATAAGAAACACAAACTGCCCCGCACGAAAGAGGCCCCACCCAATCAGTTCTTCCCCACCACGCACCCTCACCCACACGCAAAAATTTAAAGCAATAAAACAAGTGGTATCACAAGTCAGGCACAAGAGCCCATCGGCACAAGACACAGAAGCCTTGAGGAATACTCTTCCTCCAACAGTATTCATCCAAATGGCTTTGCAACACTGAAATCCTCCTCTTTCCCCGCCCGACAACAGATTTTATAGCCGCTCAATACCCCCTCAATAATATTGGTACATGAGTCCATCTTGAACTCCTTAAACTGAATATTATGCTTCGCGACCAAACCCCTTGTACGAAGCAAACCCATCCGACATGACTACGGAACCTTCTTCAACATATTCTTCTATTAAAGATGTCAACACTTCCTTTGTACGCTTTGGTACGACACTAAATACAACACAGCACAATCCCCTCCAGAAACTATTACTCCAAAAACCAAAAGCCCAACAGTCTCATTCCCCCTTTCGTACTTTCTCTTTCCAAAATGTGACTCGTCTACTTCAACTGTAACCCCTGCCCCCCACCCCAATGATCCCCTATACTTTATAAATTCCCCTCAGGCTTCTCTACAAAATGAAAACCAGTCAACTACAGTGCCACACGAAGCACCTGCTTCGTGGATGATAGATTTGCAAGAATATTGATAGCAAAAATAGTAGGTTAACATGACTATTACTTCTAAATTCAGTCTCGATCTATCGAACCAGGTCCCCCTGCATATAGACCTCCACATGTATTCGTCATAACCTGATGGAACCTTTGTCAAAACCATATAATTTCCACAAACACTGCACTTGCAAAATGCTGCAATAATGCCCAACGATTGCAAAAATCTTATAGTTGAGTAACGGTCAGTCTTTTCGTCAAGGAGAATTTTCGCTGTAAACACAACTGACTCATCCATAATGAAAAGCAATTGAGTGAGAAATCAAGATCTTATAAATCACGACTTCTTTCATCAACAAAAGATACTGAAAACAAATTACTATATCAAAACAAAACAATGTACATCGAATTTTTAATACACGCGCGTAAAGAGGAAATCCAGAGAAATCATTTAACGTTCATATCTACAGTCTCCCGCGCAGACAAAATAACATCATACGTTACGTCATTGGTCAAAGCCGAGCGGTGGAATCGGACACTAGAATTGACCCAAATAATCTACTCACCGAACACGACAAAAATTTTTAAACTTCACAAAGAATGATAGAGAAGGGTTTTGGTGTAAAGAAAAGGTTCTTGAAAAATTAAACTCTGATTATTCTCAAAAATTACCATACAACATAAACACGCTATAACAATTAGGAAATTTTCTCATTACAGAAATGAATGCCATAGCGCTGCACTACTAGTGCGGCGCGCTCATGCTCCTTTGTCCAGTACAGTAGACTTGAGATATTTACAATGACGTAAACATATGATGGCCTTACAATGTGTGTGTGTGTGTGTGTGTGTGTGTGTGTGTGTGTGTGTGTGTTTGTGTGTGTGTGTGTGTGTGTGTGTGTGTGTGTGTGCTCTTCTGTCGGCAGATTTCGTTTCCTCTCGTGGGTATAAAGGTCGCGCTGCGAGCGAATGATACATGGACACGAACGCCGCATTGGCGTACAACGAGTTCGGACTCTCTGTCAGCCGAGAAGCCTATCGGGATGTCCGAGACGGTTAAGGCAACCGTTCTAGAGAAGCAGAGTATCAGAGTTCAAATCCTGGTCCAGCTCAAATTTTCAGCTCGCATCGTTAATTAATTTCAGTGCCCCAATGTGGCAGCCGTCGGAAAAATTTCCCTGAATATTGGTTTTAAAATAAACATCTTGGTTCGTGTTCACAGCAACCTGAATGAGTATACCAAAAACATGATACGGAGAACACCCGCAAAACCTCACAGAATCATCTCCTGCCTCAGCCTAAACTACAACCTCCACATGCACCTGGTTAAATTCCTTATCGGGCTTTCGTTTGAAAAGAGGCATGTTGCGATTCGTCATACCACACTGCATGTCCCCAATCAGTTACCACTGTGTTTTTTGATCCACTGAAGACATCTAACTTCATATGCACTCCTGTGAGCAATGGCCTTTTATTAGATACCCGACTTCAAATCCCCATTGCTTGCAGATCCCTTTGCAGTGTTCTCTCAGAAAGTAGTTGAGATGAGCAAGCATTCACTGACAGCTGCAATTTGCCATAGATGCCTTCGATTTTTATAAAAATGACAGCAAAATATATAAAATGTGTTAACATCACAATAGCAAACTGCTTGATTACAATGAAATATGTATAAAATGTTTAATACGATAACAACGTGTTTATATCATAATCAGTACATTATCTTAATGTCCAAGAAACTGCAATTCAGAGAAATATAGTATTCGAAAAGTACACGTCAAAAATTTTGAGAAGAGCTTTTATTTAAGAAGTATAACAGCAATAAACACTCACAACTGTGAAAACGTGCAATTCACACAATATAAAATCGAACTGTATGCTCACCATATGCAATATTTCAGAGTTATCCGCGTGTATACTAAACACTACGATCGTGAACACTGATCTGCAGACTATGGCTACGCGAGCTTGTCAATAAGACGAACGGTTCCTCTTTGCATCGTTTAGACTATTAATGGCCACCTTTTCGTGGCTGGAATGTCCTCCGTCAGCAGTCAGGTGTTAGGACCATACATGTGGGGAAGAAACTGGAAAATAAGCTTTATTAATCAAACCTTGTAATTTCTACAGATCCTTCCCATTTTAAGGACTCTTGCCTTTCACCTTACTTTATACTCCAAATGTTAGCTGAGAAGATTAGAAAATGATATGAGTAAAATATAGAACCTTTTAGTCATAGTGGCCTTGGCGTTTTGGCAGGGGAGCTCATGACCCCTAGACCCCTCCTGGAATAGCACATCATTTCTTGTAGACACATTGGGACAGACCGAGTTAACAGACTAAAAAACTGGGCAACTATATATTACTACTGCAGTTCTGATTCTGTAGTATAACAACTGCTTATTAACGTTTACGTCGCGGCAAATGAAATTTTTACTTTTCATTTCTGCAACGGTTTTATTTTTCTATGATCTAATTTAACTGCAAAAGGTAATGATAGTGAAAGAATATGCAACACGAACTGTCTATTCTTGAGCACATAATCCCATAGTTTATACGATACAGTGTGTCTATGCTTGAAGTGATGGTTTCCACAGCATGGCAATGTTGTGCTCCCTTTTACCTGCATAATGCAGGCAAACCCTGGTTCAGTGCGTCGCTCCTTTTACGGAGGTGGGAATGTGATTAAATTAAGGAAGAAACCTACATTCGTTTCTTTGATTGCACATAATTAGTGTTCATTTTGTTTCTCGGCATTCAGTGTTGACGTACAAATACTTGTTTCATTACTACTCCCGTCTTTCTTGGAGCCTCGACATCCTACCCAAATCTTAATTTCATATCCTCTTCACCCTATAAGCTCCCTTCTCCTTGGGGATTATATAGTTTAATTAATGATTATTATGGTACAATCCTCTTGTTGTAGTTGACGTTGTATATCGAGACTTCGTTCATTGTTAAATGCAATGGTGTGGTTCTAACTGATGGGGACGCATTAAGAACTGGTAAAATTTAATTTATTTCCTTCTCACACTGCACAAACATAAACACACTATTATTCAAACTGTGTGCCACTACTATTAAACTTAGAGATAAATCCTTCGCTACGCAACCGCCTTCGGCTCACGCAACCTACACCTTCCACAGCCTCTCAACAACTACTTCTGCTTGCGACTCTCTGCGCCACTGGGCATTGTCGCCCTCCAAAGAACAACCACTTACAGATACTACACACCAGTACCCTCACAACCCGCACACCCTCGACATCCATATCCAACTCTGTCCTATCAACACTACCATCCGACTCACACTAATGTGACATCTCTTCAGCCGGATACTTCTGCCTGCGTTCCATACTGTGATCACGTGAACAGCACGCATGGATTGACAACAACAAAACATGCACCGTCAACGCGATCGTCAGAGGAGTGCAATACTCTTCAGAAGAACTCATTTCCTTTACGGTATCTTTGTAATAGTACACCTACCTTAAAAGAGCACTGAATTTGGGTGGTAATTCAGATATTCATTTACATGTAAAGAATTTTAATCATCTGCAGATAAATAAGAATGGGAATTATCATCGGAGGTGTCCAAGGATATGGTCCATCTTGCAACGTACTTACTAGTCATGGACACGCCCCACATGATAGTTCGTTTCTGCCGTTCAGTCGCGCCGCGATCTTACTGCGCTGATCATTTACAGGCGACTAGCACACGCACCCACCCCACTGTCATGACTTACGTCAGCGATGGAGGGTCACAAGATGGCTCAGAACCAGTTCTGCACCACTCTACATCACTGCAAACGGACCAATGTGCCCTTATAAGGCAGTGGCTAGAAGCGCTGATCCAGGCCTCGATTCTGGAGGCGGGTCAAGGGGTCACAGTTTATTGTAGTCTCTCCTAAAATATCCCCATCTCCCTCCATCTGAACATCTACATACATACTCCGCAAGCCACTGCATGGTGTCTGGCGGTGGGTATCCTGTACAACTAGTCATTTCCTTTCCTGTTCCACTCGCAAACAAAGTGAGGGAAAAACGACTATCTCTATGCCTCCGTACGCACCCCCAATACCTCCAATTTTATCTTAAAGGCTCTTACGATAAGTGTAAGTTGGTGGCAATAGAATTATTCAGCAGTCACCCTCAGGCATCGGTTCTCTACATTTTCTCGATAGTTCTCGAGGAGAACGTCGTCTTTCCTCCAGTGATTCCCATTTAGGAACTTGAAGCATCTCCGTAATATCTCCGTATTTTTCGAACCTACCATTAACAAATATAGCAGTCTGCCTCTGAATAGCTTCGACCTCTTGCTTTAATTCGACCTGGTGTAGGTCTAAAACATTTGAACAGTGTTCAAAAACAGCTCGCACTGGTGTCCTACACGTTGTGTCGTTTCCAGATGAACACCATTTCCCCAACATTCTCCCAATAAACCAAAGTGAACCATTCGTCTACACTGTAAACATTTTAAGGGACAAGTTGCTCGTTTTGAAAAATTTTGCAGTAAAAATTCAATAAAATCTCATAAATAAGGTAGTTCATGTAGATGTAGTGTAATTTTCTTATCGAGACACGTTCTTGTTTTCAGATACACTACTGGCCATTAAAATTGCTACAGCAAGAAGAAATGCAGATGATAAATGGGTATTCATTGGACAAATATACTAGAACTGACATGTGATTACATTTTCACGCAATTTGGGTGCATAGATCCTGAGAAATCAGTGCTCAGAACAACCACCTTTGGCCGTAATAACGGCCTTGATACGCGTGGGCATTGAGTCAAACACAGCTTGGATGGTGTGTAAAGGTACAGCTGCCCATGCAGCTTCAACGCGATACCACAGTTCATCAAGAGTAGTGACTGGCGTATTGCGACTAGCCATTTGCATGGCCACCATTGACCAGACGTTTTCAATTGGTGAGAGATCTGGAGAATGTGCTGGCCAGGGCAGCAGTCGAACATTTTCTGTATCCAGAAAGGCCCTTACAGGACCTGCAACATGCGGTAGTGCATCATCCTGCGGAAATGTAGGATTTCGCCGGGATCGAATGAAGGGTAGAGCCACGGGTCGTAACGCATCTGAAATGTAACGTCCACTGTTCAGAGTGCCGTCAATGCGAACAAGATGTGACCGAGAGGTGTAACCAATGGCACCCCATACCATCACGCCGCGTGATACGCCAGTATGGCGATGACGAATACACGCTTCCAATGTGCGTCCACCGCGATGTCGCCAAACACGGATGCGACCATCATGATGCTGTAAACAGAACCTGGATTCATCCGAAAAAATGACGTTTTGCCATTCGTGCACCCAGGTTGGTCGTTGAGTACACTATCGCAGGCGCTCCTGTCTGTGATGCGGCGTCAAGGGTAACCGCAGCCATGGTCTCCTAGCTGATAGTCCATGCTGCTGCAAACGTCGTCGAACTGTCCGTGCAGATGATTGTTGTCTTGCAAACGTCTCCATCTGTTGATTCAGGGATCGAGACGTGGCTGCACGATCCGTTACAGCCACGCGGATAAGATGCCTGTCATCTCAACTGCTAGTGATACGAGTCCATTGGGATCCAGCACAGCGTTCCGTATTATCCTCCTGAACCCACCGATTCCATATTCTGCTAACTGTCATTGGATCTCGACCAACGCGAGCAGCAATGTCGCGATACGATAAACCTTAATAGCGATATGCTACAATCCGACAAGTCGGAAACGTGATGGTGCGCATTTCTCCTCCTTACACGAGGCATCACAACAACGTTTCACCAGGCAACTCCAGTCAATTGCTGTTTGTGTATGAGAAATCGGTTGGAAACTTTCCTCAAGTCAGCACGTTGTAGGTGTCGCCATAGGCACCAACCTTGTGTGAATGCTCTGAAAAGCTAATCATTTGCATATCACAGCATCTTCTTCCTGTCGGTTAAATTTCGAGTCTGTAGCACGTCTTCTTCGTGGTGTAGCAATTTTAATGGCCAGTAGTGTATTTCTACAGTAAAGACTTTCCAACCCATCTAAAGCCGATTACGTAGACTGCTGGTGATTTGATTGTGAAATGGAAACGCGAAGGAACAACCTCAGTCCAAGCAGACCTCATGTAGTGACAGACAGGGACAGTCGAGCACAGCGGAGCGTAGCTGTAAAAGTCGCCTGAAATCAGCCGAAGGAATCACTGGTATGTCCCAGAGAGCTACCAGCACCCCATGTAGCACAGTGACTGTGCGTAGGAAGTTAAAAGCAGTATCTTACGGTGGTCGAGCAGCTCCTCATAAGCCATACATTTGTGTAGTAAATGCTAAGTGTCACTGGAGGTTTTGTAAAGAGAGACGCCGCTGGACAGTGCATGACTGGAAACTAGTGATTTTGAGAGATGAATCACGCTATTTCCTATGGCAATCCGATGGAAAGGTTTGAGTTTGGTTAATGCCTGGAGAACGTCACTTGCACTACAGTGTATTGCCAACAGTGACGTATGGAGGTGTTGCGGCATGAGGGCGTTTCTGGTGGTTAGAGTGTGGTCCCCGTATTTCGGTTTGGAAACCGCTAAACGCAGAAGGATGTAAACTCATGACACAACATTGCGTACTAAGTACAGTAGAGGAACACTTAAGAGACTACGTTTTTTTCTTTTTTTGTATCAGCATTAAAATGTACCCTTTCACAAAGCAGCATCTGTGAGGCAGTGGTTTGTGGAAAATAACGTCCCTGAAATGGACTGGCCTGTCCAGAATAACTAGCTGAACAAGGTCAGCTTTAGGAAGAGTTAGAATGTCGACTTTCCACCAGACCCCAGTGTCCACCATCAGCACCTTCTCTGATTTCTGCTCTTGAGGAAGAGTGGGTTGACATTCCTCCACAGGCGTTCAGACACCTCACTGAAAGTGTCCACAGCAGAGTTCAAGTCGTCGTAATACACCATTTTCAGTGTCCACTAATAGCGGTCCGGTTACTTTTAATGGGGTGCTGTATACAGGGTGTTACAAAAAGGTACGGCCAAACTTTCAGGAAACATTCCTCACACATAAAGAAAGAAAATATGTTATGTGGACTTGTGTCCGGAAACGCTTACTTTCCATGTTAGAGCTCATTTTATTACTTCTCTTCAAATCACTTTAATCATGGAATGGAAACATACAGCAACAGAACGTACCAGCGTGACTTCAAACACTCTGTTACAGGAAATGTTCAAAATGTCCTCCGTTAGCGAGGATACATGCATCCACCCTCCGTCGCATGGAATCCCTGATGCGCTGATGCAGCCCTGGAGAATGGCGTATTCTGTCACAGCCGTCCACAATACGAGCACGAAGAGTCTCTACATTTGGTACCGGAATTGCGTAGACAAGAGCTTTCAAATGCCCCCTTAAATGAAAGTCAAGAGGGTTGAGGTCAGGAGAGCGTGGAGGCCATGGAATTGGTCCGCCTCTACCAATCCATCGGTCACCGAATCTGTTGTTGAGAAGCGTACGATCACTTCGACTGAAATGTGCGGGAGCTCCGTCGTGCATGAACCACATGTTGTATCATACTTGTAAAGGCACATTTTCCAGCAGCACAGGTAGAGTATCCCGTATGAAATCATGGCGGTGAATCGAGGAAGTACAGTACATACTGACGAAACTAAAATGAGCTCTAACATGGAAATTAAGAGTTTCCGGACACATGTCCACATAACATCTTTTCTTTATTTGTGTGTGAGGAATGTTTCCTGAAAGTTTGGCCGTACCTTTTTGTAACACCCTGTATAATAAAAAAGAAGTCTAACTATACCACCACTTGCAAAGTAGGTTAGAAATCAGATTAATAATGTTGCTCACGCGGCATATGTTCGCTTTATCGGGCAACAACAAAGTTACTGATTGTGGATGGTATCGTCAGAATGGAAATAATGAAGTCACTGTAAAAAAGTCATTTATTTTGGCACTTATCTTGAATGGATTCCCACGTAGATTTCGTCGAAGTTGTTATGGCTCATCTTGTTTATTCTAGGGTGATTCCACTTTGACTGTTAGAAGGTCCAGATCTGTATTTTAGCAATATTTGAAGACCTAACAAATGCCTTTATCAGGAAATTCTTAATGATCAAACAATCCCAGATCAGAACAATGGTATGGTAGAAATAATTTTTGCCTTGGTGTTCACGACCCACATTTTTATTAAACTTCTTGTAAATTCACATATACTTCTTCTTAATTGTCACATCATCGAGAAAACATTTTTGTATCAAGCTTCATATATTTAATTTCCACTTTAACCAAACACAAGACTTGACTGTTCCTTTACAAAGCGAAATAACTACTTCTGCAAAGTGAAACAAAGACTGCTCTGTGCGCATTGGCGCCAAAACGGTTACAAGTAAATCAAAGATTATGACAGTCTCACAGAAATGAATACACACAAGAACCATATCACTGTAATATATCGATACATCGGAGTACCTATACATTAATAAAACCAAATGTGAATATTGTCACAAAAATATGTCTGTTACTTCGCAGAAAAGTAGTACGACATTACTGGTATCGAGAACTGGGGTTGGAGTGCCGTAATGGTCACGTAAATAAAGAACCATAACAGAAGTAAGTAATAAAAGGACAGTAATGACAGGTAAAATGTAAATAGCTGTCAAAAGCATTTCACTCATGTAAATACTGTTACAATTAATGAGGTTATTAATGCTTTCTGCTACTAAAACGGCAAAAATGAACAAAAGCCTTCCTGGCTATTGCTCTTTATTGTCTCATAAAGAAAGTAATTCTAATTAAGACAGTCATGAACGCTCCAGACGGTAGACGAATGTATGTCAGGTTAGGAATCTAAAAACACTCATTTGACTTCGAAAGCGTTTCATTATTAAAAATTACCGCTATGCTTAGGTCGGGGCCGACCACAGCACGCTCGGCTATTGCGACGAGGGCGCTCTTAGCGCGAATACAAGAACACGGTGCGTCCATCCTTTGCCATGTAAATACGGCACACTTCATTTACTATGCATTACCTCCCACGTCTTCTGGTAGACTCTCCGCGGAGTGTATTTAAAACAGCGCTGTTAATGGTATTCAGCCAAGTGCCTAGACAATTCCATACATTTTAAGTGAGACGCTATCGGATGCAAGAATCAGGCCGCGGAATTAACCGTGTCGGCGGAGAAGCCGCCATCCATCTGACGGCCGGGTAACGCTATTACCATGCCGTGCCGCGCCGGGCCTCCGCACGAATTCGCGGCGACGCCGGGCCGGAACTTTTCGACCGCCTCGGATGATCGGCCGCGGAAAATTCTCGAGACAGGCGAGGAATAAAAGCCTGCGGGGAAGGAAAAGGGGCTCTTAAAGGAGAGCGCAGAGCCGCCCGCCTCGCCTCATCCGTCTTTTAGGCCGCACTTTACGTTCAGGGATGTAACGGACGCGTGGGCGCTCCCCTCTGGTTCACGTCCAACGAAACTACGCCAGGAATGGTCAACTGAAGACGAGAATGCTGTAATTGGAGTGTCGTTGGTCCACGCTCGTTTGTTCGTAGCTCCGTGCAGTTGATAATATCTCTTCGACAATATCCTGCGTCGCGGCAATATACAGGATGTTTCACTAAATGTGTTTGTCTCTGTAAGTTACGAAGTAATAGGCGACGGAAATATTTTTTGCGGTAGGTCACCATAAGAAACGGTACACTGTCTGCGGAGCTATGAACATAGTTTATTGTGTTATTATCCAAAGAGTTACAGCAAAAAGATACAACTTTTTAAATGGAACAATAGTTGTTTCTATCATGCACTGGACTCAGTAACACCAGCTGTGTATACATCAATTTAAATTACGTTCCTATCTCTTTTAGTTTGACAGCTACAACCCTTCAAAGTTTCAGGGGCAGATACGACACGCTGTACATAATACATGGCTCTGTGGTGGGTGATGGACGTTCTGGTGGTGGGAAGTTGATTTAAATGAGATGTTGAAACGTCTCTGTCAAGTCGTTTCATAAGACGCTTGTCGAATTCGGTACAACTTATTCACTTTACTGCCTGATTTTAGCTCAATTCATGAACTCTTCCAGAAAGACTGAGTACTCAAATAAGGCCTATTGAATATATGTGTGTTTTAATGTGGGGTTTCGGTTTTGTTTTGTGGGAATCGCTGAATTGGTCATCGTCTGCTGGGAGCAGACGATGTTGCTTCTCGTTCAAAGGAGAGCACAGGATGACCAACTTAGGTTTCCAATACCTGAACAGAGAGGCTTACCCATCTTAGTCGAAGGCTGTGTCGAAGGCTGTTGTTGTGTGTGAGGTTGGTGACGGAGGGCTACCCCTCTGGTAGCTTCCGCTGCACGGGGAGCTAGGTAATCTCTAAAGAGAAAGGGGTACTCTTCGGTGAACGCTTGGTGAGTACGGATCGTAGCTCTTAAGGGGGGGTTTCAGGTGATAGGAATCATGTTGAGTTAGGACTTCGTTATGTTTAACTGGTGAAATACTTAAGAACTTCAGCTTAACTGAAGCGTGTGAAGCGAGTTATTTTTTAAATTATTTTTAATCTTATATTTTGTGGAAATTGCTTTTGGCTTTCTGTGTCGATTTTGTGCCACGTGTTTGGTAATCAATGACCCTTCTGGTCCACCACGACACCGCAATAGGCTTTATTTTAACAGTTTGCTTGTTTAATGAGCTACAATTTCTGCAAGAATATCTGTCCTTTCGTGCGCCTTCTACAAAGCAGCACAACAGTTTGAGTCAGAATGCACCTCGTGCTCTAGTTCGGCTGTTTGCAGGCAGCAGACGCAGTTAGTACGTTAAATAATTATCGCACAGCCTTGTGTGTTGGTTAAACCTCTGTCCAGAATAGTGCATGCGTAGAATCATAATGAAAATGTCACTGAGATATTTTTATGCTATTCATGCAAAGGAGATGATAGTATAATTGTCTCCCACCCCCGTCTTCTGTGTTTCTTCTTGCTGTAGTTAAATTGTGCTCTGTTTCATTCTCACGTAATTCTTACTTAAATATTTCGAGTCAGGCACCAGTTATGTGTGGTTAGGATATGCAACCAAATATTTAGTTACAATAAATAATCCACGTGAAAGATAAATTCTTTGGTGTCGATCTTACCCCCTTACTCTGATTTCCATTCCTGAATTAATCAAGTTGCTTCATGCACGACATGGAGTGCTATTTATCTGGCTGCTTAAAGAAATTTGCGTACTTGTAATTAAATTATTAAAGTAATTAAACCAATAAATTTCCAGCTCCGTTTTTTTTCTAAATGGTTAGGAAGGGCTTGGGCTGGTGGCGGTCCTGAATTCCTGAATTTTTATCAGAAGCAGCTAGAAATGCGAGATAACGTATATGGCTCGATGAGTAATACGTTACAATGTTCAAATGTGAGTCAAATGGTTCAAATGGCTCTGAGCACTATGGGACTTAACATCTATGGTCATCAGTCCCCTAGAACTTAGAACTACTTAAATCTAACTACCCTAAGGACATCACACAACACCCAGTCATCACGAGGCAGAGAAAATTCCTGACCCCGCCGGGAATCGAACCCGGGAACCCGGGCGTGGGAGGCGAGAACGCTACCGCACGACCACGAGCTGCGGACAAATGTGAGTCCATGTTCCTGAATGCACAATGCAATGCGCCTTCTAAAGGATCTGCGGACGAGACGTAACATCACCGGTGTCACGGAGCAACATGCGCCATCGATGCGCCGTTTTAGATCATCTGGGGATGTAGACTCAGTGACATAAACACGATCCTTTAGATATCCCCACAAAAAGAAATCTAATGGTGTTAAATCGGGAGACCTTGTCGGCCATGAATGAGGACCATGGTGCCCCACCCACCTTCCTGTAAACCTGTTTTTAGTTCTTCCACAACAGCACGCGCAGAATGGGCTGGGTGACCATCGTGCTGCATCCACATATGGACTCTCGGATGTAGATACACATGTTCAAGGAGACCACGCAAACTGTCGACTATAAACGCGCGATATAACTCACCTGTCAGTGTACCTAGGAGGTAGTATGGAGTGTTGATTTCATCCCCAAGGATTCCACACCGTACATTAATAAACCACCTACGTTGACGTTCGACAGGTCGTACCCACCAAGTGTTGTCTGCGGCCCAGTAGTGCACATTATGGCGATTCACTGCACATAATTTGTGAACGTGGACTCATCAGAGAACATAACACCTTATAAAGACTCCAGAGTGAAATTACGCATGGCCCATTTACAGAATGAAACTCTCGCACGGAAATCGTTCCCATGCAGCTCCTGGGTCAGTGACAGGCGGTACGGGTGAAACCTGTGGCCGTGTACTATACGCCACACAGATATGAGACTGACACCATGGACTACAGCAACGGTTCGTAAGCTGACATGAGGATTGTGGTGTACTGCAGCTAAAACAAACACCTCCGTCTCCTCACTTCTTGCAGTTCTTCGTCTGTTACTGCGGCGCATTACCAAGCTGCCTGTTCCCCGCAGTCGCTGTTCGGCACGTAAGAACGTAATGGTTGCCGGAGCTCGTCGCCTGGGATATCTCACGGCGTACGCCATACCTGCTTCAGTGGCACCGTGTCGGCACTCGCCGAGCATCAGCAACATGTCAACATACTCGGTGTTCGTGTATGCCATCTTCATCCGATGTCAGTAACTGTGGTATATTGAACCCCGTTCGTGTGTGGCTCCAACTGTCGTGTATACGGCCGTGTGCGCCGACAGTTGACAGTCTTAACAGCGCATCGACGAAGCTTCTCGCTCCGTGACACCGGCGATGTTACAACTCAGCTGCACCACATTTAGAAGGCGCATTGCGTTATAAGCAGCGTGTGTGGTATCTGCCCCTGAAACTTTGAAGGTTTGTAGCTCCCAAACTAAAAGTGATAGGAATGTAATTCAAATTGATGTATACACAGCTGATGTTACAGATTCCAGTGCATGATAGAAACAACTATTGTTCCATTTAAAAAATTGTATCTTTTTGCTGTAACTCTTTGGATAATAACGCAATAAACTATGTTCATAGCTCCGTAGACAGTGTACCGTTTCGTATGGTGACCTACCGCAATAAATATTTCCGTCGCCTATTACTTCGTAACTTACAGAGCCAAACACATTTTGCCGGCCGCGGTGGTCTAGCGGTTCTAGGCGCTCAGTCCGGAACCGCGGGACTGCTACGGTCGCAGGTTCGAATCCTGCCTCGGGCATGGATGTGTGTGATGTCCTTAAGTTAGTTAGGTTTAAGTAGTTCTAAGTTCTAGGGGACTGATGACCACCGATGTTAAGTCCCATAGTGCTCAGAGCCATTTGAACCAATCAAACACATTTAGTGAAATACCCTGTATATCTACACGTACACCGGTGAATTAAAACAGTATGACCACCTGTTTAATAGCGTGTTTTTCCACTTTATAAACACAGTACAACAGAGATTCCGCTTGGCAAGGATTCTGCAAAGCCTTGACATGATTCCAGAAGTGTGTGGTACACAGGTCAACCAATTCCCACAAATTATGCGATGGTGGTTTACGGTCACCCAGCTGGCGCCCGGTACGTGTTCCAACGGATGCTGATCAGGCACATTTGTTGGACAAACATCAATGTGAGTTCGCTATAATTCCTCTCAAACCACTGACCTTTCAACGCGGACATATATGCTGCTGGAAGATGTCACCGCCGTAGGGGGACTTCAAGCATGGAGCACTGCAAGTGGCGCGCTATAACGTTCACGTAGTTGACTGCTATCATGGTGCTTTCGATTACCACCACAGATCCCATGGAAGCCCAACTCAGTGACCTCTTAGCATAGTTTTGCCCTCGCCTCTTCTGTGGGGAGTGGGAATGTCGTTTTGTTTCGGGCTTAAATTGGTGAACCCAGGTTTCATCACCTGTCACAATCCGAGACAATAAGGCCTTCCCATCAGCTTCAAAACGTTGCAACAAATCAAGACAAATGTTCTCTCTGGGCGATTTGTGATCCACCGTTAGACACTGCGAGACCCATCTTGCACACACTTTCGAATATCCAACAGTGGGGATAATTGCATCCACACTTCCTTTATTGACCGACACATGCAATGTCGGCTGCTGAGCCGTAACGCGTCTGTCTTCGCGGATACAACATCAGCTCGCTGCAACATGTCAGGTGTGACAGACGTGGATAGTGTCCCAGATCGCTGCAAATCGTGGAGCTCCGCCGAACCGCTTTCTGATGACCTCACTCTCGGTGCTTAGCGACTGTACTTCTGTCGACAGCGGAAGCTCCACAGACTTGGCACAAGTGTTTGTGAATATTCTCCACAGTTTCTTTCTCTGCAGGGAGAAATTCAGTGACGGCACGTTTCTTGTAAAGTACATCACCTACAGACACCATTTTGGAACTGTCCTGCAGCTAAGTTATCTGTCGGGAGTGAAGGAAACTTGGCGCATTCACTCAGGAGACTTCAAATAATACACACGTAACGTCTCGCATTCGTAGCATTCTTTTCGGCTGAGAAAAAAAGGGCAGTGCATTACTTTCTGGGCAACCCTCGTATGTGTCTCTAGAACTAGGCCCAGTTACTGGCATGATTACTGAAGAGACAAGAAAAAAAAAATAGATTTGAGAAAAAAGACGAATTTTATAGACGCACCACTACCACACAGGATTAATCACATATGAATGCATTCATGGCCTTGTGATCCGTTTACCAACAGAATTTACAATGACACAAAGTATAATACTCCTTCCCTTTTTCCAATTTTTAATTCGTCTAGTTATTGCACAGGTTCCAATATGAATAAATCATATCGATATTTGTACTCGAATTGTTTGGGGATTCAGTAGCGCAGTATCAGATAATCACAGACCCAGAACAGAAGATTGCAACAAAAAACTCAAAATAAGATTGTAATATTTACAGTCCACTGAGAAGCTTTTAAAAAGTTTCCCTTTGCTTATCTTTTGGTGTGTCACCAGTGAAATAGTATTCTTCTCTTACACTTACTTTCAGATGCATTACAATGAATTTGTTTCACGGCTTTTGGCGTGATGACGGATCTGAACTCTTTTCAGTCTGGTCACATCTAGTGGCGAAATGACGTTTATCGTCTGCCTTTGCTTAATGGTGGATACGGATTGAATTGCGTGGTCGTCTTACCGAGTACTGAACTGAGTACTTAAACAGAGATATGTTGTTAATACGTATGATCTATGGCATACGGAAGCTTAGACTTCAACTGCTCATTAAGTGCCCTTCGGTTTATACAAAACATACCCCCGATAACCTTATCCACATACAAAATCTGGCAATGAGGTGGTGTGTAAAGAGACATGGGAAATGAGTTTAACGAATTAGTAGACGTGGGGATCAAGTAAGAGATAAATGAATACTCTGTTGCTCAATGTTCCGTTCACCTACAAGCTATCATCTCGCATACGAGTCACAGAGTCATGCAATGGACAACAGTCCATCACTCAGATGTGAAATACTTCCTCCCAGCCGCTCACAACAGGTGAGCTCCTCCGCACTCAGCCGACCTGGGCGGCCGAGAGGTTCTAGGCGCTATAGTCTAGAACCGCGCGACCACTACGGTCCAAGGTTCGAATCCTGACTCGGGCATGGATGTGTGTGATGTCCTTAGGTTAGTTAGGTTTAAGTAGTTCTAAGTTCTAGGGGACTGATGACCTCAGAAGTTAAGTCCCATAGTGCTCAGAGCCATTTGAACCATTTTTTTTTTGTTCTGTATCTTTAAGATGAAAATCGACAAAAGTAAAACAAGAGAAATGGTTTTTTGTTCAATGCTGAGAGAATTAGATTTGGAAACGAGACACTAAAAGTAAAACACGTTTTGCTACTTGGGCAATAAAGTGACTGACAATGGTCGAAGCATAGAATATATAAACTGTAGACTGAAAATAACAAGAAAAGCATTAATGAAAAATAGAAACTTGTTAACATCAAATATAAATTTAAATGTTGGGAAGTCTTTATTTAAGGTCTTCGTCTGAAGGTGTTTCTCGGGAGTGCAGCCCTCTACAAAAACGGAACGTGGACGACATTTACTTCAAACAAGAAGAGACTAGAAGTTTTTGAAATGCAGTGCTTCCAGATAATTCTGAAGATTGGATGAGTACATCGGATTAGTACTGAAACGTTCGGTAATGGAGGGAAGTGCGGCGATCAAAGCTGTAGAAGGAGAACAAGTCTTGATTTCAGCAGTCAGGTTCAAGTAGATGCAGAGTGCATCAGTTACGCAGAGATAATGAGATTTACAAGAAGCAGATTAACGTGGAAACATGCATCTAACTAATTGTCGGACTGGATATCATAACAACATCTTTCTAACCCTACTAGTTTCTGGTTATTTTGTTAGAGTGTGAATAACCTCGCCATAGTCTGCCTTAAGCCCAACAAAACACACACACAGGTGTTCAAGGCGTTCAGTAGCTTCATTTCAGCCTCTAGAAATAGGTGTGCAATGATTACTTATCCTACAGTAATTATCTTCAGATATCAAGTCATACACGCACACATGCATGCACACGCACACACACACACACACACACACACACACACACACACACACACACACACACACATGTGCATGCAAATATCACAGGGTGTTTCAAAGTCTTTGCATCATATGTCTGGCAGTGATAGAGCATCACACACACACACACACACACACACACACACACACACACATGTTCTGTCACCCCCAGATATTAAAACACCCTTTATATTTGTGTGTGTGTGTGTGTGTGTGTGTGTGTGTGTGTGCGAACGCGTGTTTGTGTGTGCATGTCTGTGTGAAAGAGAGAGGGAATGTAGTCACCACATTCCGGGTTGCCTACATCCGAGGCAGGAATGCGCTCGATGGAAAACCTATTGTTCCCCTTTGATTGACCCGTCATTAACCAATTGTTCTCCTAAGAGGATCCTTCCTTTCGATTGACAGGACATTAACCTATTGTTCTGCTAAAAGGATTCTCCCTACAACCCACCCCTTCCACTACGCTGCTACAATCACACTTTCAGGTCTGAGTGATTGGAATACCCTCCCTCAGTCTTACCAATTTGATTGACTGCTTAATTAAACTCATCAATCAACATCTCCCCCTCTGATAAACCCCCTCCCCTCCCGTACTTCCTCTGGAAATTGGCGGAAAAAAGACTCGGTTAATCGGACATTTGGAGGGAATTCTATTGCAGTGTATGGAATATTGTTTTAAACAATTTAGACAATGTACAGAATATTGTTTGTTTATTTATGGCAGTATATGGAATATAGTTTATTTATTTAGTTAAAGAATTCGTCCAGAAATCGATTGCAGTGTGTGGAGTATTGTTTAAGCAATTTAGACAATGTGTGGAATATTGTTTGTATAAACAATTTATGGGATTCAAGGCAATGTATGGAATATAATTTATTTAAAGAATTTTTCAGGAAATCGATCCCCCCTCACTGCCACCCATTCCCACCCCCATCTCCCCTCTTCTCTCCCCCTCCACTCTCCCCCTCCCCTCCCCTATTAGGAAACTGGCGACTCTGTGGTGGAGAGGGAGGACCTGACAAAACGAAAAATCAAGGCTATATTGTTTACTTGTAAACAAGAAATCAATTTGCAGGGGTTGGATTTCTCTTGTTCATCATTCTCTGCTGTTTGGAAAGATCCAGGTCTTGTAGAAGGTAATTTAATCGATCACCTTCCTTTTTATTCCAGTCGCACAAGGAACACTGTCAAGAAACACACATCAGACCTAATTACACAGTTAAAAATTTTTCGATTGCGAAGCATGCACCACTAGCCATGCCCTGTCCACTGGACTGGACAGAACGCCACTGCACATGCTCCCAGGAGACGGGATGTGGGATGCATTGGAGACCACTGCAAAGCGACGACGTGGGCCTCAGATGCCGAACCACGCGCAAGTGCCCGTTCGGGTCCTGCAAGCATGAGGTGGCAGCATCTCTCTCATACATGACACCTGAGAAATACCTGTCGAAATATGTGTTTACCTAGGCACTGTTGCTGGCGCAATGACTCAGATCTGCAGGTCCAGTGCTGAGAGAGATATTCGTATAGCGGATCACCCTCAGTGAGACCTTCGCATAGCGGCTCACCATTGCAGGCGCAGCTAAAAGCATGTCAGTGTTATATTAACGTCAAATGTCTATGTAAAGAAGAGCCAAGCCTTCCCTCGAAAATGTTAGTGTCACAGAAATAGTAGGAGGTTTCGTGATGTGTCAGCTTGTCTGCACAGAATATAACTTTTTTTTTGTTTTTTTTTGTTTTTTTTGCCAGAAGATGGCCTATGTGTATTACCGAAATTAGTAGTACCTTAAAAAGTTTTTGACAGGACCGGGTGGTGCAGCTATAAAAATATGGATTTCATGAAACATTCGCCTGTGGAGCACCAGTTTGCTTAAGTAATTTTCGCAAAATGTTCCTACCTGAAATTTTCTGAGTAAACTGTGATTTCAGACGAATAAGCTCGCTAGATTCGACTTCTGCAATCATTTATGTTTAGTTGTAGGTGGTTTTTAATGAGCATTAAGTACAACATATATAAGTCAGCGTCTGAAAAAGGGGAATTTTAATTTCTTTCTATGTTAATGTGAAAAGTGTTAGTAAGTGGTTATGAATTTTAGAACTGTGTTCATACCCATAAATGTGCAACCTTTTACCATCTTTATGACGTCAGCAGAGCCAACATGAATGGTCTTACTGCCTTCCAGTTTAAATAGAAAGTTCCGTGCAACTTCAGATTTCTTACCTTCATGGGTACAAGCTAATACGTATAAGTACCAAATACGTATTTTTAAATAAATATGTTGTTTTAAACAACTTCCTCTCTGTATACTGCACTCTAATAGTTATGTTTAATCTCCGTTAATGTAGGTCAATTTTAATGTCATTTGTAACCTGTTATATACAAGACATGTGTATTAACGCCTGCAAAACTGGCATTTACAATTTTAATTTGTATTTTTACTATGTCCCTTTAAAATTATTTTATTGACCAGATACGTTTTTTTTTTTTTTTTGGATTTGCATGTGTGAACACCCGAAAAAGCAACAGATATTTGTCACAGTTGAATCAGTTTTTTTTTATTAGATAGCTTTATATAATGCTTGTTGAGGTAGTTTCAACGAAGGCGCATATCGATATGGCTTTGACTCACTCAACACGGAATGGTTTCTCTTGGCGTTTAAACCTCAAACGGAGTTGTGACTTCTTTGTATCATAAATGGTGTTGTGGGGCCCAAAAGGATACCGCTTTGTTTTAGGAACGAAAAGTAATTTATTTTGCTTTCATAACAATTATTTATTCGTAAATCGTGTATCTGCATGCACCGCATTAGAATACAAAATATCAGTTTACCATAAAAAAATCACAAAAGGAAAATAAGTTTATGTAACCCCGAATAACATTGAAGTGAAATGAAACATAAAAACTCATACTAGTCTATTGTGCTCGAAATAATGTGAAACAATTATAGATTGCTGTAAGAAAAACATGTAGGATATTAGAATTTAGAGGCACACAATGAACTTCACGTGTAAACTGATACACAATTTTTCACAAACGTTCAGTATCCACCAGAGTGCTCTCACACTCTTTATACATCAATGAACGACAGGTTTGGCAAACTGGACTACTGCAGAAATACAGCACTGGTTGGCTTTCTTCTCATGATCATTATTTGCAATAACGATCGTTCTCATTTTCAATTTCCTTTGCATCACTACCTTCATTCGTTTGCACCACTGCCTTCATCTTCTTCTAACGTTTTCCTCCGAAGTCCGGCAAATTTTTATCAAGCATTGACATGAATGAGAGCTCGAAGTCATAATAACACTGAAAATAAATGAAAACACTAATTAAGATTAAAAATAAATTGATATTTAACTGATAAGTAAATGTTGACCATACAGATAACAGAAAAGCTAAGGGTGTCTCAGGGTTAATAATGGTACCACCCAAACTTTATAACTGTGCAGTGAGAGAGCGGACAAATCGACAATGCCTCTAGTTTGTCTTCAGGTTGGCTACCAGCTGCCGAAAATGTATGTATACCACCAACAACTGAATGACCAACAGAGGAAACGATGGAGGCTTATATTTTCACTGGTACCGAAAAGGAGCGCCTGACCAGAGAGCTTATGTGTACTAATCACAACCAACTTACCATTGGTAAGAAGGAAAGCTACATTAACCAACAAGCTTCACCTGACTAAGATGAACTAGGAAGGTCTCCCCAATGGTCAACTCCTTGACTAGCAAAGCAAACGGCCCAAAAAGCTTGATGATAGAGTACAGACTCATAAAATGGAGTGCCAGATTACCAACACCAGCTCCATTCTGCGCTCGCTCTGTTAAAAACTGTGGTAAAAACTGAAACAATTAACTAATAAATTTGAGCTTTTTCTAAAAATTAAGTTTAAAATGTAACAGCTCATTCATTTCTTCATAAATTGAATAAATTCTAGAGTTTCATACATCTGGAAGTATGGTTTGTATGCTGTGAAAAATTTATCGAAGAATCTCACTTACTTATGAAGAAAAGTGTACCTATAGCAACAAATGCAGCCAATAGTAAGTGAAAAAAGTGATGAAATTTATTTTGTTATGTTGTTGAACTTCCACTGCTATGAGTGTGAATCCTGAATCCTTCCTGGTCATGCTGACAAAGTTTTATGAATTTATTTGTAAAAGTATACACATTGGAAACTAAAATGTCCTGACGTGCCTCTCCTGCTCCAAGTCAGCCCGTTTGACGTCCTACCCCTCTTAAGATTACGATTGACCCTCTCCACAAAGAACACTTGAGGATGATATGGTGTCGTGGTAATATGTCTAATGACACTGTGGAAACAGGTCTAATCTGCCTGGAGACAAAGGCTGGAACGTTATCGCTCACAAAGGGCCTTTGGGGGGAGGGGGGAGGGGGGGGAGAGGGGGAAAATCACTAAAAGATGTTAGTTAAGTGACGGATGGTAAAGGAAGCAGTAACCCATTAGCTACGGTGCAGCCAAACAAACTGAAAGAACGCATCGACAACAACCAAGACGTACCAGTTACCCCTATTACTACAGGGAAAGGGTCCTACGAAATGGGTAAAGAGATTATCCATAGGATGCTGTTCTCGTTAGAACTGCAGCAACCTCCTACCCGAGTTAGTTCTCGTTGTATACCTCTTACAAGACTCACATTCATTAACCAATCGGCGATTACACCTGTACAACGAAGGCCACGTGAGGTGACCACATACCTTTGCCAAGTAAATGACCACTCACCAAAGAGTTATGGAATTAATAACAGATGGAGGGAATTAACTCAACAGGGAGGCAAATCTTTGACTCACTGAGTTCACCTACTTGTTTACACAAAATCCCATCCTTTAATAAATACTTCGGGTCGAGCTCTTTGAACAACAATTGCCTCCTAATAGGTCCCCACAACGGATCCTGATCCTGCTTGGCCTTTAGGTTGCCGAACGTTTGCGGTACTTCGGCTAACATACCACACAAAATATCATGAGGTTCCCCAGTTTTACCTTCGGCTTCCGGATCCTCCTCTTCAAACATGCAAGTAAGAACATCTGCTACCTGGTGTTGGAGCCTTTAACATGGTGTACTTTGAAAAGGGAGGCTGATATGCAGACAGCTCATCTCACAATCTTATCAGTTGTCCTGAGACTAGCCTGAACCAAACAAAATTCCTAATTGTCGATTTCTAAATAAAATTCTTTGTGTTCAAGATAAAATTTGAAATTTCCAGTGGCAAATAGAATGGCGAAGGTCTCACACATTCATACATCGAATGCTTAAGTTCAGGCCCTGTCAGTTTCTTTGAGGCACAAACTGAAGGACTTCTTTCATCCGTATCCTCCTGCAGACGAACCGCAGCCATCCCAAGTTCCAAGTCTTAATCTGGACAATAGGTCTCTTGTCGAAATCAGACACAACCAATACTGGAGGGTTAGGGATGGCTGTCTTAATGCTGTCAAATGCACACTGCTGACTTTCCCCCTCACAAAACTCTCCTTTCCTGTGCAGATTATTAGGGGAGCAGCAAGTTTCGCGAAATTGGGAACCAATTTATGAAAATAATTAGCCATTCCGAAAAACCTGGCCACCTCCTTTTTACTCTTAGGTGGATGAAATTTCTTCAGGTCCGTTGTTCATTCCTGGTCGATCCTAAAGCCATCACCTGAGATGAGGCGACCCAATAACGAGGTCTGGCGCCTGGCGAAGACAATCTTGGATGGCTTCACTGTTAACCCGGCAGAGTGATGTCTGGATAACACCTGATTAAGGTGAGAAAGGTGTAAACACTCATAAATTTATTGGAGACCAGACACTACCCAATAAGCGAGAAAGAACACCGGCTGCAATTGCCAGCCCGAATGACACTGTATTAAATTCATATAGATTCCAGTCCATGCAAAAGGCAGTGACATGCTTAGATTCTTTGGTCAAAGGAATCTGGTAATAGGCTTGATTAAAGTCTAGACCCATAAACCATGTTAAACAGTTGTGAAGAATAGACAATGGGACTGATTCCAAAATGACCTTCTTATTTGGAACTCTGTAACCAACTACCAGCCTATAGTCCCGTTCCTGAGCTTTAGGGGCAAGCAAACTGGTGAAGCGTTCAATGAAGGGGAAGGCCTAATTACCCCATCCCACAATATAACACTGGTATTCTGCCTCAAAATTTTCGTTTTAGGTGCAAAAGACGATAGGGGACCTGTCGAACTGGAACATCATCAACAGTTTGTCAGACAAGAGATCCGGGAACTCCTGCAACAGGTCCAACAACTGTATCACCAGTTCTGGCTGAAGATGACCAACCAAAAACTCCCCAGTTTCGTAACTTACAGAATTAATGAGGCTCGGACTACGACAAGAACAGAGGGCTAGCTCCTCCGCTGGAGAGAATTTAAAGAACAAGGTACCACTCACATATTCAAGGACCAGTTCGGTCCGTTGAATAAAATCGCAGCAGAGCAACAAGATGACTGCCAAGTCCTTGAGTATGGGAAGTCTGACCGGCCATGGGAAGTTACAAGCGGATAAACTACTGCGTACCTCGCCAACCAGAGGCAACTCTTCAGCATTGATCACACAACATCTATGGGAAGGTGAGCGCAAGGGACACAATTTACACAAGTGGCCAAACTTCAGGTACCATTTGTAATCAAGTAAGGAGACCAAACTGTCAGCTTGTAATAACGCGTAAACAGGTTGCTGTCCAACATAGGCACAAACATAAGGGAAGGAAGATGTTCCCATAGCATCAATACTCGTATAACGAAACGGTAAATTCCTCTGACACATTGGATCTCCCCCACTACCCTCATATTGTCAGCTGTTAAGCCTGGGCCGTCTCACAATGGGGCACTTGTGCACAAGGTTGTCACTTGCTCCCCAGCGAAAACGACGCTTGCGACCGGACCAGTCAGTTTCGGATCATGGTTTGTTATCGCATGCAGCCGGCCATGGTGACCCAGCGGTTCTAGGCGCTTCAGTCCAGAACCGCACGACTGCTATGGTCGCAGGTTCGAATCCTGCCTCGGGCATGGATGTGTGTGATGTCCTTAGGTTAGTTAGGTTTAAGTAGTTCTAAGTTCTAGGGGACTGATGACCTCAGATGTTAAGTCCCATAGTGCTCAGAGCCACTTGAACCATTTTTTTGTTACCCCACAGAATCAAAGTTGTTGGTCGTACACTTCCATCTGGCCCATGCTGCCCATAAGAAAAGGTCAGTGGCTCAATTGGCTCCAGCAATTCTTGAAATTCATCAAACTTTGTAGGGTGGCGCGAAAACACCAAGCGAGACCGATTTCTGGTCGCATGCCTTCTAAAATATTGGAGATACTATCAGTTTTGTTAACCCCCATATCGAGTGCTGATACAGACAAATGCACTCGTTCAACATATTGGCTCAATGTCTTGGAAGATGCCTAAAGCCACCAATATCACCTTCGTTCAACCCCATTGCGCATACATGCCGTCAACTTTCTATTTATAGTAGAGACCTGAGCTATACTACGGAATGCTGATGTCTCAAGGAGACCAAGACATTCAGTGTGCCTTTTGTTAATGGATAAAGAAACACAAGGTTCACATGGTGCGGTATGTGCAGGGCATCAGCATGAGACTCAAATCAGCATACAGCCACAAAACGTGTTTCACTTGATGCAGATCATCAATAGACAACTAACATACACCTGTGAGGAGGCACATAACAGGATTGGGCAATTTGGTGAAATGATCAGATGGCAAACTACCAAGACCATGGGCAGTGGACAGTAGTGGAACAAGCTATGGTGTGGTGCATTTTGTTACTGCAGGTTGCCTACATCAAGGGCAGGTATGCACTCAGGGGCAACCATATTGTTCTCCTTTGGTTGACATGTCATTAACCTATTGTTCTCCTTTGATTGACAGGTCTTTAACCTATTGTTCTTCTAAAAGCATCCTTCCTTTTGATTGACAGGTCCTTAACCTATTGTCCCCCACCTCCTCACCCTCCCCACCACCCCTCAGTAAACCATTCTCTCTTCTCTACTACAGGTACACTTCCAGGTCCGAGTTATTGGAATAGCCTCTCTCACTCTTATCAATTTGATTACTTAATTAAATTGATCAATTAAATAACCTCCCCACTGGAAAAGCCCCTCCCCTCCCAACCTTCCTGCCAGAAATTGGCGGGAAAAAGACTCAATTGATCGGTTATTTGGAGGGAATTTGATTGCAGTTTATGGAATACTGTTTAAACAATTTAGACAATGTACAAAATATTGTTTAATTATTTGTGGCAGTGTATGGAATATAGTTTATTTATTTATTAAAGAATTATTCATGAAGTCGATCACCACCCCCGCCACCCCATCCCCGCGTCCCCCTCGCCCCCCTCTCCTACCTGGAAATTGGCGGCTCTGTGGTGGAGAGGAAGGATCTCAAGAAGGGAAATTCAAGGGTATATTGTTTATTTATATTTTTAAAAAGTCAGTTTTTTAGGGTTGGATTTCTCTTGTTCATCATTCTATGCTGTTTGTAAAGATGCAGGTCTTGTAAGAAGTAATTAAATCGATCGCCCTTCTTTTTATTCCGATTGTGCAAGGAATATTATCATGATACACACATCACTCGCAATTACACACAGTTAAAAATCTTTCGATCGCGAAGCACACACCGCCTGCCGTCCCCTGTCCACTGGACCACACGGGAACCTGCCGCACACGTTTCCAGGAGACGGGATGCACCAGCGGCCTGCGCAAAGTGACGACACGGCCGTCAGCTGCCGAACCACATGCAGATGTCAGTTCGGGCCCGCAAGGATGATACATGACACATGAGAAATACCTGTCGAAATACGTGTTCACCGTTGCTGGCGCGAAGACACAGATCTGCGGGCCAAGCGCTGAGAGAGATGTAACGGGACAGCCCTTTCATTACTGATCAGTACCTTCCCGGAATTCGTAAAGTGCTGCAGAAACAGTTAACCGTCGCTTTTGTAGGAGTTTTCGTGATATCTCAGCTCGCCTGCATGGAAATTCTTGACCTAGCAGGACCTATTGACGAAAATAGCCCAAAATAACACCGAACGCATTACTCCTGATTGTCCTAACGAGACACCACGTGTTCCCTTCCTGGAAATCGTGACGTCCTGCTTTCAACATACGTCTGAGAAACGATAAACGTTCTCACCGCCAAAAGCCCTCATTATGTCTGTGCACGCTCGCGCAGCACCGTTAATCCTAAAAGCATTCTTGTTGTTTGGAAAGAGAGCACTGTCTAAGCACAGACGGGAAAATCGGAATAAATACGCAAACAGAATTCGAAGCACTGTCCTACATAAGAGAAAAATGGCTGGAATTTTCAGTGTCCTACAGCTACTGGTCTGGAGATGTCCTAATGCCACAGTGGCGTATGGGTGACGGCATCCCCGCCAGAGATGGATGGTCTGGTTCAACTTGTCTTTGAACACCTACTTTCTCAGAACTTTCCATAGATAACTTGCCTCCATCTTGTTCGAATCAGTTTGGTGTGACTACAATTAAATATTAGGATTGCTGCCACAGTCTGACACCGAGCAATATACTGGATATGTCTCCTCTTTACGACCGTGGTTCTGAAACGAATGTCAGTATCTATAGGGCACGTAATTTTCCACGTAAAAAATAGTTTTTTATTCGCTTTACGACTATCGACGGGCTTAATCTAAACCTCCCTCAATATAGGACACACGGTCATTTTCTCTGGACATGCCTGAACATAAGCCACAGTAACTTTACACTGCAACATATACGCATTTCAGACAAACAGTGCAGTTATCCTTTATATGTGTACTGCACCTGAAAAATTATGGCATGCCCACATTCACACCAGCTACGTGTCTCGATTCTCTTCAGTTCTACGAAATTATTTGACGTTTAAGGTTTCCTGTCAGGGCTTACGGAAGGTGCTGCATCCAGTCAAGACTCTCTCAAGCAAGTGTTATAAAGCACAGGCTTGCGGCAGTATGTGATAATCAACAACGCCCCCAGCCGTCGCAAGGGTTGGAAAGATATCACCGATACGGCTTGGTGTACTGCATTCAGCATCATTGTCGACAATGCGACAAGGAAAACGCGAGGATACGCTTAGTGGGTGCCGATGAGGGGACATTTTTTACAGCCATATTGCCCGTCCTCTTTGTACACTACAGCAGGTCCAGTTGAGGCCTTGCATTGCTATATTGTGCAGCCGTCTACGAAATGAATCCATCACCCCTTACGTTCGGATTTATTCCTCAACGTGTTGAAATCACAATTCATCAAGTCAAATGTATCCTTCACTTACGACTAGACACATTTAATTTTCTTTTACGTTAATAGTAGTTTGATAACGTCCCAGAAATGTCTTGTGATATGTCGGAACATAAGCCACAGTCCCTTTACGCTCAAGCAGCAACATAACATTTCTAACTATTAATTACAGGTGTAAAAAGAAATTATGCACCATCTGGGTGCGGAAGGCGGGCCGTGTCCTAGGCTAGGCGTTATACGTAACGTTCCACAACGGGCGGGTGCTTGCCGCGGCCAGAATACGCCAACTTAGTGGGGACGTGGTAAAAACGCCTTAACGGGAAGAGCTCGCAACCTCGGCATCTTCAGTCTGCAAAGTATTGCCAAAAATCAAGGTGCGAGTAATGAGCCTCTTCAGATGCCAAGATACAGACCTTTAGCCAGAGAACCGCCCGACACATGTGACAGGAAAATATTCCACCACTGAGTAAAGAAAGAACTCTGGGTCGATAACATATGGTGGCTACACTTACTAGGCAGTTGCATTAACCACTGCCCCAATCAGATACATCGTTTATTGCAATTGCAGCCGACGCAAACTCTCACCTAGCGCCACCTATCCACAGTCGAGATTCCCGCAGGATGTCGAACGTAATTGTGCGTCCGCACTGAACATGGTGGACTCATTGTCCACCGAGCCAAATCAGTCACATGGCTGCGTGGTTTCTGTTCTTTCGGACATGACCGAAAGAACACATTTATGTAACATCTAACACGTTTTATCTTCAGGTACTTTCATTTGCTTCAGCAGAGCAAGTCTCTAGAGGAACGGAAGGTTCCAAATGATTGGAAAAGAGCAGAGGTAGTCCCAGTTTTCAAGAAGAGTCGTCGAGCAGATGCGCAAAACTATAGACCTATATCTCTGACGTCGATCTGTTGTAGAATTTTAGAACGTGTTTTTTGCTCGCGTATGATGTCGTTTCTGGAAACCCAGAATCCACTCTGTAGGAATCAACATGGATTCAGGAAACAGCGATCGTGTGAGACCCAACTCGCTTTATTTGTTCATGAGACCCAGAAAATACTAGATACAGGTTCCCAGGTAGATGCTATTTTCCTTGACTTCCGGAAGGCGTTCGATACAGTTCTGCACTGTCGCCTGATAAACAAAGTAAGAGCCTACGGAATATCAGGCCAGCTGTGTGGCTGGATTGAAGAGTTTTTAGCAAACAGAACACAGCATGTTGTTCTCAATGGAGAGACGTCTACAGACTTCTGGCGTGCTACAGGGGAGTGTTATGGGACCATTGCTTTTCACAATATATATAAATGACCTAGTAGATAGTGTCGGAAGTTCCATGCGGCTTTTCACGGATGATGCTGTAGTATACAGAGAAGTTGCAGCATTAGAAAATTGTAGCGAAATGCAGGAATATCTGCAGCGGATAGGCACTTGGTGCAGGGAGTGGCAACTGACTCTTAACGTAGACAAATGTAATGTATTGCGAATACATAGAAAGAAGGATGATCATATGATAGCGGAACAAACACTGGTAGCAGTTACTTCTGTAAAATATCTGGGAGTATGCGTGCGGAACGATTTGAAGTGGAATGATCATATAAAATTAATTGGTGGTAAGGCGGGTACCAGGTTGAGATTCATTGGGAGAGTCCTTAGAAAATGTAGTCCATCAACAAAGGAAGTGGCTTACCTATACTAGAGTATTGCTCATCAGTGTGGGATCCGTACCAGATCGGGTTGACGGAGGAGGTAGATAAGATCCAAAGAAGAGCGGCGCGTTTCGTCACAGGGTTATTTGGTAAGCGTGATAGCGTTACGGAGATGTTTAGCAAACTCAAGTGGCACACTCTGCAAGAGAGGCGCTCTGCATCGCGGTGTAGCTTGCTGTCCAGGTTTCGAGAGGGTGCTTTTCTGGATGAGGTATCGAATATATTGCTTCCCCCTAATTATACCTCCCGAGGAGATCACGAATGTAAAATTAGAGAGATTAGAGCGATCACGGAGGCTTTCCGGCAGTCGTTCTTCCCGCGAACCATACGCGACTCGAACAGGAAAGGGAGGTAATGACAGTGGCACGTAAAGTGCGCTCCGCCACACACCGTTGGGTGGCTTGCGGAGTATAAATGTAGATGTAGATGTAGAGACCCGCACTCATGGAAAAACAGGTATACAAAGACACGTTCTTCCATTGTATTCCCTGTGACTTCGTGCCTTAATAACGTACTGACATATTCAACACGGGGAACGAACTGCGCTGTAAGATGTGTGGAGCAGGCAGGCAGCAATTTAAGCGGCGACGCGGCGCCCGCCCCCCTCCCAGCTTCACATTCGGCAGAGACGCGGCGGCAGCGGCAGCGACACGGGCGGCGTCTTTAATACCGGCTGTCGCAGCTGCCGCCGCTCCCCACAGACCGCCCAGTCACTTCCCGCCCTCCTGCCGCAGACCGACTTCGTAATAGTTTCCACGAATTTTTCCTCATTTTCCCCGTCAGCTGGCACTTTAAAATTCGCCGCGAACGGGCCATCAATCAAGCGCTTCCATTGAGGCAACTTCGGGTAATAACCGCGCGCATCGATCACGCGTCGCCTTTTTTTGGGCCCGGTCGCCGTTACCAGCCAGCAGCTAGCAGCCTCTCGAGGTGCCCCGACCTCTTCCCGCCCGCCATCCCCCCCTCCCCCCCCCCCACCACCACCACCCACGCCTTGCCCCATGCGAGACTGCCAACCAAGACACCCTTTATCCTTTTCCGGATCCACGCCTTCTCAACCCTCTGAACTATAAAGCATTTGTCTAGAACAAGGCGTCCTACTTCTTTCGCTCTTGCTGCCGCCGTCACGTCGTGTCGGTGTAAATGATGTGCGTTGTTCATCTAACCAAAAAGCACTTTACTGGCAAGTCAACAGTTTATGCTTATATGGGTACTACTTAACTTTCTTCTTTTTCTTCTTCTATGTACCACCGACAGCCACCTGAACCATGAGGTGGCTAATGTCATTGGCTACCTCCTGATATCGTGTCGGACCTGCTTTTGCCCCGCGTAGTGCAGCTCATCGACGTGGCATGGACTAACAAGTCGTTGCAAGTGCCCTGCCGAAATATAGAATCTTGCTGCATCTACAGCGATCTACAACTGCTAAAGTGCTACCGTTGCAGGATGTTGTGCACGAACTTACCTCTCGATTATGCCCCATAAATATTCGACACGTCTGATGTCGGCCGATCATGGTGGCCAAATCATTCGCACAAACTGTCCAGAATGTTCTTCAATCGCGAACCATTGTGGCTCAGTGGCATTTCACTTTGCTATCCATAAAAGTCCCATAATTGTTTGGAACATGAAGGCCATGAAAGGCTGCAAATGATCTCCAAGTAGCCAAACTTAACCATTCCCAATCAATGATTGGTTCAGTTGGACCAGAGAATTCAATCCATTCCATGTAAACACCGCCCACACTATTATGGAGCCACCACCAGCACAGTGCCCTGTTGGTTCAAAATGGTTCAAATGGCTCTGAGCACTATGGGACTTAACTTCTGAGCTCATCAGTCCCCTAGAACTTAGAAGTACTTAAACCTAACCAACCTAAGGACATCACACACATCCATGCTCGAGGCAAGATTCGAACCTGCGACCGTAGCGGTCGCGCGGCTCCAGACTGTAGCGCCTAGAACCGCTCGGCCACCACGGCCGGCAGTGCCCTGTTGGCAACTAGGGTCCATGACATCGTGGGGTGTGTGCCACAACTCTTACCAACTGAAACTATGGCTAATCTGACCACGCCACGGTTTTCCAGTCGTCTAGATTCCAGCCAATATGGTCACGAGCTCAGGAGAGGCGCTGCAGGCAATGACGTGCTGTTAGTAAAGGCACTGGCCGTCAGTCGCCTGCTGCCATAGATCACAAACGCCAAATTTCGCCTTACTTACAGATATGTTCGTCATAGGTCCAACATTGATTTCTGGGGTTATTTCACGCAGAGTTGCTTCTCTGTTAGAACTGACAAATCTATCCAAACACCGCTACTCTCTGTCTTTAAGTGAAGACCATCGCCCACTGCTTTGTCCATGGTGAGAGGTAAAGGCTGAAATTGTTATTCTCGGCACGCTCTTGACACTGTGCATCTCGGAATATTGAAATCTCTAACGATTTCCAAAATGGAGTATGCCATGCATCTCGCGCCAACTACCTCTCCGCATTCAAAGTCTATTAGTTCCTGTCGTACGGCCGTAATCACGTCGGAAGACTTTCCACGTGAATCAACCTAAGTATAAACGACAATTCCGCCAATGCACTCCCCTTTTATAGCTTATTTACATGATACTACACCCATCTGTATATGTCCATATCACGTTCCCATGACTTTTGTCACCTCAGTGTACCTTTAATATCAATACGAATAATTCAGCATCATTGTACTATCAATAGTAGTCTGACCGGTCACGCGCCAATATGCGAGGAGCAGAGTCGTTGTTCGAGTTCAGCGCGGAACGGTCGCGTGTAGACACATCGCATCAAAATTTATTTGTACAGTTGCTAAAGCTGTGAATTTTGAGTTTGATAGTATTGCGGTATGTTGATTGGTACGGTAACACTGAGCAATGATACGGTTTATTCGCAGAAAGTTCACGTAACTACACTGCGCAACAGAATTAAAGGACCATTTTTTCGAAATTTCGTAATTTATTCACATTGCAAAGTATAAGTTTGAAATTGGCTCAAAGGTGCTTACAGCCTTCCTCTTTACTGTACAAAAGCGTGGCGCCTTACGACGTCACCCTCGGCTCGGCACCGTTTCAAACAGAAAGATGTCGACACCTGCGAAAGAAAGGCCCGAGCTCAGAAGTTCATGTGAGTTGTTCTGTGGTTTAACTATGCCACATTGGCACCAAATTTCGTCATAATTCTGCCCAGCGCCACCGTCGTCGTATCAAACGTTGGGAAGGTCGTAGAACCCTCTCTTACCGACATTTCACCCCTTCTTTTGACGCCTGCGCGATGGAGGTTAGGGCTGCGACGCCCTGCTTCGAAATCAAGTGGGTTGTTTATGTGCGGTCGAGGAAAACGTTTCAGACACATCGCCGCTCAATCAAATTTCATCGCACCCCTCTGGAGTGCAGTGTGGCCGCAGTTTTTGCTCTGGTGTACAATGCTGAACCACAAGGGACCGTTCGAAAGCATTCGAAGAAACGATCCAAAGCAGCAAGGGGTATTTATGCTTTTTCAGCCCTCCTGTTTTAAGCCCTCCTGTGACTTGATCACACTGACACATGCGCGAATCAAGGGCAAATGGTCCCTCCCCGCCCCCTTCTGCAGTTTGGCAGCATCCTCAGTGCCACCAGCCCACATTTGGTGAGCGCTTTAAAAATGTGCCTGTACAGAGAAAACCCGTGACGAGAGTCCTAGGTGCCTGCACGTAGGCAACCTCTCAACACCTCTCCACTCTGGCATGCCTACAAACAGCTGGCAAGGACCCTCACACTTTCACAGGTTTTCTCTTTGCAGGTACATTTTTAAAGTTCTCAATAAACGTGGGTTGGTGGCAGTTTTTCGTTGAGTCTGGGTAGCCTCATCTTACAGCCTCCTTATGAGTACCTTATTCTGACCCACATGTTGCCACACTGCGACTGCCTGCCCGTGGGTGCTAATGCAATACTTCACGGCGGCCTTCTCACTACTTGATTACATTTGCTAAAGACTTATTCCTTTTGCTCGAAGATTTGGTAGCGATTCCACAACATAAACACCATAAATGAAGATTTGTCTTTCATTAGCTATCTTCTAAGATAAACCATAAGGTCAGTATCACCTCACCTGCTCTTAGATATCTCTGAAACCCAAACTGATCATACCCAAGGTCGGCTTCTCCAGCTTTTCCATTCTTCTGTAAATAATTCTTGTCAGTATTTTGCAACCATGGGTTATTAAACTGTCAGCTTGGTAGCATTCAGCAGTTGATCTCCTTGGCACTGGAATTATTATCCTTCCTGAAGTCTGAGGGTATTTCCCCTGTTTCATTTATCTTGCACACCAGTTGAAATAGTTTGATCATGGTTGATTACCTATCTAGGGGACACACTCCGAGACCATTCGTGTAAGGTAACGTTAGCAATAGCGTCTTTCGTCAGAAGTTCCTTCTCACTAAAACCAAACTTTTTATTGGAAAGTTCAGTCGCAAAATCTATCTACTGTCTGTTCAATGATCGTTTCACTGTGTCAGTGAACATTCCAGATTCGCAGATTCCTCATCAGAGCTTCACAACAATTGAGGTCCCAGTGATTCAGCTGCGACTTCGAAACGTACATTGGCTTAGTAAAAATGGTATTAAAAGACGGTAGACAGATTTTATGATTAACCTTTCCATTTCTATCAGTGATTAGGTTTTGTCAAGAATAACGACAATTGCTGTCATGATACTTTTTATTGTTTCTTCCCATAAATTTTTCATAAAGGCTGATATACAGTTAGTATAGTCAGAATGAAATGGGTCAGGTGTGTTGGAAGCCTGCTTATGCTATGTCCTTTCGTCGCATCCAGCTTGTGGATTTGGTAGAGTTGGGTTTTGGACTTGTATAGTTTTGCAAGCCTTATTCAATGCCAGGATCAATTTTTTTTCTACAGAGCGCTTATCTGTGCCCAAAACAAAATTCTGTTCTTCCTCCAACATTTTGACATGCCGTAGTGGTAGAGCGTATCGTTAATCAGTTCCCTAGTCCATAGCTGAGGTCAGTATCGGACGTATATGGACTGGTGTTCCACCCAGAGATTGTGGGTTCGAATCCTAGTGGCGGAGGAAATTTCACTGCCAGTATTCGACCAGCAAGCTGAGGAGAGACGCTGCCGTAAAGTTCCCCATCCCCAGACTTCGTACCAACGTCCTGGATCAAATAGCAAACCCCTTACAACACTAAAAACCGGATGGGATACAAAAGTCATATATACTGAGTTACTACTCCTCCCTATATTGCCACTTTACTGTAGCCTGACGGGACAGATAAGGGCGCATATAAAGCTTTCTGCATCGCCTACTCATAACTGCACACCGTATGGCTCACTTTGCGAGAACCTCCATTGCTGATAATTTCATCTCTGTGCAGCGTGACGACTTCAGAAACACTAGCTTCACAAATATTATTCCCAACTAGCTTCGCTCAAGGAATTGATATGATATTGTGTGATAGTTGGAATGAAAGGATAGATTTTAAAATATAAGATGTAAAACAACTTTATTGAGAACTCATTCTAACTATTTACAATACTCGTTAAAGCATAAGAGGTAAAAAAAAATATTGAAAACGTATTCTATTTACAATACTTGTTTATAAATAACATTTTTCATTTTGTTATTCGGGGTAGATATGTACCAATTTTTCGAATTTCCTACGTGAGAGCAAACTACGTATAGCTGACCGTGAAAGAAGCAGGTGTCTTTGAGGTTGATGCCTTCATATTTTAAAATTTGTCCTTATGCTTTGTTAATTGTAAAGCTGTAGGCTAATTTGTTTAAAAATTGCGGTATTTAAAAAAAATGGTTCAAATGACTCTGAACACTATGGGACTTAACATCTGAGGTCATCAGTCCCCTAGAACTTAGAACTACTTCAACCTAACTAACCTAAGGATACCACACACATCCATGCCCGAGGCAGGATCCGAACCTGCGACCGTCGCGGTCGCGCGGTTCCAGACTGAAGCGCGTAGAACCGCTCGGCCACTGCGGCCGGTGCGGTCTTTTAAATTGGAAAGGCAGTTCAGTGGGATTCTGGGGATAAATAGTGTGCGTCTTCTGTACTTTCCAGTCATATGTACGGCTTCGATGATGTTAGTCGATAGTTGTTTGACGATCATCCTTGTTCCATTACATAGTTTTGGTGAGTTGAGACTTTTTAGTCGTGTGATCGGAGATCCAGTTTTAAGTCCAAGAGTTTAGAAATTCTGTAACGAAATTTACACTTTCTTTAACGTTTACTATCGTTTCGATCGATAATATTCATTCTGGTTGCCAAAATTGCCCTTTCAAATACCCAGTCCGGACTGGTATAGTTGTGAACAATGTTTGGGTAACATGGTCGATGAGATCGTTTTCAGCAGTGGCTCTGTGGCAGAAATCCCTGTTGAATTTAATGAGGCCAGTCATTTGGTCAGCATTATATGTGCCTTCGCCTATTTGTCTAGTTGTTGAGCAACATGTGCTGTTGTTTCGTCTTTCGATAGTTCAACTCTCATATTTTTGTTAATCGCAGTATTTACGTGTGAGGCTAGAGATGTGGTTTTGTTAAGCGCGCATTGATCTCGTCTGCTGGTGTTGACTTGGGGGTAACTGGCACTGTTTGTCGGAAATTTCCTGAGAGTATGAGTAGAGCTCCTCCCATCACCTCAGAGGTTCCTCGTAAGTCTTGTAATGTTCCGTCCATGGGGTCGAACTATTTTTTATGTGCTATTGTGCATTCGTCCCGGAAGGTAATTTTAGCTTGCTTTAGGAGTTCGCCCGTCCAGATGCTCTTGAAATTTTACATACCGGGAATTGTTCTTCGGCAATATTCAACGGTAGTTGTAGGGCGGAGTAGGCAGTTCGTCCTCCTTCCATAAGTGTGGCTGCAACGCCAAAGGATGCCAGTGCAAATGCGACGTGTTCTTTTGCACTAATTTCCGCCAGCAATAGATTTATTAGAAACGTTTCTTCCCGGTGTCACTTGGTGCGTCCAAGTAAATAATTCCGCCAGTGTTGTTGTCTATCCATGATGACGTTGCAAATATCCTTTTGATTGTCATTGAGGAGTGCTTTGTTGTGAGCAATGCATTGAACAAATTCGTTCATGCAGTTTCTTCTCCTTTGTAATTTCGAAGTTTAGCATACTGATAGCATCCCATGTTGTACTAAGGTCTGGTTGCTTATTGCTAAACATTTATCTTCTAGGCGAATGAGTGTTTCATTTAAGATGTCGTCGTTGGATTAGACGTCAGTTCAGGATAAGTTTGTTCGAATTGGCACAGTGTGTTATCATTAATACTCTCCTTGAAGGAGTCCCATAGCTGTTTTGGATTCGATGGGTTACATGTTGTCAGAATTATGGCAAATAAATTTCTCATTTTTTTCAGCTGAAGCTGTCAGTGAGGGATCTTGAAGTGTTAATTCCCAAAAAATGGTTAAAATGGCTCTGAGCACTATGGGACTTAACATCTGAGGTCATCAGTCCCCTAGAATTTACAACTACTCAAACCTAACTAACCTAAGCACATCACACACATCCATGCCCGAGGCAGGATGTTCCAGACTGAAGCGCCTAGAACCGCTCGGCCACACCGGCCGGCTGTTAATTCCCAGTGGCTGTCGTTTTACAGAAGTCCTAAACGTTGTCATGCTTCTCTTTACGTGCAGCATAGGTGACCGTCAACAGTCTTGAGATCTGTGAAACTTGTTGGTCCCCGTATTTCGCGCAGCTATATCCGGAGACAAACATTCGGCATTGTTTGGATGTACGGTGTGTGTTTAGCCTAGTGCGCCAGTTTCCATGATTCCTGGATGATCTTCTACGGGAATTCCTTGTTTTCGTCGTTGAAAGATTTTTCTTGTTGTGTTCCGCGTGTAATAGGTAGGGACGTCGACCTATAGTAATGTTTTTGCGAATGGATCCGTTTGGCACATTTGGTACCAGGCTGTTAATGTTGTCTTCTGAGGTAGTTTGCTTGCAGTTTTTCTGGCGGAGTCTTTTTTGAAGTAAACTCTCTGTCCATTCTCTAATGTAGTGCTACATGTTGCACAGTTGGTTCGCGTTCGTCTATGGGGAAACCGAATATCCGCCATGCTGCTTCGTTACTGTTGACGTATCTTCCCACTTGCTACATGAGGACCTCGTCGTTTGTGTTTTGTTGTCCGCTGTTTTTTACTATTTGAAATACTGCCATGTCATTGCCTTTATTCGCATATTTACATATTTGAAGGAGTTCACTGAATTGCAGTATTCTACGTTTATGTATGCTTGGAACATTGTGAAAAGTTGTGTGTTATATGGTAACACCCATTGATTACCTACCTATTTTCAGTTCGTCACTGCCTCGTATTCGTATTTTTACTGTGAAGCCACTGTTTTTGGGCGATCGTCTTCTGTATTTGGGAGAAGCATCAACTCTGGTTTGTGTGTCGTCCAAGTACCTTTCTGCGTATTGTTTTGTATATTTTCCACCACTCATACATGGAGAACTGGGGTTTAATGGCACCCTGGACTGTGAATCGTGTTCTTCGCTACTATATTGTACAGTTCCGGATCTTCATGTGATTAGGAAATTCAGTTTGGATGATTTTGTTGACGTCCGTGGGATGAATTCTGTCGTGTAGGCGTACGAGAATGTGTGAATGAGACAGTTCTCCTTTCTTTCCATTCGATTGTGTACATCCAGCATCTAACAGTACCAAAGATGTGGTATTTTGTGATGACTTCAATAAAACTCCTTTGTTTTGTTGAAAAACTCGGGCTATTATGTGGTGTCGATGCATGGAGCTTGTTCGTATCTTAGTTGTACTTTGATTTCTGGCGATGGCGAGTTGCCTGTGATTGTTATGAAGTAGTCAGGTCGTCCATATTTTCTTATGTAGGTCCTGGCGTCTTGAGTGTATTCTTCCGTATGTCTCGGACTTACTACGAGTATGCTTAAGGTAGAGAGGGTTCTTGATTCACTTTGTAGGAAGTACCAGAAAGTAGTTATATGTGGTGACTCCAATATTAATTTTGTACATGATTGTGCAAGAAAAAGGATGTTGGTAGATCTCCTAAATTCATATGATGTGATGCAAACTGTGTTTTTTCCAACTAGGGTGCAGGGGAACAGTAGCACAGCCATAGACAATATTTTTATTCATTCTTCATTACTAGATGGGCATTCTGTTAGTAAAAGGGTGAATGGCCTTTCAGACCATGATGCACAAATTTTAACACTAAAAGGTTTTTATACTCAAACCAATGTCGTATTTAATTACAAACTACGTAGGAAAGTTAATCCAACAGCAATAGAGAGTTTTTCAAAACTTGTCAAGGAACAAGAGTGGCAAGATGTTTATAGTGCCGATAATATAGAAGATAAATACAATGCTTTCCATAACACATTTCTCATGCTCTTTGAGAGTTGCTTTCCATTAGAACATTCTAAACGGGGTACTAGCAGTAATGGACAGCCCGGTTGGCTGACTAGTGGGATAAGGATATCATGTAGAACAAAGCGGGAATTATATCAAAGTGTTAGCTATAGTAGCCCATTACAAACAGTATTGTAAGATGCTTAAAAATGTTATTAGCAAGGCAAAAAGTATGTGGTATGCAAATAGAATAGCTAATTCACAGGATAAAATTAAAGCCATATGGTCAGTTGTGAAGGAGGTGTCTGGTCAGCAGCACAAGGTTAATGATATAAAGTCAGTTCGCAGTAATAATATTTCTGTTACTGATAAATCAGATATATGTACAGTATTTAACAACCATTTTCTGAGCATTGCTGGAGAATTAAATAAAAGTTTTGTTTCTACAGGAAATCATATAAATTTCTTAGCAAATGCCTTTCCGAGATTGACGTCTGAAATACTCCTCTGTGATACAGGCAAGAGGGAGATTGAGTCAATAATTAAATCACTGAAGACTAAGGACTCTCGTGGTTATGATGGAGTGTCTAGTAGAATATTAAAGTACTGTGCTGCACATGTTAGCCCTGTATTTAGCCATATTTGTAATTTTTCCTTTAGGAATGGTCAGTTTCCTGAGCGATTAAAGTACGCAGTAGTAAAGCCGCTTTATAAAAAGGGAGAAAGGGATAATGTAGATAATTTTAGACCTATTTCTATGCCATCAGTGTTTGCAAAAGTTATCGAAAAGGCTGTGTATGTAAGGTTAATTGATCATTTTATATCACACGATTTGCTATCAAATGTACAGTTCGGCTTTAGAAGTCGTTTGACAACTGAAAATGCTATATTCTCTTTTCTCTGTGAGGTACTGGATGGGTTAAACAAAAAGTTTCGAACGCTTGGCGTATTTTTTGATTTAACAAAGGCATCTGACTGTGTTGATCTCACAATATTACTCCAGAAGTTGGACCATTACGGAATAAGGGGAGTAGCTCACAATTGGTTCACCTCTTACTTTAGCAACAGGAAGCAAAAGGTCATTATTCACAATGTTGATGACAGCTGTGATGTGGGATCTGAATGGGGTACTGTCAAGTGGGGGGTGCCCCAGGGATCAGTGTTGGGGCCGCTCCTGTTCCTTATTTATATAAATGATATGCCCTCTAGTATTATGGGTGACTCTAAAATATTTGTGTTTGCTTATGACACTAGCTTTGTAGTAAAGGATGTTGTGTGCAACATTGACTCGGTTTCAAGTAGTGCAGTACATGACCTCAGTTCATGTCTTGTAGAAAATAAACTATCGTTAAATCACAGTAAGACTCAGTTTTTACAGTTTCTAACACACAATTCAACAAAACCTGACGTTTTAATCTCACAGAACTGGCATATGATTAGTGAAACTGAACAGTGGAAAGCCCACGTTCAGGATCTTGTTCAAAGACTTAATACTGCCATTTTCACTATTCGAACGGTATCGAAAGTGAGTGATACTTCGACACGTAAATTAGTCTACTTTGCTTATTTTCATTCACTTATGTCGTATGGTATTATGTTTTGGTGTAACTCTTCCCAGTCTAGAAGGATATTTTTGGCTCAGAAACGGGCGGTTCGGGCAATAAGTGGTGTGAGTTCACGAACCTCTTGTCGACCTCTGTTCACGAGTCTGGGTATTTTGACATTGGCCTCTCAATATGTATATTCCTTATTGTCGTTTCTTGTTACCAATATTAGTTTATTTTCAACAATAAGCAGCTTTCACTCGGTTAATACTCGGGAGAAATCAAACCTCCATTTGGATCTCACTTCCTTAACTCTTGTGCAAAAAGGTGTGCAGTATACTGCTGCATCCATTTTCAATAGGCTGCCAGTCGAATTCAAAAATCTTAGCAGTAATCCACGCGCTTTCAAATCGAAACTGAAGGGTTTCTTCATGGGTCACTCCTTCTATTCTGTCGAGGTGTTCCTTGAAAAATTAAGCTGATTCTCATTGTATTGCTGATAGCGTTTGCTTAAACTTATAGACTGATTTTCTTTCGGGTTCATGAACATTTATTTTTATCTGTTATTACTTTTATGTTGTAAGTTCATGTACTGACACGTTCCATGACCCTGGAGATTTGCTTCTCAATTGTGGTCCTACGGAACTTGACATATAAATAAATAAATAAATAAATAAATGTATAATGGGGGTAGCATTACCATTGTTACAGTGTCGTCAGTGTTTCTGTCATTTATGACTGCGTCTCCAAAGTGGATATATATCCTTTCGTGCATAGTTTCTTCTGATACATTCTTATGTAAAGCATCCATTCCTCGCTTCTATTTTTGCATAAATACCTACCAGGACTAGTTGGAATAAACGACGAGTTTGAGATTGTGATTGCATGTTTCGTTGTCTCTGGTCATTACGTGGTAAGCGTAGAATTCCTTGGAAGTGACCTTTTTTTGTTTCTACGCCCCTTTCAGGTTGGATTTGTTTCAGATTAAAATGGTATCTGTCCCCTCCATGCAGAAATACGAGATTAATGGATATTGGAGGGCATCCTATGAACGGTTTTTCTCTGCAATGCGTTGTAGTGCTTCTCTTCTCCATTGTACAATTATGTCGCGGCTTGTGTTTTCACTGTCCACAATTAAGATGGCGACTTTGTCTGCCGGAGATGCATTAAACCGACGTTCGTGTTCTCCAGGTGGTCTTTTGATTTCTCGAATTACAGCTTTATAGTCATCAGAAATCATTTGGTCTAGTGCTATTTTGAATGAATCAGTTGAAAGAATTTGTGTAAGTTCCTCTGTACATCTTGGACTACTTCTCGTTTCAGTCCACTGATATTTGTGCATCGTTGATCAATTTCCGGGTAATTTCCAAGAATGATTGCCTATCGAAGTCGGGGGGTCCAAACGAAACATATCGATCATGCGGCTGTGATGGCGGGCGTTATGATCAATTATTTGTGATCGTCAGTTTTGTCTGTTTTCCGTCGTTCCCTTAGTTGCTCTAAATTACATACCTCCGCGAATTATTTGTGAGTTGGTAGCGATTTCCAGACGATTTATGTCGGTATTGGGTGGGACGTCTGGTGTTCTTGACGCTTCTAAGGCGGATTCTGTCACATGGAAAAATCTAATTCCATGCTTATCCAGCGTAGAAAATTGTTTGACTTTTTGTCGCAATTATGGAGAACTACCGGATGAGAAAATGAGGGACTATTTCATCGCGGACAGTGTGGAAAACGAACGAGTATCAGGAAGAATATATGGTTCGACTCTTCCAAATTATCCATCCAGACCAGTATAATTCTTCTATCTTGCTGGATTCGAGACTACACCTTGCAAGCAACAGCATCGGAAATTGACTTATCTGCTAATACCATGTGCGACTATTTCGGGTTTTGCAGAGAAGTGTGTTATGTGGCAGTGTCAAACGACAATGTACCGATTGGTGTCCGAGTAAAGTTGTGGAAGTGGACGAATCTCACATAGCAAGAAGAAAGAACCAGAGAGGACGACCTTCAAAGAGTGAAATCTATCATATTTGGGTATTCGGAGGAGTAGAACGAGAGTACCGGCTTTCACAAGGCGGATTCCTATTCCACAGTATATGACACACTAAATTTTAAAATTAAATTATACTTTAGTCTTTTATTTGGTGGTGAGCACAGTCTGTCGTCCCGAATGAGTAACGCCACCTGAAGAACAATTTGCAGCAGATAATAATGGTTCCACAATTGTCACTATCCTTGAAGTTGCAGAGAACGTAGCCTACAGCAAGTCACACTATTTCCAAATTGCCGAATAAATAAAGCCACTTCATCTTACGTAGAATTCAGCAGCTAAAAATGCACTGTAGTGGTGATTGTATCTAGTTTTATCTCGTCCATCTGGGGCGTTCTTCATAAAAGCTGACTTTACCAACAAACACAGTTAATTATATGTACTCACTCTCAAAAAGCCATACTCGAAATGTTCAAAGAGCGTCCTCTTACTCAAAAACAACGGTAACCTTTCTTGCCGTCAATTCGTATGCAGTGGTTCCCCTCTCCTTCATAACTTAATATTAAAGCCATGAACACTTACATAATTGTCTATGTAGTCACAATACATTTAAAAATAGAAAAAAATCTTTTACAAAACATATTACACATTAGACAAGTGATTATTTAAAGAATATCATTTCTAACTACTTCTGTTCATTGCTTAATTCTGTTTTCAGCCGCTATTGCTATATTGCAGCATCCTCTGTTGCCTGGCAGACGCTCGTGATAGGTAAAGTTGTGACGAAGATTTATTTGTATGGTCTAGAACTAACTGTTGGTTTGTAATGATGTTTGTGTCGTTACAGGGCCTTGCTTTACATACTCCTGGTGTTCTGGTATGTTCCACAATGATCTGAGATGTTCCCGAACATTCTGGAATCTTCTCGAGTGTTCCATACTATTGCCGAACATTCCAGAACATCCCGGGTCATTGTGGAACATTCCGGGACATTCTGAAATGGTGCCGAATGCTCTAGAATACTCTCGAATGTTCTGGAATGTTCTCGAATACTCTCGAATGTTATAAAATGTTCAAGCAATTTTTACAGGGCGAAACTTCCCAGCCCTTATATCTTCAAAACCACGCCTTTCAGATAAAAACGGGAGCCTTCTTTATGGATGGGGGACAGAGGGTTACCACACCATATAACTCCCTTGACCGTACCGGGAGTCGTTTCTGAGTTTTAGCTGCACGCGCATTGTACTATTTATACTATTTGTACTATTTATAACATCATCATTTATGCCACTTTTATATAAAGACACATATGCTTCAAAGTCGACTACCTCACCTGGGATGCGATCAACGTCTAATTCCAACGAATTACTCAAACACTGTTTACCAAAGATTCAGATCCTACCGCTCACTGATGTATCACCATTGCTTACTGGCACTTCATTGGAACTTTCTGAAACGTTGCATTACGAGTTCGTCTCCAGTGCTTCACAGGTACTCATTGCAGCATTTCCCATTTTATTCGCACCATAATTATTCCCTACATCATTTAAATTTCCTCAAATAATTTCCCTGCATGTAAATTACCAATAAAACAGTACAATTTACAATAAAATCCATCCCAATTCTTAAGATTTATCTCATTCTTACTAAAGCCTCCCCACAGCTCATTACCCACAAATAAGCATTTAGACAGCTCATGTGTAATCTGCTATCGTCTCTTCATTCCTACACACTGCTACCCGTTAGTCTTATTCCTATTTCTTGCGTATTGCTCACCCTCTCCTCGGACCTTGATCAAAATTTTATTAGGTTTTCCGATTTTGTTGTTCCTCCAAAGGCTGCCTGTCTTCTCTGTTGAAATTTATACCATGACAATTTACTAAATTTCCCCCCATCTTCCATTGTTTTTCGACTGAAGCTCATCTAGGCTCCCGTTTAATCGAAAATCTTATCTCTCTTATCTCCCTCGTAAATTCTGGATGAGACATATTCAGCTCAAATTTTTGTAGAGCCCCGTTTAAAGTTATTATTACTGTCATTATTACATTTTAGCCATCCGAAATAACTTTTCGTCCAGAAGTGAAATAAAAAAGTATGAAGCAAAATGTTGTTTAGCTAGGTGATGGACATTAACGAGCTCGAGTAATTTTCTTGTAATTAGTTTGGTCGTTATGAAGATATGAATCACATTACATCTTTTTGAAAGCACCACATATTTTTTCCAGTAATAGACTTCCTCTCTGCGAGTCCTATTCAAAAACGTTTCACAGTGTATCGCCATTCACATAAAAATGATATTATTAAACAATTAACACAACACTGACTGTGGCTCTCCTGTGCTAGCGCACAGTGCACGTACCCTGACTAATTTAACTCGTCCACTTGTAGGCGTCGACAGTAAACAAGTGGAAACAAAATGAAAATGCATGTGTGTCGTTCAGTCAACAATCTTCAGTTAAAGGTTTGCGTGGGTGAGCCGTGTCGGATCCCTTTCCTTTTGCAAATTGTCCGCTTCGTTGGTGTCAGTTTGCGGCCGCGGTATAGAGTGCGCTGTTCGACTAGGGGGCGCGGTGGTGGTGTCCAAGCGGGGAGGTTGTGAGCTGGGACCGGCCGTGCATGGGAGGCGACGTGTTCCTTTCACCCTGTCGAGGGTCACGTGACTCTAATCCGTGACGAGGCATACTGACTCTGGACATTGGATAGTTTGTGTGTGTGCGACGGCTTTCTGGGGTCAGGCCCTTTCTTAGTGTAGAGCTCACTCAAGTCGTCGTGAACTGATGAATTTGCCGTATGGTCAGTTTCGACTCCAAGAAATCCACTTCTTGTCTACCAGGGTAGCTGGAGCTTCTGCAAGAGAGCGTGATTGTTACGGTCGTATATGAGTCTCACTGCCCCGCCTGTCTCGTTCCTGGTACCTTTGTAAATCGGGGAAAAGCAGAGCTGAGTTGCGAGTTTCTGTTTAGGTTTCTTAATCAATGCTCGGTAGCACTTCTTCGAATTTTTCTGTTCTACCATCTAGCTTTCCGTCGGTACTATAACACGTCTACTCGGCTTTAGCTGTCTCGCTGAGCTGTGTAACGGCAGTGTTGAGCTTACAGTGCTGGCCCGGACTTACACGCGCCTTTAGTCTGTTCCAGCAACACGGACAATGTCGTCTGCCGCATTATAGGACTCTTGGACCGTACTGCCTATGCAGCTGTGCTTCTACACGCCACGCTAGACTGCACAATCTTCGCCTAGGAGGTCGCCGCTCGCTATGTTATGTAATTGTAATCTATACTATGTGATCAAAAATATCCGGACACCTGGCTGTAAATGACTTACAAGTTCGTGGCGCCTTCCATCGGTAATGATGGAATTCAATATGATGTTGGCCCATCAGCCTTGATGACAGCTTCCACTCTCGCAGGCATACATTCAGTCAGGTGCTGGAAGGTTTGGGGAATGGCGTTTGGGGAATGGCAGCCCATTCCTCATGTAGTGTTGCAGTGAGGAGAGGTATCGATGTCGGTCGGTGAGGCCTGGCACGAAGTCGGCGTTCCAAAACGTCCCAAAGATGATCTTAGGATTCAAGTCAGGACTCTGTGCAGGCCCGTCCATTACAGGGATCGTATTATCGCGTAACCACCCCTCCACAGGTTCTGCATTATGAACAGGTGCTCGATCGTGTTGAAATATGCAATCGCCATCCCCGAATTGCTCCTCAACAGTGGGAAGCAACAAGGCGCTTAAAACATCAATGTAGGCCTGTGCTGTGCTAGTACCGCGCAAAACAACAAGGGTTGCAAGCCCCCTCCATGAAAAGCACGACCATACCATAACACCACCGCCTCCGAGTTTTACTGTTAGCACTACACACGCTGGCAGATGACGTTCACCGGGAATTCGCCATCCCACACCCTGCCATCGGATCGCCACATTGTGTACCGTGATTCGTCACTCCACACAACGTTTTTCCACTGTTCAATCGTCCAATGTTTACGCTCCTTACACCAAGCGAGGCGTCGTTTGGCATTTACCGGAGTGATGTGTGGCTTACGAGGAGCCGCTCGACCACGAAATCCAAGTTTTCTCAGCTCCCGCCTAACTGTCATAGAACTTGGGGTGGATCCTGACGTAGTTTGGAATTCCTGTGTGATGGTCTGGATCGATGTCTGCCTATTACACATTACGACCCTCTTCAACTGTCTTTGGCCTCTGTCAGTCAACAGACGAGGTCGGCCTGTACGATTTTGTGCTGTACATGTCCCTTCACATTTCCACTTTACTATCGCATCGGAAACAGTGGACTTAGAGATGTTTAGGAGTGTGGAAATCTCGCGTACAGACGTATGATACAAGTGACACCCAATCACCCGACCACATTCGAAGTCCGTGAGATCCTCAGAGTTCCCCATTCTGCTCTCTCCCGATGTCTAATGACTACTGAGGTCGTTGATATGGAGTACCTGGCAGCAGGTACCAGCACAATGCACCTAATATGAAAAACGTATGTTTCTGGGCGTGTCCGGATACTTTTGATCATATAGTGTATTATCTGTTTCAGCCAACGTCTGTTTTCCTCATTCAAAAGGTCTAAGCGCTCAATAGAGATCTCCATTCCCTAACTTACGTAACTGTAATCTAGTAATTCTTTCATGTAACTGCTGCTTTTCTCACTCTAAGGACCTAGGCGACTAGTCATTCTACACCAGTTTGGTAGCCTTGTTTTCACAGTGTACTATACGCTGAAGAGCCAATGAACCTTGTACACCTGCTTAATATTGTGTAGGGATCTCGCGAGTTCGCAGAAGTGACGCAATACGACGTGGAATGGACTCGACTAATGTCTGAAGTAGTGCAGGAGGGAACTGACGGCATGAATCCTGCAGGACTGTCGATAAATCCGTAAGAGTACAAGGGGGTGGAGATCTGTTCTGAACAGCAAGTTGCAAGGCATCCCAGATATGCTCAATAACGCTCATGTCTGCGGAGTTTGGTGGCCAGCGGAAGTCTTTACACTCGGAACAGTGATCGTGGAGCCTCTCTGTAGCAGTTCTGGGTGTGTGGGGTGTTGCATTGTCCTGCTGGAATTGTCCAAGTCCGTGGAAATGCACAATGGACATGAATGAATGCAAGTGATGTCAGGGTGCTTACGTACGTGTCTCCTGTCATATATAGAAGTCAGGGGTCCCATATCACTCCAACTGCGCGCACGACACAGCGTTACAGAACCTCCACCAGCTTGAACAGTTCCATGGATCCGTGAGGTTGTCTCCATACCCGTACACGTCCATCCGCACGATACAATTTGAAACAAAACTCGTCCGACCAGGCAACATCTTTCCAGTCATCAACAGTCCAATGTCGGTGTTGGCGGGCCCAGGGGAGGCATAAAGCTTTGTGTCGTGCAGTCATCAAGGATACACGATCGGGCCTTCGGCTCCGAAAGCCCACACTGGTGATATTTCGTTGAATGGTTCGCACGCTAACACTTGTCGATGGCGCACCATTGGAATCTGCAGCAATTTGCGGCAGCACTTCTGTCGCGCTGAACAATTCTCTTCAGTGAAATTACAATTAAATCAATACCATTAGCTGCTGACGGGCGTTGATAGACATCAACGGGGACAGTTGAAAATGTGTGCCCCGACCGGGACTCGAACCCGGGATCTCCTGCTAACGTGGCAGACGCTCTATCCATCTGAGGCACCGAGGGCAAGACGATAGTGTGACTGCAGGGATTTACCGCCGGCACACTCCCCTGAGACCCACATTCTCAACTGATAGTCCACACTCTACATTCGTAGCGCCCCTGCCATTATACCCATTACTCGCGTCATACAATCCACCGAGTTCCGTAAGAGTTCAGGCAGATCGTGTGCATCCGTACTGAAGAAGGTCATCAGCCGGTTAGCCTTAAACGATATGAAGATGGGATCTGTTCTTTCGGACATGTCCGAAAGAACAGACGCCATCTTCATATTCTCTTCAGTCGTCGTTAGTCCCGTTCTTGTAGTATCTTTTTCCAGCCGCAGCGATGTCGGAGATTTGATGTTTTACCGTATTCCCCATATTCACGGTACACTTGTGAAATGGTCGTATGGTAAAATCCTCACTTCATCGCTTCCTCGGAGATGCTGTGTCCCATTGCTCGTACGCCGACTATAACACCACGTTCAGACTCACTTTAATCTTGATAACCTGCCATTCATTGTAGTAGCAGTAACTGATCTAATAACTGCGCCAGACACTTGTTGTCTTATATAGGCGTTGCCGACGGCAGCGCCGTATTCTCTGTATTTGAATACACATGCCTAAACCAGTTTCTTTGGCGCTTCAATGTATTTTTAAAACAGGCCAAGATTTTTTAAATTAGTATGTTATCTACTCCTGTTGTAAACAGCTGATTCTTTTGGTTTAGTAGTTAATAGTTTATTCAACGTGGCAGTTCTCCCCCCCCCCCTTTCTTTTAATGTCGGGGGCTGTAACGGCACTGGCTTTGAGTACCTTACGCTTGGTTTGGCCACAGATGACTGTATTTCGTAGGTAGAGTGCCTAGATGCAAACAGATTGTTTTTAGTTATTCCTCATTTGGTTAGGACGGTTCTGTTTATAGCGTTTGGTGTTACCTGCGAAATCTTTCAAGAAGAAAAGCACGTAATCTGCATTGCGTGGCTTAAACCTTGTGCTTGAGGGATTTATCTCTGCCGAAGATTCTGGCCTCGCGCTGGCAACTGTGACCGGTCTTGTGCAGGGTAGAGTTCTTTGATACTGAATGTTTAAAAAAATGGGAAAAAACTGGCCGCAGCGCCAAATATTAAAGTTGTTTTTCCACTCATTGAATTCCGAAATTAGCTACGGCGCCGGATTGGTTTCTCGCTGGAGATATAGAGACAGCGCCTAGCCCTGACATTTTATATTTGTTATTTCTTTAATTCTAAAATTCAGGCCGTTGCGCCTTAGTTTCATGGTTGTCTGAATGTTAAATTACCCCAGTGGAGCAAGTCTGTAACGTTCTTGTCAAAGGTTATCGAAAATTATATTTGACTTATTTCCGCACTTTACTTCCCCGAAACTGTGCGGAAATAAGTCAATAAGTAATAACATTTGGTCGTAATTTGACATTAGAGCTTTCCAGTTTCATGAGCTTTTCTATAAAGAGTTATAATTTGATAGAAGTCCTGTTTCATTTTATAACTACTGCTGGTATCCAGACAGTTGTTCCTTTTGTTATTTTCTTTTTCAACCAGCTGTTTAATATATTTGTTACTGATCCCAGAACTTGTTTCTGAATATATATTAGTGTTTTTGTTTTTTTATAGTAACAAAGTATATCAAATGGTGAATGATGTGTACTTAAAACCCTGGCCCAGTCCTTTCACGTGTTTGATTTTGGTTAAGCTGCAATCAGTAGGTACAGTCAAGGACTTCCTTTACTGTACACAACAAATCCTTTCAAGGTATTACAGTATTCCACTATATGTTCCCCTATTGTAAACAGGTAAAGATAAAGTCTGTGGTGCAAGTTCATGAGCAGATTATCAGCCTGATTGAGAGCAGAGCGCAGCCTTTCTGTCGGCCACGGAACTAGGAAGGGTAGGGGTGGACGGTCTAATAGTCTGACCCCCGCGAAAGATCGCCGGTACTCATTTCGACAGCAGGCTCCGGAGACCTGGGGCCATCCTGGAGGAACTGGAATGAGGAAAGATCCCCGGCCTTACGCAGGATCGAACCCGAAATCTCCAGGGCTGGAATGTAGTGTTCTACCCGCTACACCATCGGTCCACCTGCGTTGTAACCAACAATAGATTATTGCAGTTAGTGTTCTGCTGTCTTAAATTCTCTGCAGACGAGCAGGAAATGTACCTTCTCGTCGTTTGTGTACTCACTCGAATCGTAAACTTGAGACGTTTAACTGAACCATCAGTGTGTATTTTCCTTGTGTCCTCATTTGTTTTCTGTCAACTCCATCAAGTGGACGAGTTCTGTTACCCCTAATACCTCACAGTGTGCTAGTTCAAGAAAATCAGTCAGTTTTGTGTAACGTTTCTGATAAATTCAGTTTACGTAACTGGCACACAGTGGTATGTTTCTGAAGAGGTCTTTGGAAGAGGAAGTGAATTAACAAATAATACATATACAAGGTGTCCCATCAAACTCTGCCACCTCATATGCACACCCGGAATAAAATTAGTACACCCTCAAAGTGATTTTCACTTCATTCGAGGTTTGTTGTTGCAGCAGTGCATGTGAAGTATATGAAATTATTACATTTAAAGATTAATACGACAAGCAGTTCTGAGGTACTCATGCTGAAACACCAGTATTAGTATGTGGTGTAGTCTCCATTGGTGACAAAGCAGCCGGTGACTCTGACATCCAGTCTATCGTACAGATGGCAAATGCCTTATGCCACTCATTTTCGATCTGTTCAAGTAGTTCTGTAAGAGATGTTGGTTGATGAGTTGCGCATGTCACTTCTCGTTCCATCATATCCCACACATTCTCGATTGGAGACAAGCCCAGGGATCGTGCTGGCCAGAGAAGTTGCTGAACGCCTTGCGGAGCATGGGCGGTGTATGGGCGAGCTTTATCCTGTTGGAACATGTCATCATAATGCCTGGGATGGGGCCAGAGTATCTTGGACGAATGCACTCTAGCAGACAGTAAATATAATATCCCCCAGGCCTCTTTCCAGGTGTACTAAAGTGAGGGCAGATGTGTTTTCACTGTCTAAACCTAATAACTACTGAAATATGCAGACTTTAAAGGATGGGGCCACGGCGCCAGAGTTTCTACCGTTATGTCCAGAGCAAGAGTTGCCTACAGTAAGCTTCAGGACAGTGCAGGTGACCCGTACTATGGCATTACAGCATTGCAATAGAAACTACAGCACCGTTTCCATCATTTAAAGCATAAGTATTCCAGAAGGTACTAGCTGAGCGGTACGTGAAGTACTGTGGTATGAATGGGACAGCGCTCAAATGATTTAAATCATACCTAACTGGAAGAGTGCAGAAAGTTGAAGTAAGCAGTTAACATAATATGCAAAAAACTGGTGATTTCTCAAACTGGGGAACAATCAAGAATGGGGTGCCGCAATGTTTTGTCTTGGGTCCTCAGCTGTTCTTAATATATATTTATGACTTGCCGTTCTATATTCACGAAGATGCAAAACTGGTACTTTTTAGCGATGATACAAGTATAGCTATCACACCCAACAGACATGAATTAACTGGTGAAATTGTAAACGATGTTTTTCAGAAAATCATTAAGTGGTTCTCTGCAAATGGGCTCTCATTAAACTTTGACAAAACACAGTATATACAGTTCCACACAGTAAATGGAATGACACCATTAATAAATATAGACTTCGATCAGAAATCGGTAGCTAAGATAGAATATTCAAAATTTCTAGGTGTATGCATTGATGAGGGGTTGAACAGGAAAAAACACACTGAGGATCTGCTGAAACGTTTGTGTTCAGCTACTTATGCTATTAGGATCATTGCAAATTTTGGCGATATACATCTGAGTAAATTAGCTTACCACGCCTATTTACATTATCTGCTTTCGTACGGCATCATATTCTGGGGTAACTCATCATTGAGTAAAAGAGTGTTCATTGCACAAAAGCGTGTAATCAGAATAATTGCTGGAGCTCATCCAAGATCATCCTGCAGACACTTATTTAAAGAACTACAGATCTTCACTGTAGCCTCACAATATATATATTCACTTATGAAATTTGTTATTAACAATCGAACGAATTCAAAAGTAATAGCAGTGTACATGGCTACAACTCTAGGAGAAAGGATGATCTTCACTACTCAAGGTTAAATCTAACTTTGGCTCAGAAGGGGTAAATTATGCTGCCACAAAAGTCTTTGGTCACTTACCTAATAGCATCAAAAGTCTGGCAGATAGCCATATAGCATTTAAAAGGAAATTAAAAGAATTTCTTAATGGCAACTCCTTCTACTCATTAGATGAATTTTTGGATGTAGTAAGTGGGTAATTTCCCCAACCACCACAAAAAAATTAAAAATATTAAGTGTCATGTAATATTTTGTGTAATGTAATATCTTATATAGACACCTTTCATTAACCTGACACGCTCTACATCGTTACGAAGTGTCGTATTCATGATCAATGGAACAAGTACTAATCTAATCTAATCTAATCTTATCTGTGCAGTCACGCAGTTCACTACTTACTTGGTGGCGGCGAGAAAAATATCCTTGATTTTTGGCACTTCCTTAATGAAACAAATTGTAATGTTGTCCGCAATCCCAGATGCAGACAATTTTTCTCTAATTTTCGTTGTAGTGTCCTTCTTAACCAAGCCCAAAGTTGGAGTGTTACTACAATGAGGAGTTAATTCACGCATTTTCCACTCTTATTGGTTATTCTCTGGTCACTGGAATGTCCTTGTTGGAAAAACTATGCATCTACAATCCCATCGAGTATGGCCAAAAAGGTTCCGTTGGGGAAAAAGAAATGGTCAATGCGTCTGACTGCCACACAGTGGGTCCAGGTTAGATTCCCGGCCGTGTCGGCGATTTCTGCCGTTCAGGGACTAGGTGTTGTGTTGTCCTCATCGTACTTCCATCATCAACACTCACGTCGCCCAGTGTGGCGTCAACTGAAAAACTTGCAACTCAGTGGCCAAATTTCCCTGGGTGAGGACTCCTGGTCGTCAGTGCCATATGATCATTTAATTTTACTTCCAGAAGGTATAAAGTTTAGACCAGTGGGCCGGCCGAAGTGACCGAGCGGTTCTAGGCGCTTCAGTCTGGAACCGCGCGACCGCTGCGGTCGCAGGTTCGAATCCTGCCTTGGGCATGGATGTGTGTGATGTCCTTAGGTTAGTTAGGTTTAAGTAGTTCTAAGTTCTAGGGGACTGATGACCTCAGCTGTTAAGTCCCATAGTGCTCAGAGCCATTTGAACCATTTTTTAGACCAGTGAAACCAAGTCTGCCGTTATAATGGTACCTCTAGTTTTCATTTTGGTATAAATAATATACGAGGGTAGTTCCAAAAGTATGGTCTCCTATTTTGTTATAAGCACTCTGTTTGTGTGGCAGTTGGTCACACTGTACTGAAGAATGCTTGACGCGCTGTGTGTAAATATGCGCACGCCGCGCTGAGGCGTTCAGTCTTGGCTTCGTAGCCATTGAGAATGGCGCTACCGTTGGATGTTATCGCCAAGTGCGAATTGCGCGCAGTTATTCGGTTTTGTTTGGAACGCAAAGGGCGCTGCGCCAATTGAAATCCATCGCCAATTAACGGAAATGTATGATGAGTCGTGCATGGATGTCAAGAATGTTCGTAAGTAGTGTAGAGAGTTTGCGGCTGGTCAGACCGAAGTTCACAACGAACAAAGGAGCGGGAGACCGTCAGTTTCTGAGGAGACAGTGTTGAAGGTTGAGCAAAGCATGTGTGAAGATCGGCGGATCACCCTGGATGATCTCTGCACGTTGGTTCCTGAGGTTTCCCGAAGCACCGCTCACAGAATTTTAACGGAAACATTGAATTACCGGAAGGTGTGCGCAAGATGGGTGCCACGCATGCTGACTGAGGACCACATGCGGCAACGAGTTGATGCTTCCCGTGCATTTCTTCACAGCCTTGCAGCCGAACAGGACAACTTTCTAGACTCAATTGTCACGGGGGACGAAACCTGGGCATACCACTTTACACCTGAGACCAAGCAACAATCACGCCAGTGGCGGTATCCTTCTTCGACAAAGCCGTGGAAATTCAAACACACAGTCTGCCCGTAAAGTCATGACAACCATTTTTTGGGATCGGAAAGGAGTATTGTTCGTCGACTTTATGCCCACTGGGACCACAATTAATGCTGACAGGTACTGTGAGACTCTGAAAAAACTCAAACGGGCAATTCGGAACCGGAGAAGAGGAATGTTGAGCAAAGGCGTACACATTCTCCATGACAACGTTCGCCCACATATCGCTCGGCAAACCGTTGCTCTCCTGCAACAGTTTCAGTGGAACATAATCGCCCACCCAACCAATAGTCCTGACTTGGCGCCCAGTGACTATCACCTGTTCCCTAAATTAAAAGAACATTTGGCCCGAAAGCGATTCAGCTCCGACGACGAGGTGGAATAACAGGTTCACAACTTTCTGAACAGCATAGCGGCGAGCTGGTATGACATGGGCATACAAAAACTGCCACAGCGTCTACAAAAATACATCGACAGAAATAGTGATTATGTCGCAAAATAGCTAAATGTTCAAGCTATAAACTGATGTAAACCATTGCAGAAATAAACAGTTCTAAGTACTTATATAAAAGTAGGAGACCTTATTTTTGGGATTACCCTCGTACATCTCCCATTTTTTTTAAAAAAACTAACTTTGTGTAGGAAGTGGCGTTTGTTCACTTGAGGGATTGTGATTCCTGCCCACTGTGCAAGGCCCTGACATAGGCACATTCCTGGCAAAACGTTTTTTTCACATTTTGTTTCATTTACGAAATACATGGGGAAGCAAACTTCGGAGAGACACTATATACATTTCAAAAACACATACTGCTGTTCACTTCTTCGTAACGAACAAAGTTACAAGAAAGACAGTCATGCTGGTTACTTTTCCCCAGTGGCTAAACATTTTTAGTGCTTTTTTTCTATTCTGGAAAAAATGTTACCTGGCGTGGTCAAGATGAATGGGACGCCTTCTCTATATTTTATTGTTATTAATAATTAAAATAGAAGGCCTCTGTGGTATGTTAAAAGCATGGGTGACGGGGCGCAAAGTTTGCAGTGGGATAGGTAGGGCAGTAACAAACTGCAACCCTTCCCTGCTTGTTTCTTTCGTCATTTTTTTACCAGTCTATGGCTGGGAAGGTGAAGTCTGAAGTTGGGACGGCCATGCGTTCTCGGCCTCTCGATATCGGGTCCTGGGAATCGTGCTGACGTGCGGCGACCGTTCTGTGCTCGTTGCGTATTTTTGTGCGGGCGGAGCCCCCACCAGTAAATCAGCTTGCTGTCCCGGCTGGCGATATGGCGCCGTTTCACGCCCGGGCGAGTCGCGGGGGCGTTTTCACGGGCCGTTGACGGCAAAACTGCGCCCATCGGCAGGCATTTGTCTCTGCAGCGTTGCAGGTGCGGGCGCCGGCGGGTGGACATTTGTAAGCAAATTTGGTCCGGATAATGGACTCGGCGTGCTGTTAAAACTCGTCGATAAACTAGCGCGTACGGCAGCGAGTGTGCGCGGGCCCGGCGTGCGGCGAAAATGCCGCCGGTTTAACATGCAAATTGCGACTGCAAGCTTGTGGAATTGCATTAGCTTTGAAAATTTGTCTCCAAAATCTACAGCGCCAATGTGCGTCATGAGTATGTGCTGAAGCTGCTCCGTATTTCATGCATACGCTTACCGCAGCTTCAGCACTGCAGTTTTCTTTGCCAGATTGGCAAACATTCTTACAGCTCTGAGGTAAATAGTACAGCTATGGTCGAGACTGTCCTATTGGTGCACGTGAAATATTTAGTGTGGTTATGAAATTTCAGACGTCAGCAGACGGTGAAAAGGGGCTACTACAAACCCAAATACACTACTTAATCAAGAGAAGGAGCACATCTTCTGAATAAGATACGAGAAGGGTCACAGACACAACAATACCCAAAATACAAGGACTATCCAGAAAGTAACGATCATTTTAATGTTGTGTGACAAGTGGTGGTGGAAACGTAGGGGCCTTCCGTGCGCACTAGGTGCATGAAGAGGCAAGAGGGCGCTTGCTACGATACAGAGATGTATGCCTCTGATCTGTGCACACGAGCCGACGTCCGTTGGCGCAGCAGTCTCTAGAGACGGAAAACCCGATCAGCTAAAACGATACTGGTATTTTAACACTCAATGACAGGTATTTTACTGTATTTATTTGGTCTCAGTTATAACAGTTCATTTTTTATTTTTTACTAATAACCGGGTGAAAAGAACGGCATATTAATTTGCCATAGCAGAACTAAATTTTTTCGCTTTGTAACTAAAAGTTGTTTTAAAAAAAACTAGTAGTTGTTCTTAGAATTTATATTCCTTTGAAACATTTGATTATTGGAGAAACTGGGAAAAATGATCAGAATTGAATATCAACATCTATAGTTAGAAACTAGCAAACAAGCACATCACGAACGTATAGTTACAGCATTGCAGAAACAATAATGTACCGTTTGTCATGTAGTGTGGCCATGTAGTGTGCAACATTTGTCCCCAACTGGTCTACAACGGAATTTCTCACTGTCACCCTCGGACATCTGCAGAATGGTGATATCCCTAGTTTGGAAGTATTTTATGGAGTTCTATAACGGTGAAATACTGTCGTCCATTTGCTTTGAAAGATTAAAAAGAGGGAGACACCATAAGCTTATGCCATCATATAAGAAGAAAAACGTCCACACTGTTCGTTGCAAGAGAAGACATATTTTATTAGTAGACCTATAATGTTGTTGACGTGCTATAAGCTTGGATAGTAACTGAGCCTTTAATTGTGTGGCTGCTTCAGGGTGAAAAAGCTGATCCCACCCAAAACTGGCGATGCTTGAAAGTCATAAGTTGTGACCTTTCGGTCTCTCTGTCGCCGCACGCGTCTCCTTCGCCATCGCAATCTTTGCTGAACACCAGAGGTCAAATTCTCCACAGTCTCAACCCCCTACAAACCGAGATCTCCTACTCCTTCACCTTCATCACAATTTTTAAATCTTTGTTCGAAGCCTATGTTTATTATTGGAAGCCACAGCAATAAAATAAAGCGAAAACTGTTTATTCCAGAAACCGGTTATTTTGAGCGGTTTGAGTAGTCACATTAAACTGGAAACAAAAGGAACTGGTGTAACCGAAAACCGGTTGTTTCGGCAATAACCGCCATCTCTAGGAGTGTCCTCATCTCAGACAGGGAGACACGTGCGAAAGTAGTGCATCTGTCTGCAGTTCTTTTCATTTGATGGTTTGTTTCACTATATGTTACTGTTGAAAGATTCGGATTTTTGCATGCATTAAATTTTGGTTTGCATTAGCACTTTGTCCGAATGGTCTATGGAAGAACATATGGAATTATGAAGAGTATTGTCGTTTCTCGACTGGCAGAAATCCTTACATAACACAAAAATACTGAATTTAATTATGAAAGGAGAAAATATTACAGTGCAGTTAACTAACCAGGAGAAAGAGAATAGAAACGTCTAAAAATGAGAATAATTGGAAGTGCAAAATGGCTCAGCAGGATTGGCTATAGAACAAGTGTAGGAATTTAGAAGCAATATATCATTAGAGGAATGACAGATGCCGCCAACAAGAAAATTAAAGAGGCCTTTGGAGAAACGAGAAGCATCTGTATTAATATAAAGAGCACAGATGAAAAAGCAATTCTAAGCAAAGGAGAGAAAGCTGAAAGGTGGAAGGAGTATATAGAGGATCTATACAAGGGAGATGTACTTCAAGGCAATTTTACACAAATGGAAGAGGACATAGATGAGGACGAGATTTGAGATACAACAAGAATTTGACAGAACATTGAAAGACCTAAATCGAAACTAGGTCCCGGGAGTAGAAGAAATTCCATCAGCTTTACTAATACACTTGGAAGCGTCTGCCATGACAAAACTCTTCCATCCAGTGTGCAGTATGTATGAGACAGTGAAATATCCTCGGACTTTAATAAGAACATACTAACCCCAATGCCAAAGAAAGCAAGTGCTAACAGGTGTCAGTATAATCGAACTATCAATTCAGTAAGTCATGGGTGCAAAATATTAACATGAATTCTTTACAGAAAAATCGAAAAATTGGTAGACTCTGGCCTCAGGGAAAATCAGTTTGGATTCCAGAGAAATGTGGGAACACACGAGGCAATACTGATCCTATGTCTTCTCTTAGAAGATAGGATAAGGGAAGACGAATCCACATTTATATCGTTTGTAGACTTAGAGAAATCGTTTGATAATGTTGATTGGAATAACTATTAGAAGACTTAGATGTGGTCTAGTCCTTTTAAAACACATGACATGAGATAAAACGTAAAAATTCCTTACTGGTTGACCACTCCACTTAACGCTCGATCAACCCCTCACCTACCAGTCTTATGCCCTCGGTATCCAATCCACTGGGATTTGGACTACCGTTGGTTCCCTCTTGGAATTTGCTCTCCGCCTCATCAGAATGAAACAACACACAACAAAGTTAAGGCTGCGATGGCACTTGGCACAGAGGTGCTCAAAACGATCATTACTTGTCATTGCCTTTCCCTATATTGAGCGACATGGTGCACAAGCTGTTCAGCTGGTTTGCGCCCCTCGTGCTCAAATGAACAGGCTTATGGATCTCAACAGACCTGACTCCAGAGTTTGATTTAACATGGTCAGATTCTGCCTTGACAAAAACTCTAACGTTGCTTTTGGCCAGTACAGCTTGGCTGTGTAACATTCAATTACGTGACTCCTGAAATTGATGTTGGAAGATGGAAGGTTGGTCCTGTTATGTTACACACAGTTCCATTGATTAAAATTCTGCTCCTCTCGATCTCTATACGTTTCGCTTCTGCAAATACTCCCCTACTACTATTAATTTTTCGTAGGTGGAGAAGTTCCAATGCATCCCGACCCATTGCAAGCTCAATATTGGCTCGATGATGTCTCTTGCACAGTATATTTCTTTCCTCCTGGCTAAAAATAACTGCACCGTGCACGTGTCCGGATTGGTGCTTATCACCCTGGCTGGACATACTGTTACCTTTCCTCTACGGTAGCTCCATAATTCCTCCCTTGTCATCTCAGCGTACCAGCTGTTAACTGCCGAGATCAGCAATACCTCCTCAGTTTTACTTCTACAAACTTGCTCATCGCTCCCCTTTTCAGTGACCTGAGGACAGGGATCACCATCACCCTTCCTCCCTCTTCAAAAAGACTGCTGTCCCCAGCAGGCTCACAATACTTGAAAACACATACAACATATGAAAATACAATGCCTAATTAATCTACGCAAACCCAATGATACATAACAAGAAAACAAAAAACTACAAATACTCCACAACTTTCTCGATCACAAAGCATATGGTACATAATGCTGTACTCTATCTTCCTGGTTTTCTCTGCACTGAACACCTCTCTTCACTCTCTCCTTCTTCCTCTTCCCTTCCTGTGACATGCCTGGAATCATATTGGGACAACCCTTAAATGGCTGCAATCGCCCAATGTGTATTATTGTTGTTCTCGTTGGTAGTTGGTAGCTAAAGCTTAACATTAACGGGGGATGTGGTTTCAACTACTTAGTATGGTCCTTGATACCTCGTGATGAACTTCTTCATTTTCCCTTTTGGCGTATAGGGGCTGGGTAGTATTACCCAGTGCCCTACTCCGTACTGCGGTAAACTTCCTTTCCGCTTCACTGCGTCTTTCTGCGTTTCCAAAAACTTCGTATTCCCCTTTTGTACCCATTTCCAAACATACCAAATTGATCTCGCAAATTGAAGTACAGATTCACTGGTTCTTCCTTTCTGTAGCTTCACTAAATCAAACAGTGATGGCATTTTTCGCCCATACACTACCTCAAACCAGTATTGGTATGGACTTTTTGCATTGTATGCGCATACAATATGCTTCAAATACTCGTCCCACTGATGGTGATGGAATCCACATATAAACTCAACATCTTCCCAATTGCTCTGTGTACCCGTTCTGCCCTTCTGTTCGCCTGTGGATGCAACACGCTCGTCCTCAACTCCTTTGTATGCAACAATTTACACAGTTCCTTCATTAAATCCGACAAAATCCAGTTATTTACTAACGCTTGTGCGACCATTGCTGCCTGTTGATTTGGCATAGCACCATCTCCACACACCTCGAAAAATGGTCTATTATTGTCAGAACGAATCTGTTCCCCGATGGTGTTCGACTGAAAGGTCCTAAGTCATCAATTCCCAACACAGAAAATGGATATGTTGCTTCGGGCAATTGTTGTAGCAGTATCTGTTTTCGACTCAAATCTGCTCTCTGTGCACATGGTATACAGTTCTTGACATACTGATCCACATCCACTTTCCTACCTCTCCACCAATACCTTTCCGCCACTCTCTTATTCGTCGCTCTACACCCACCATGACCAGATAATATGTGATCATGTGCTTCCTTTAAAACCTCATCTCTCAGTTTCGCTGGTACTACTAGCCTTGGCCTTAACTTTGTTTCCCTGTACAGAAGACAGTCATACATATTAAATTATGGCTGTGTCCGATACACTTTACAATCGTTGACAGCGTCCTGTAATTCTTGCCATACTGCTAGGTCACAACCTATGACTTCTACTTTTGCCACCTTTCTACTCAGTGCATTCACATTACTGTGCTTCTTCCCAGGCTTGTGCACCACCTTGTAATCGAATTCACTAAGCCTCACAGCCCACCTAGCGAGTCTAGTGGACGGATCCTTCAACCCCAACAACCACTTCAACGCAGCATGATTTGTCACTACCCGAAATCGTCTCCTACACAAATAACATTTAAAATATGTGATTCCATAGATTACGCTAAGCATCTCCCTCTCTGTTGTTGAGTAATTCCTCTCTGCTGCATTCAACTGCCTAGATGCATAGATTACAGGATGTTTTTTCCCATCAATTTCCTGACTAAGAACATACCCTAATGCTTGATTTGATGCATCACATGCTAGAATAAATTCCTTTTCAAAATCTGGAAACACGGGAACCAGACTTGACATTAACACTTTTTTCAGTTTGTCAAACCCTTTCTGACACTCTTCTGTCCATTCAAATTTCACACTCTTCCGTAACAATAGCATCAATGGCTGTGCTAAATCTGCAAAACCCTTCACGAACTTTCGATAGAAATTGCAAATTCCGCCAAATGATTGCACTTCCTAACTGTTTTCGGCTCCCGAAAATCCCTTACAACCTGTACCAACCTCGGATCTGTTCGCATTCCATCCTTACTGAGGATATGACCTAAATATTTCACTTCTTCCAATGCAAAATGACACTTCTCCAGGCTCAACGTCAAATGAGCTGCTCTTAACCTCATAAAGACTTCCCTTAATCGCTGTCTTTGTTGCTCCAAACTACTTGAAAACACTATAATGTCATCCAAATAGACAAGACACTGCCGTGGTTTCAAACTCCTCAATACACTGTGTAGCAACCTCTGAAACGTTGCAGGAGCGTTTTTCAAACCGAATGGCATTCTGATGTACTGGTAATGGGCTTCACGAGTAGAGATAGCAGTTTTTTGACTATCCTCTGGAGCCACCTCTAACTGATAATAACCACTTGTCAAATCCATCATAGAAAAGTACTGGCAGTGTCCTAAGTGATCCAAAGTCTCCGATATGTTTGGAATGAGGCATGCGTCCGTTACTGTCTTATTATTGAGGTATCGGTAGTCACAACAGAACCTGTATTTCTTAGTTCCATCCATAGACTTTTTAGGCACAATGACAATGCCCGTTCCCCAGCAACTATTACTATGCTCTGTAATACCAACCATAAGCTGCTGTGCAATGAAATCCTCCACAATCGGCTGCAAATATCTTGGTATTTTGTATGGTTTACGCCAAACAGATGCTTCGTTACATGTTGGTATCCTATGTTGAACTAATGGAGTTGCTGGCAATGGTCCTTGCAGAAAGCACAAATCCTTAAATTCCCACAACAATTCTTCCATATGCTCTTTTTCTCCTCCTTTCAAATGCTTAACTTTGTTACGCAATGCAGCTCAATTGGCAGTTAGTGGTTGATCGCTACGCCTTCCTCTCGAACCCCAGTTTTCGGCATCTGGTACATCCAAATTTGCTACTAAAACTCCTTTTCTTAAATTCGCGACTACAGCACTAAAATTATCCACGTTCATGGGGACTACTCACCCGTCGTTTCCCTTATGTACGCGTACAGTACTACGTTTCACAAAACCACCTAATGGCTAATGGATTAAAAATTCATTATCCTCCAATGGTTCAATAATACATATCGTACCCACAGGTAGGTTTGACTCTTTTTTTTTTTTTTTTTTTTTTTTTTTTTTTTTTTTTTTTTTTGGTCATCAGTCTACTGACTGGTTTGATGCGGCCCGCCACGAATTCCTTTCCTGTGCTAACCTCTTCATCTCAGAGTAGCACTTGCAACCTACGTCCTCAATTATTTGCTTGACGTATTCCAATCTCTGTCTTCCTCTACAGTTTTTGCCCTCTACAGCTCCCACTAGTACCATGGAAGTCATTCCCTCATGTCTTAGCAAATGTCCTATCATCCTGTCCCTTCTCCTTATCAGTGTTTTTCAAATATTCCTTTCCTCTCCGATTCCGCGTAGAACCTCCTCATTCCTTACCTTATCAGTCCACGTAATTTTCAACATTCGTCTGTAGCACCACATCTCAAACGCTTCGATTCTCTTCTGTTCCAGTATTCCCACAGTCCATGTTTCACTACCATACAATGCTGTACTCCAGACGTACATCCTCAGAAATTTCTTCCTCATATTAAGGCCGGTATTTGATATTAGTAGGCTTCTCTTGGCTAGAAATGCCTTTTTTGCCATAGCGAGTCTGCTTTTGATGTCCTCCTTGCTCCGTCCGTCATTGGTTATTTTACTGCCTAGGTAGCAGAATTCCTTAACTTCATTGACTTCGTGACCATCAATCCTGATGTTAAGTTTCTCGCTGTTCTCATTTCTACTACTTCTCATTACCTTCGTCTTTCTCCGATTTACTCTCAAACCATGCTGTGTACTCATTAGACTGTTCATTCCGTTCAGCAGATCATTTAATTCTTCTTCATTTTCACTCAGGATAGCAATGTCATCGGCGAATCGATTCATTGATATCCTTTCACCTTGTATTTTAATTCCACTCCTGAACCTTTCTTTTATTTCCATCATTGCTTCCTCGATGTACAGATTGAAGAGTAGGGGCGAAAGGCTTACAGCCTTGTCTTACACCCTTCTTAATACGAGCACTTCGTTCTTGATCGTCCACTATTATTATTCCCTCTTGGTTGTTGTACATATTGTATATGACCCGTCTCTCCCTATAGCTTACCCCTACTTTTTTCAGAATCTCGAACAGCTTGCACCATTTTATATTGTCGAACGCTTTTTCCAGGTCGACAAATCCTATGAAAGTGTCTTGATTTTTTATTTTGCCTTGCTTCCATTATTAGCCGTAACGTCAGAATTGCCTCCTCGTCCCTTTACTTTTCCTAAAGCCAAACTGATCGTCACCTAGCGCATTCTCAATTTTCTTTTCCATTCTTCTGTATATTGTTCTTGTAAGCAGCTTCGATGCATGAGCTGTTAAGCTGATTGTGCGATAATTCTCGCACTTGTCAGCTCTTGCCGTCTTCGGAATTGTGTGGATGATGCTTTTCCGAAAGTCAGATGGTATATCGCCAGACTCATATATTCTACACACCAACGTGAATAGTCGTTTTGTTGCCACTTCCCCCAATGATTTTAGAAATTCTGATGGAATGTTATCTATCCCTTCTGCCTTATTTGGCCGTAAGTCCTCCAAAGCTCTTTTAAATTCCGATTCTAATACTGGATCCCCTATCTCTTCTAAATCGACTCCTGTTTCTTCTTCTGTCACATCAGACAAATCTTCACCCTCATAGAGGCTTTCAATGTATTCTTTCCACCTATCTGCTCTCTCCTCTGCATTTAACAGTGGAATTCCCGTTGCACTCTTAATGTTACCACCGTTGCTTTTAATGTCACCAAAGGTTGTTTTGACTTTCCTGTATGCTGAGTCTGTCCTTTCGACAATCATATCTTTTTCGATGTCTTCACATTTTTCCTGCAGCCATTTCGTTTTAGCTTCCCTGCACTTCCTATTTATTTCATTCCTCGGCGACTTGTATTTCTGTATTCCTGATTTTCCCGGAACATGTTTGTACTTCCTCCTTTCATCAATCAACTGAAGTATTTCTTCTGTTACCCATGGTTTCTTCGCAGCTACCTTCTTTGTACCCATGTTTTCCTTCCCAACTTCTGAGATGGCCCTTTTTAGAGATGTCCATTCCTCTTCAATTGTACTGCCTACTGCGCTATTCCTTATTGCTGTACCTATAGCGTAAGAGAACTTCAAACGTATCTCGTCATTCCTTAGTACTTCCGTATCCCACTTCTTTGCGTATTGATTCTTCCTGACTAATGTCTTGAACTTCAGCCTACTCTTCATCACTACTATATTGTGATCTGAGTCTATATCTGCTCCTGGGTACGCCTTACAATCCAGTATCTGATTTCGGAATCTCTGTCTGACCATGATGTAATCTAATTGAAATCTTCCCGTATCTCCCGGCATTTTCCAAGTATACCTCCTCCTATTGTGATTCTTGAACAGGGTATTCGCTATTACCAGCTGAAACTTGTTACAAAACTCAATTAGTCTTTCTCCTCTTTCATTCGTTGTCCCAAGCCCATATTCTCCTGTAACCTTTTCTTCTACTCCTTCCCCTACAACTGCATTCCAGTCGCCCATGACTATTAGATTTTCGTCCCCCTTTACATACTGCATTACCCTTTCAATATCCTCATACACTTTCTCTATCTGTTCATCTTCAGCTTGCGACGTCGGCATGTATACCTGAACTATCGTTGTCGATGTTGGTCTGCTGTCGATTCTGATTAGAACAACCCGGTCACTGAACTGTTCACAGTAACACCCCCTCTGCCCTACCTTCCTATTCATAACGAATCCTACACCTGTTATACCATTTTCTGCTGCTGTTGATATTACCCGATACTCATCTGACCAGAAATCCTTGTCTTCCTTCCACTTCACTTCACTGACCCCTACTATATCTAGATTGAGCCTTTGCATTTCCATTTTCAGACTTTCTAGTTTCCCTACCACGTTCAAGCTTCTGACATTCCACGCCCCGACTCGTAAAACGTTATCCTTTCGTTGATTATTCAATCTTTTTCTCATGCCAACCTCCCCCTTGGCAGTCCCCTCCCGGAGATCCGAATGGGGGACTATTACGGAATTTTTTGCCAATGGAGAGATCATCATGACACTTCTTCAATTACAGGCCACATGTCCTGTGGATACACGTTACGTGGTTTCCATTGCCTTCTGCATCCTCATGTCGTTGATCATTGCTGATTCTTCCGCCTTTAGGGGCAATTTCCCACCCCTAGGACAAGAGAGTGCCCTGAACCTCTATCCGCTCCTCCGCCCTCTTTGACAAGGCCGTTGGCAGAATGAGGCTGACTTCTTATGCCGGAAGTCTTCGGCCGCCAATGCTGATTATTTATCAAAATTTAGGCAGTAGCGGGGATCGAACCCGGGACCGAAGACGTTTTGATTATGAATCAAAGACGCTATCCCTAGACCACGGGTCACGAGCGGTTTGACTCTACACTTACCCAAAGCGACTTCCCGGTGCCGATTATGAATCAAAGACGCTACCCCTAGACCACGGGTCACGAGCGGTTTGACTCTACACTCACCCAAAGCGACTTCCCGGTGCCACTAGACACACACTCAAGAGAATTAAGCCTTAATGTTAATGTATGCAGTTCAGTTGGTTTGTTCATTACGTTGAACACCCCTTGTGACAGATCCGCATTGACAACAGTTTCCACTAGCTGAAATAACATTCCACCAACTTCCACAGTACGATGTCCAAGGTCAATTTTGGCATGATGGTGCAAGAAATCTACTCCTAGGATCATGTTGTAGCCCTCGCTTACCCATGGTACTACCTCCATGCTTGCATCAAATCTGATTTTCCCTATGCGAAAGTCAACTGTCACTGACCCCAAAGGTGTGACCTCCTTATCCGCACTCCATGCAACCTATAACGTGGTGGGTCTAACTTCCTTCCTCCCATTAAACTCTTTGCGCCCCTGTGTCAAACAAAATCTTAAACTTTTTATTTCCTATGCATCCTACGACTGAATATTCCACCTCTGCATACATATTTGTAGCATTTACATTACACGGGAGCTCCCTTAGATGTGTCTTGGGCCACCTCTGCCGTTTTTGCCAATGGAGCTGCCGTTTGACGATTGTCCACATCTACTAACTCCACTTCTCCATCCTCCATGCTGCTGATTTCCACCCCTTCCTCTATTACGCGGTAACTGGGTACATTGCCTCTGCACGTGCCCCGTACAGCCACACCTGTAACATTTTATACCCACTATAAACACTGCTTGTCTATCAAGTATGCTCGTTGCCACGTCTATTTCCTCGCGTTGAATTGCCAGCTAAATGGCCGAATACAAATCTTTCAGAGCCCTTTCACGTGCTTTCCATGACCCCCTCAAAAATACATCAAGTGACCTTTGCTTAGCCTCCTGCAACAGAACACCATTCGCTTCGTCGCTCTGACCCAGTTCGTAAGTATACTCGTTAATTTCTCTTATGCTGTCCACAAATTTCTCTACTGTCTCCCCCTGCCTCTTCGTCATTGTACTCAAGCTCTCCCTGAAGTACCGAGCACTATTCTGTTTCTTGTACCTCTGTAAAAGCCCCTCCCCCAACTGCTTCAACTGTCCCGCCTTCCTTAAGGCCTCAGAACACCTTACATATGCCTTTGCTTCACCCATTAATCTAATCTTGGCTACATGTAACAACTGTTCATCAGATCAACCATTCATCACAGCTGAAGTTTCCAAGTCCTCCACAAACGAACGCACATCCTCAGATGCCTTGCCAGAAAATGGAATAATCAAACTCGCGGCAGCTGGACCAATCTCCTGCTGTGGCACCCTAGGCAAAAACGACTGATCTGATGCGGTTTCCCACTCACTTCTAGATGCTAATTCACTTCTCAACTGTGTACTGTCCACTGTCAATTGTGCTATCTTTTCCAACAAAATCCGTACCGCTTCTGGTTCCGACACACCTTTCATCCCTGATTCTGCCATTGTGTTGCTTTCATTCCCAGTTAGTCACGAAACAAAACATTTAAGTACAAGAATAACAGCTCCATATCATAATATTCAGTATCATCATACACCAACACAAAAGTAATCAAATGCCTCGAAAAACATCTTACTGCCCCAAACACACTAACACTTATTCTGATAAAAAAATATATATACCGCCAGGAGAGATACTCAAAATACAAACAAAAAATAAAAGAAAACGTCCAACACTCAAAAAGAAATAATGCTCAACACTCACCACATTTTGAGACTGTAGTGCAGGCGGTGTATTGCTCATGCATAGGAGAATCATGCAATTTTGTCTCCATAATGTGCACTCCTTCCATTAAGACCATTGTCTCCATAATGTACACTCCTTCCATTATTAAGACCTATATATGTATCATCAGTCCACCCTGCCAGAATGTGCAATTGTATTGATTTTGGCCAGTATTCCAATACATGTCAAGTTTCCATTGCTGTTTTTTGTGAATGCTAATAGCCTCCCCCTCCCCCCCCCCCCCCTCCACACACACACCATTGTAACCAGATTTTCCCATACATGATATTTTCTTCTTTTTCCAGTTACAGTTGTCTCTGCCATATACACTAGTTCTAGTTTCATGATTTTGACATTGTGTAGCTCCAGTTTTCTTTTTTGTACACTAGCACATTAACTGTACTTGGACAAGGCAATTTTCTTAGCATGTAACAGTTTAAGTCTGTTCAATACACAGATTGTTTGAGAGAACCAACTCTAATTTGGTAATATCTCTATTCCATGGTACAGTGGAGAACACTATGCTGGATCGGGAGCAAATATGTCTTGCCTACTTCAGTGTCACACTTTTTTGTAATACTTGCATTGTCTTTGTTGGAGTAGGTGTTACTAACACCTATGTAGTTTGCAGGTGGATAATTAAAATTGAATCCAGGCAGACCACAGTTTATAGAATTTTCTCGATCTCGAATGTCTGGGAGGTTGACACTGTATCAAAATGCTCCCAAACCGCATCAAAATGCCTATCAAAGTACATCAAAACTGCAGTAAACTGTTTCTGAAACTACAACATCCATCATCACAAACCTCAGCTCTTCCCCCACTAAAGACTGAGCGAGGTGGTGCAGTGGGTAGCACACTGGACCTGCATTCAGGAGGACAATGATTCAATCCCGCATCTGGCCATTCTGATTTAGGTTTTCTGTGATGTCCCTAAATCACTCCGGGCAAATGCCTGGATGGTTCCTTCAAAAGGGCATGGCCGTTTTCCTTCCCTGTCCTTCCCCAATCTGATGAGATCACTGACCTTGCTGTTTGGTCTCTTTTCCCAAACAACCCAACCTAACCCTCCCCCACTACAAGAACGTATGGAAAAATGCCGCAACAACAACAACATTTATTGCATACTGAATCATTAATCCAGTGCATTATAAAAACAGAGTGAAATAAAATGACTGCCTACAGTTCCTCACAAACAAGGAAAATTTGGAAACAACAAAGGCAAACATCAGCAAAATAAAAAGTGTTTGTTCAAACTGGTGATGAATAGATGAGGAAGAAGTGGAGTGATTCTAGGGACCTTGTTGTACCAAATTTGTCCTGGTACCTTTACGAGCTAGTCTGAATAATAAAAAGTTTGCAACTGTGACAGAAAATAAAAGAACACTGAAATCATGCTTGTAACTGAAACAGTTGATACTGCTGTTGTACCAGAGCTGTCATCATCAGCAACAGCATCCAGAACAGCAGACCCCATAATACTACCTCAAGGCAATGAAAATGCATGTGAGGAAAACATACAAAGGTCATTAGCCGCAGCAGCTAACAAAGAAGGGCAGTCAGCAAGTCGGGGAGCACAGGAGCCACCAGCAACAGCAACCACACAGAAGAGGTGCCTGAGGCCTGGGAGATCAACAGCAGAAGCAGCTTCCAATCAAGACAGATGCCTGAGAACTAGGAGACCTGCTACACTAAGTGCGGATTTTTTATGGTACCGAGTAAGCAGAAAGAGAACATGGAAAAGATGTAAGTAAAACTGTCCATCTTAAATACCAGTGTGACAATAGTGAGTGGAATATAAACACCGGACAAAGATACGATCCAGGTTTAATGACACAAACCGAAAAAAATCACTGCATAGTACCAGAAGCAAAGGGAGCAAGTGAAGTGCTTAGTATATTACAGGAAGGGGAACTATTACATTTAAAGCCAACTGTTAGAATACTTCACCAAAATGTTCAATACATAAACAATAAAACAGAGGAACTAGAGGTAATATTACAGGAGTATAGGCCAAACGTTCTAGTAGTTACAGAACATGGGCTAAAAGAAAATCACATAGGAATGTACAACTTGAAGAATTATGTGAAAGTAGCCAGTTTTTGCAGAACTTCCTATAAAGGTGGTGGGGTTGCCATTTTTTCTAACTATAAATCAACTAAAGCCATAAATATAACAAAATATGCTATAGAATTGAGCTTTGAAGCTACAGCACTGGAAACTAAAATTGCTGGGAATTTATGTTGTGTATTAGGTTTGTATCGATCACCAAATGGTATAATTAAAACCTTCTTTGAACAGCTGGAAGATATAATCCAACACCTCTCAAAAACATATGCTTATTTGATCATTATAGGAGATCTGAACATAGACACGAGTAAAAATACAGACAGTACTAAGACCCTACTGGACTTATTGTGCATATACAATCTAAAAAAAAAATAGATAAACCAACCAGAGTAACAAAGCATAGTGAAACTATTATTGATCTTGTAATAACAAATATTCCTACATGCTATTGTGACACACAGGTAATAAACTCCACATTAGCAGACCATTTTGCAATCATGATAGACATAAATATAAAGACTAGTGATTCAGTGCAGAAAATATGGGAGATGAGAGGACAGAACTACCCACATAACATAAATCTGCTAAAAAAGATGTTAGAGGCAGAAAACTGGGAAACAATACATGCAGCTAAAGATGCAAACACCAAATGGAACCAGTTTTATTCTTTATTCAATTATTATTATGATGTTACATGTCCTGTTAGTAAAAGGCTTGTCAAACAGCAACGAAAAACGAAAAGCTGGGTGACTGGAGAAGTAATCCATGCCAGAAATAATCTGAGAGTGTATTATGACCTCTCCAAACAAAAAAATAATGAGGCCTACAACACACTGTATAAAATAAAAAAGAAAGAGTACTGTAGTTTTATCAGAGAAACTAAAGCATCATTCATCAGGATGTCTATAGATAAGGGAAAGAACTACTCAAAAGGTTTATGGTCGTTCATTAATCGAGAGAGAGGAAAAGTAACAAATCGGGCAGAGGACATCTGCCCACTGATGAGTGGGAAAAGCAACGCAAACCCTCTAGAAGTTGCCAATACTTTTAACAGATATTATATTACTGTAGCAGACGAATTAATAAGTCAAAATAAAACAAATGCAGTAAGTAAATTGTTAAACCCCACACATAAAAGTCATACTACGGTTTTCATACCTACAACAGATGCAGAAGTGTCAAACCTAATAAAACAACTTAAAATGAAACATTGTTCTGGCTTGGATGGTGTCACATCACATCTCATAAAGGAATGCAGAGAATGTATTTTAAAACCATTGACACACGTGCTGAATGCTGCGATAGAAGAAGGTATATTTCCAGATTCACTGAAAGTAAGTAAAGTGAAGCCAATATTTAAGAAAGGGAACAGGGATGAATTAGGAAATTACAGGCCAATATCATTGATCTCAACATTTGCTAAAATCTATGAAATGATAATAAAGAATAGAATTGTAAGTTTTATAACAAAGTACAGTATACTGCATTCATCACAACATGGTTTCAGAGAAGGGAAGTCGACAAAAACAGCATCAACAGATATAATTGAGCACATTCTTAATTTACTTGACAGGCAACAAAAGACTTGTGGGATTTTTATGGACCTATCTAAGGCATTTGATTGTGTGAACCACTCAAAATTAATGATGAAATTATATCAGTATGGAATTAGAGGAAAATGCTATGACATATTTAAATCATACATTACAAATAGGAAACAATGCACAGAAATTAGACATACTAGTGGGGGAAATATAACAAACTACATATCAGAATTACAAACAGTTAAACATGGTGTGCCGCAAGGGTCTGTGCTTGGGCCAATACTATTTATACTCCACGTAAAAGACTTCCCTAGCTATATAAATCAGAAACTTATAATGTATGCTGATGACACAACAATCATTTGCACAGCTGACACAAAGGAGGAGCTTCAGAAGGAAGCACTCCTGACTATTGAAAATGCAAATAAATATTTAACACAAAACAACCTGTTTATGAATCAGTCTAAAACAATGAATGTAGTATTTCAGACCAAGCATAGTGAAAATTATAATATAAATGTTAATATAAATGGAAAGACTATTAAAGAAGTAACCAGCACAAATTTTCTAGGAACTATAATAGACAAACATTTGGCATGGGGGGAGCACATAGATGCACTGTGTAAAAAGATAAACAAACAGATCTTCATCATGCATAAAACAGCTAAGACTGTGGATGATAAAGTCCTCAAATCAATGTATTATGGACTTGTCTTCCCACATTTGTCTTATTCAGTTCATATATGGGGAAATGCACAAGCTGGCTACCTAAAAAGAATATTCACAATTCAGAAAAGGGCAGTGAGATGCATTGCAAAAATACCACCAAGACAGACCTGTAGGCAAGCTTTTGTACACTATAATATTATGACAGTATATTCACTGTATATATACCAAAGCATAATGGTGGTAAGGTCAAGTGGTAAACACCTCCTAAATAAAGATGTACACAAACACGGTACAAGAGGAAATGAAAATTACTACATGATAAACAGAAATCTAAAACTGTCTGTGACTGCCCTAGAAGAAGCAGGCAAAAGGTTTTTTAATAAACTCCCCAAAATCATTAAAAAAGAAACAGATCTAAAATGTTTTAAAAATCATTTGAAACTATATCTCACAGAGAAATGTATATACAGTTTGAGTGAATACTAAGATGGTGTTTAAATATATCATTACTGAAATGTACCTGTAAAAATTATCATTTCTGTATGTTTTTTTGATTTGTGTGTACGTATAATGTGAAACATGCAAAACCTTTGTATGATTATGGACTATTTCTGTTTAATCATTTGTTTCATTTATATATATATTGAAATCAAGTTTGATGTTAATAGGCTATTGTATGACACACCCAATACTCTCAGCTGGATTTTCAGCTGGAGTCCATGGGCAAAGAATAAATAAATAAACAAATAAATAAATGTGAATTGTCCTCTTCAGAGATACCAGACACAACCATACACAGAAAAGGTGCAACATGGTAAGGCTGGCCTCCACAGAGGCACAACATAGTCACGAAAAGACAAACAGATGCCATAAAGGTCCCCCACAATGCAAACTATGTTATGCTTTTGCATTACATCATACAAATAGTTCCTCTTGAAACATCCATCTGCCAGACATGGATGCAAGTGAATGCACAGCTCCACCAAGACAGTGTGTATCAACAGTTACTTGGACAGCATCAACCCTGCTTCAGGACAGTATCTAGAATTTGCTACAGTCACTGCACAGGAAAGTCCAGCTGAACATTCTGCTGGTTATGTCAGTCACAGATCACGTGATCCAGGACTAGATCAGCATTCAAAGTTGTATCAATGCAAGTGAACTTTTTATAGCATTGTCAACGACATTTTTACATGTAAGATACATAATGTACATTTTCTCTGAATAAAATATTGTAGAGTGTTACTAATTTTTGTTGCCTTCAGTTTTGCAATTGTTTGTCCAAACCTGTTTAGCCCTGTGATTAGATAGTACAGTTGCCACATACAAGAAAGCCACCTTATAATAGCAACCACTTTCTATGCTAGGGGGGTCTTCTTCATGAAATAATTATGTTTGAGACCAAGAGTATTGGGTGAATACAGGACAAAAATGTGATGATGAAGAAAGGGAAACATATTAAAACCTCACAGCGAGGAAAGAAGAATGATATACAGTTTCAGACAGATAGCCCTTTGCATGTTCACCATGAAAGAAAAGGGTCCGGGCTGGAGGAGGGAATATTATGGTCCAGGGAATGTTTTCATGGCATTCCCCAGGTGATCTCACCATCCTGGAAGGCACAATGAATCAACACAAGTATGCTCCTATCTCTGGGGACCATGTCCGCCCCTACATGCAATTTGATTTTTCCTTGGCACGATGACATCTACCAGCAGGACAATGCAATGGTCACAAAGTTCGCAGAGTATGTGCATGGTTTGGAGAACACCATGGTGAGTTTACCATACTCCCCTGACCACCAAACTCCACAAATTCAAGACAAGTCGAGAGGCTGTGGGACAGTCTCGGTTGGACTGTCCATGCCATGGCTCATCTACCAAGAAATCTAGCACAGTTGGCCATAGCACTGGAGTTGACTTGGCTCCACATCCCTACTGGTACCTTTCAGAATCTCACGGACTCTCTTTCTGCACATCTGCACTGAAAAGGACAGTTATTCAGGATTTAGACAGATGTGACTTGACAGTGCATAAAAACTTGGTGATTAGAACAAAAGATTAAAAACCTGGCTAGTGAGAGTGAACTTTTTTTAAAAAATATGGCAGAAAAAGTACCTTTAATCTACTGTGGCATGCTCAATATGGTTTTCTTTGCTGATCCCATTTCCTGTCAGGAGAGTTGCTGTTGTGTTGTCTGTTGTTGTTGTTGTTGTTGTTGTGTGTGTGTGTCCCCCTCTTCCTCAGAAGTATCTCAGCCACACTTATTGTAGCCCATGCACCTGTTGTTGGAACAACTCTCTTTGCACAAGAACTTTTGGTGGTGTGGCAATCAAAATTAGAAGAGATATTAAATGTTCAACAAGATTTCATAATGCTGCCACCGCTATTTCTGACTTTCATCAAGAAGGTAGAAACCTAGCCGAACTATGTAACAAGATTGGAGAAAATGATATCAATCACAATCAGGAATTGAAGACATCAGTCGTAAACAATGGTAATGTACAGTCAATGAGAAACAGAGTTCTTAGATGTAAAACATGGTTTAGGATGTGCTTTATTCATATTAATTGATATTTCTACAGAAAATTGAGAAATGGCAGCACTGTCTCTGATTTCAGATTCTCACCAATGTCAAGTTTGTCAGAATGTGTGCATTTGAACAGTGAATCTGTCACAAACACGGTTGTTAATAGTGGTAACATGTGTAGTGTTTGTGCCAGGAAAATTCTTTTCGGGGACAATTTGTTCCAATTCGTGAATTATGTGGATACTTACAGCTCAGATAAAGGTCTTGAATGTGTTCTTGAAAGCAAATGTGTTTCAATGTTTTTGATAAACAGGTATAGCATTAGGAATGACCTGGATAAACTAGGAGGAGAAACTGGACACACAAATGTGGGATTTGTGGAGGTCTTTCAGTGCCATGATCAGCCCTGGGTAAACATTGCTGTGAGGCATGTTAACACTGAGTGAACAGGATGCTCCAGACACTGGCTAAATCTCACATAAATGTTGTTCCAGTTAATGCTATTGGTAGGTGGGGATGCACGACACATGGCCTGCACCTCAATAGGAAGGGGAAAAATAAGTTAGCTTCTCTATTAGCAGAAACTGTAAGGGGGGCCACATTCACACAATGGGTGATCCCAGTGGTTAATGGGTGCAGGCAGACAGGTTTTTCGGGTTAAAGCCAAAGTCCAGATAGACAACAATCAAGATAAGTAGAATAAAAGAAACTTCATGCACAGTAAACAGGGGCAAAGCTAAGGGTAGTATCAATTTACTTCATCAAAAATCAGGGGTATAAAAAATTAAGTAGATGAGCTATTAGTGTGTTTAGATGACCTCAAAAATTAAAATGAGATTGATATACTCTGTCTATCTGAACACCATGTGAATGTGGGGATGGATAGCGTCAATATAAGTGGGTATAATTTAGCATCTTGCACTTGTGGAACTAGGATGGATAAAGGAGGAGTTGCCATTTTCATATAACAAGGGTATAAATACAAAACTGTAGAAGTAAGCAAATTTTGTGTTGATCAGCACTTTGAGGTTTGTGCATGTGAACTTCAGCTAAATAATGTAGTATTGATATTAGCAACAGTGTACAGGTCCCCTTAGGAGACTGGGAGCTGTTCATAAAAATTATGCTGTCTGCCAGACCAAAAGAAGAAATTATTAATCTGTGGTGATTTAAAGTAATTCTGATAGGAAAAGTGAACTAGATGTGTTATTAACAACATATAATTAGAATCAGTGGTCAATTCCCTGCACGTATAGCTCAAGACAGTAGTCATCTAATAGATAATGTATTTGATATAAATTAATAGGGAAACATTCCACGTGGGAAAAATATATCTAAAAACAAAGATGATGTGACTTACCAAACGAAAGCACTGGCAGGTCAATAGACACACAAACAAACACAAACATACACACAAAATTCAAGCTTTCGCAACAAACTGTTGCCTCATCAGGGAAGAGCGCAAATTAGAACAGCATGCCACCCTTCACCTCAAAAAACTATCCAATCTCCTGGTTTCCCACCTCCGGAAAGGCAACTCACTCACCCTTCACAACCTTTCCAGCAAACCTCAACCTCCTCTCATTGCACACAAACCCAGTCTCTCCCATCTACTCAACCTCCCACTTCCAGCTCCACTCCCTCCAAAATCTCAAAATTCCAATCAACACAATCTGGAACCACAACACCCTAATTCAGTAGTTAACCTTTCCTCCAAACCTCTCTCCCAATCCGAAACCTCTGTCCTATCCAAAGGCCTCACCTTCAGCCCCACTCCCAGATTCAACCAAACAGCCCTCATCAAAGATTCACTGTCCTACACTCGTACTCTCTGCTGGAAGTATCACTTTGCCACAAAGAAAAATGATCCTAATCCTACTCCTAATGATCCAACTCCCCAAGACACTATCCAAATTGAACCCTGCCTGGAACAGTTCCATCCTCCGTCACAGTGGGACCCACCTCCTCTTCCTCAAAATCACCCTCTCCAAACCTTCCAGGAATTTCTGACTTCCAGCCTTGCCTCTCAATCCTTCTTAAAAAACCTTAATCCTACTCCCAACATCACCACTGCTGAAGCCCAGGCTATCCGTGATCTGAAGGCTGACCGGTCCATCATCATCCTTCTGGCAGACAAGGGTTCCACGACCGTGGTACTTGATCGTCGGGAGTATGTGTCTGAGGGACTGCGTCAGCTTTCAGACAACACCACATACAAAGTTTGCCAAGGTAATCCCATTCCTAATGTCCAGGCAGAGCTTCAAGGAATCCTCAGAACCTTAGGCCCCCTACAAAACCTTTCACCTGACTCCATCAACCTCCTGACCCCACCGACACCCCGCACCCCTACCTTCTACCTTCGTCCTAAAATTCACAAACCCAATCATCCCGGCCGCCCCATTGTAGCTAGTTACCAAGCCCCCACAGAACATATCTCCGCCTATGTCGATCAACACCTTCAACCCATTACAAGCAGTCTCCCATCCTTCAGCAAAGACACCAACCACTTCCTCGAACGCCTGGAATCCTTACCCAATCCGTTACCCCCAGAAACCATCCTTGTAACCATTGATGCCACTTCCTTGTACACAAATATCCCGCACGTCCAGGGCCTCGCTGCGATGGAGCACTTCCTTTCACGCCGATCACCTGCCACCCTACCTAAAACCTCTTTCCTCATTACCTTAGCCAGCTTCATCCTGACCCACAACTTCTTCACTTTTGAAGGCCAGACATACCAACAATTAAAGGGAACAGCCATGGGTACCAGGATGGCCCCCTCGTACGCCAACCTATTCATGGGTCGCTTAGAGGAAGCCTTCTTGGTTACCCAAGCCTGCCAACCCAAAGTTTGGTACAGATTTATTGATGACATCTTCATGATCTGGACTCACAGTGAAGAAGAACTCCAGAATTTCCTCTCCAACCTCAACTCCTTTGGTTCTATCAGATTCACCTGGTCCTACTCCAAATCCCATGCCACTTTCCTTGATGTTGACCTCCACCTGTCCAATGGCCAGCTTCACATGTCCGTCCACATCAAACCCACCAACATGCAACGGTACCTCCATTATGACAGCTGCCACCCATTCCACATCAAACGGTCCCTTCCCTACAGCCTAGGTCTTCGTGGCAAACGAATCTGCTCCAGTCCAGAATCCCTGAACCATTACACCAACATCCTGACAACAGCTTTCGCATCCCGCAACTACCCTCCCGACCTGGTACAGAAGCAAATAACCAGAGCCACTTCCTCATCCTCTCAAACCCAGAACCCCCCACAGAAGAAACACAAAAGTGCCCCACTTGTGACAGGATACTTTCCAGGACTGGATCAGACTCTGAATGTTGCTCTCCAGCAGGGATACGACTTCCTCAAATCCTGCCCTGAAATGAGATCCATCCTTCATGAAATCCTCCCCATTCCACCAAGAGTGTCTTTCCGCCGTCCACCTAACCTTCGTAACATCTTAGTTCATCCCTATGAAATCCCCAAACCACCTTCCCTACCCTCTGGCTCCTACCCTTGTAACCGCCCCCGGAGTAAAACCTGTCCCATGCACCCTCCCACCACCACCTACTCCAGTCCTGTAACCCGGAAGGTGTACACGATCAAAGGCAGGGCCACATGTGAAAGCACCCACGTGATTTACCAACTGACCTGCCTACGCTGTGATGCATTCTATGTGGGAATGACCAGCAACAAACTGTCCATTCGCATGAATGGACACAGGCAGACAGTGTTTGTTGGTAATGAGGATCACCCTGTGGCTAAACATGCCTTGGTGCACGGCCAGCACATCTTGGCACAGTGTTACACCGTCCGGGTTATCTGGATACTTCCCACTAACACCAACCTATCCGAACTCCGGAGATGGGAACTTGCTCTTCAATATATCCTCTCTTTCCTTTATCCACCAGGCCTCAATCTCCGCTAATTTCAAGTTGCCGCCACTCATACCTCACCTGTCATTCAACATCTTTGCCTCTGCACTTCCGCCTCGACTGACATCTCTGCCCAAACTCTTTGTCTTTAAATATGTCTGCTTGTGTCTGTATATGTGTGGATGGATATGTGTGTGTGTGCGAGTGTATACCTGTCCTTTTTTCCCCCTAAGATAAGTCTTTCCGCTCCCGGGATTGGAATGACTCCTTACCCTCTTCCTTAAAACCCACATCCTTTCCTCTTTCCCTCTCCTTCCCTCTTTCCTGATGAGGCAACAGTTTGTTGCGAAACCTTGAATTTTGTGTGTATGTTTGTGTTTGTTTGTGTGTCTATCGACGTGCCAGCACTTTCGTTTGGTAAGTCACATCATCTTTGTTTTTAGATAATGTATTTGTACAGAAAGACGATGTAAAACAAACACATGCTTTCCCTGTGGTAAATGGATTGTCAGACCATGATGCACAACTGATTAACTTCCAAAACCTAACAGGATGTACAGTTCAGAAACCATTAAGTAAAAGTGTGAGGTTGCTCAACCCAGTATCTGTAGAGCACTTCAGAGAAAGTTTAAGAAATGTTAATTGGGGAGATGCATAAAATGAACCAAATGCTAATGATAAATGCAGCATATTTCTTGATAAATTTATATCCCTTTTTGAACATTGTTTTCCAAAGAAAATTGCTAAATGTAACACCACACACTTTTCAAAGAAACCTTGGGTTACTACTGGTATTAAAGTGTCTTCAGAAAGAAAAAGAAAACTGTATGAGGCAGCAAGAATGAGTAAAGATCCAGAAGTAGTTTTACACTATAAAAATTATTGTAGCACACTGAGAAAAGTTGAATGGAAATCAAGAAATATGTATGTTAGAGAAGAAATTAACAACTCCGGTAATAAAATAAAATCAATGTGGAATATTATTAGAAAGGAGATAGGAAAAGTAACCACTGGGTAGATAGTATTACTATTAAAGAGAATGAGATCATCCTAACCAACAGTACACAAGTAGCTAATATATTTAACAACCATTTCTCAAATTGGTGAGAATAGTTCAAAAGAAAAAGCCAGGCAGTACATGGATGAGTCAGTTTTGAAAAAAAATTGTGAGATTAAGTTTCACCTAACAACCTCTTGTGAAATAAGTAAAATTATTAAATCTTTGAAACATAAATGTTTTGCTGGAGTAGATGTCACCTCTAATAAGATATTAAAACAATGTGGAGCAATTACAGCTGATGTACTGAGTCACTTATGTAATGCATCACTGACTCCAAGATATTTTCCCAGACAGGTTAAAATATGCCATTGTCATGCCTCTCTACAAAAAGTGGGACACCACAGATGTCAATAATTATCAGCCAGTGTCCTTGCTTACAGTATTTTCAAGAATCCTTGAGAAAGTAATGTACTCAAGAGTGGTTAGCCATCTCGACAGTAATGGGAACTTAGTAAATCACAGTTCAGATTTCAGAAATGCTGTTCCACTGAGACAGCAATATACAGTTTCATTGTCCACATAATAGAGTCTTTAAATATTAAAATTTCACCAATAGGAATTTTCTGTGACTTGTCCAAAGCATTCAATTGTGTGAACTATGAGATTGTGTTACAGAAATTACAATTCTATGATATAAATGGAATAGCACATGAGTGGTTTAAGTCATACCTACAAAACAGGATAAAAAAAAGTTTCTTTATGTGGGTCAAGTGATTTAAATAAGTTTGCCACTTCATCTATCAGGGGTGAAATTACATTAGGTGTTCCACAGGGTTCAATCATGGGTCCCCTTCTGTTCTTGATATATGTGAATGATCTCCCTTCTTATCTGAAATAAGAAGCTGAACTAACACTGTTTGCTGATGCTACAAACATCATTATCAATTCAGTAAAACAAACTCCAATTGAAAATGATACAAATAAGGTCCTTGGAAAAGTCATTCACTTGTTTTCTGTGAATGGGCTTGCTCCAAACTTCGAAAAAACACAGTACATCCAATTTTCTGCTGCAAAAAGTACAGTTCCTTCAATAAATATAACAGACCAACAGAAGTCAGTAGACAGGGTAGAGCATACTAAGTTTTTGGGTGTCAATATAGATGAGAATCTTAATTGGAAAATTCATATTTGGATCTTCTAAAGCAACGAGGTTCAGCAACTTTTGCAATCAGAATAATTTCCAATTTTGAGGATATAGAAAGTATTAAGCCAACATACTTTGCATACTTTCACTCTCTGATGTCACATGGAATAATATGCTGGGGTAACTCAACACTTAGACAAAAAGTATTCACTGCTCAAAAGAAAGTGGTTAGAATAATGTGTGGGGTTCATAGTCACACATCTTGTAGGCATCTTCTTAAAATATCTGGAATTCTTACAACAGCCTCACAGTACATTTACTCACTAGTGAAATTTGTTCTCAGCAATATGGACCAGTTTAAAAACAACAGTGACATTCATGATTATAAAACCAGAAAAAAGAAAGACTTACACTAACCTTTACTCAACCCATCTTTGGCAACAGAAAGGGGTAAAATATGTTGCTATAAAAGTTTTTGACAAATTAACAGATGAAATAAAACGTCTGACAGACAGCAGAAATAGCTTCAAAAATAAATTGAAATCATATCTCCTTGACAACTCCTTCTATACCATAGATGAATTCTTGAATAGGAGTAAATAAATCTATTAATATAGTATATGCATATTGTACCATTTAAGGGAATGGGATAAATAATAGAAATATTAATCTTTAACACTGTACTCTAATATATATATATATATATATATATATATATATATATGAGGTGCGACAATAAAGTAATGAGACTGATGTGAAAAAAATGTTGCTTAGCGTTTTAGTCATGTTTAGTGTTGTCTCCTTCAAAGTAGAATGAAATTTTCACTCTGCAGCGGAGTGTGCACTGATTTTCAAACTTCCTGGCAGAGTTCGAGTCTCAGTCCAGCACACAGTTTTCATCTGCCAGGAAATTTCATATCAGTGCACACTCCACTCCAGAGTGAAAATCTCATTCTGGAAACATCCCCCAGGCTGTGGCTCAGCCGTGTCTCCACAATATCCTTTCTTCCAATAGTGCTAGTCCTGCAAGTTTCACAGGAGAGCTTCTGTGAAGTTTGGAAGGTAGGAGGCAAGGTACTGGAGGAAGTAAATTGTGAGGACGGGTCATGAGTCATGCTTGGGTAGCTCAGTTGGTAGAGCACATGCCCACGAAAGGCAAAGATCCCGAGTTCGAGTCTCAGTCCGGCACACAGTTTTCATTGGCCAGGAGGTTCCTTCAAAGTAGTTCCCTTCTGATTGCCCACACATTTTCCAGCGCTTCTGCCATTGATGGCAACATTGCTGGAACTCACCTTCTGTGATATCCTCCAAGATCCTTGTCACAGCTTTTTGGACATCTTGTATTGTTTGAAAATGGTGTCCCTTGACCGCCATTTTGACTCTTGGAAATAGAAAAAAGTCACACAGAGTGATATTTGGTGAATAATGGTGGCTGTGGTATTACTGAAATTTGTTTTGAGGTTAAACATTGCTGTACTGACAGAGCAGTATGGGATGCTGCATTTTTGTGATGCAGAATCCAATTATCAGCAATGTTGACACAAAGAACTCTTTTATGAAGTCTTTCTAAAATTTCTTTGTAGTAATATTTGTTAACTGTTTGTGCAGGAGGCACCCAATATTTATGAACAATTTCCATAGAATCAACAAAGCACACAAGCATGCATTTCACTTTTGACTTTGACATGCGAGCTTTTTTTTGGTCTGGGTGATCCCTCTGAGCACCATTGCAAACTTTGGCATTTTGTTTCTGGATCACACTGAAAAAAACCAACTTTCATCACCAGTGATAACATGGCTCGACAATTCTGGATTGATTTCTGTTTGCTCTAACAGATCTTTGTCATACCAAGATCTTCAGTTATTATTAGACAAACCATTTCTCGATTGATGTTCAGTTCTTCTGCAATCATTTTCATGGATAATCTTCAATCAGATTGTACGAGTTCACATACCCTGGCCAAGCTGACATCCGTCCATGAGGCTGATGGTTGTCCACTGCGGTCTTCATCTTCAACATTCGTTCTGCCTTCACTAAACATTTTATGCCAATGAAAATCTTGAGCTCTTGACATAACCTCCTCTCCAAAATCCTTCTGAAGCTTACTGTAAGCTGTCATCATGTTTTCACCTAATTTAATGCAAAAAGAAATGGCATACCATTGTGCAATATTATGCAGTTCCATTTCTGAGATGAGAGACACAAACATGTGTTAACTTATTACAGCACAACTCATGACTGAGCAGTTGCATTGATGTGCCGCTTGCACTAGAAGCAGCTTATAGACCAAGGTCAAAGATATTGTGCCTACACAAGTCTGCAGGGTTGCCACCTCTTGCAAAAAAAAAAGGTCACTTTACTTTATTGTCACACCTCGTGTATATTAAAAAAACTTGTATCATATGTGCATTTCTTGTGCACTTGACACATTCCACATCATAACAGCTTCTGTACCACGCAATTGATCAATGGAACCAACTAACTAACTAATTAACTAAATTTGAACCATTCTTTAAGCAAGTAAACGATATTGTGTTTTGTCCCTTACCAATGTTTATCTGAATTTACATGCCAGAGTGACACCCTTAATATCAGAGATTACTTTTCGAAATTGTTACACTTCATTATTTCACACTTGTTAATGCAAATCTTTGTATCATAAGCTGAAACAATTTGGACCTTTTAAATTTGTAATTTTTGGATGTTTCACAGGAATGTTTTTTTGCCCAGCAAGTAAACAATGGTAACTCAATTTAAAATGCACTCAGTCTACAAGTAAATCATGTTATGTATCCATTGATGCATTCTTAACAATAACATGTTGGATACAATTGACAATTTTAAAAAAGTAATTTCTCTAGAAATATTTGAAATCAGTGACTTTTCTGAATAAAGAACTCACAACAGATGTTTTTAAATGTCTTGTTCATGAGATTTTATGGGAACTTTACTGAGCAGTTTCTCAAAACAAACAACTTGTCTCTAACCACTCTTTACAGCTGTGATCTTCAATTATCACATGATGTTGAGTGCAAAACTTTTCTTCTTGCTAATGCAGGTGCAGATACTTTTTAACTTCAGATATTATGTCTGGTATTAGATCCAATGACACTGACATACACAAAAATCAATGATAAGCTAGTCTCTTATTTTGAAGTTTAAATGCACCTAGCAGAATCCAGGCATATAATTTTCTAGATGTTTCAAAAACCCCAATCAAGGTTACAAACAGTGGCTATTACAATTACAAAGACTCACTAGGAATGGTAAATTTATGTGCAAGAATGAAAAATGAGTGACACGCTCATTTTGCGATCGCCCAAGAACAAGTAAAAGAAGATCTTCTTACAATGATTAATCTTTCATTGCAAGAATGTTAGCCTTTAATCTGGGCACATGAAAAGATGCTTGCATATTTTAAAGCACACTTTGAAGAGTTTGTCAAGTATGTGTTTGAACATAAAGTCCATGATGAGAAGGAAGAGTTACACAAGTGCTTAAGTAAATGTGTGTGTTATATCTAAATCTGCTGTGATTACCCCAATTACTCCAATTAACAGAAATTCCATACAAGTGGAGTTTACAGTTGACATACCTAAGGCTATTAGTGCTCCAATTGGTTTAAAAGCTTGAATCCAATACAAACTGAATTTAAGGCATATAAAACAGTTATCTGGAAAATACTGAAAAGTGATTAATAGGATTGACGTAGAAAAAAGAATGACAATGTTTCAACAACAGTGATTTAATTTCTACAGTTAACAAAGCAAAAAAATGTATATCAACAATGTGCAAAATTTGTATCAAAATATATATAATAATAAATAACATTTTTACATGCTGCAATATGTTTTATTCCATCATATGTATTTCTCATGAGACTTAACAGTTCATCTGTTGGAGAGAGAGTCTTAGCAGTTCATACATTCGTGATGCCAGAGAGATGTTACTGTACAGTTGTTGCTACATCAAGAATACTTACCACAGTTTTTTTTTTCAGTTGTATTTTTCAGTTCATTACTAAAAGAGATAAAATGACAAGAAAAAGCAATACAGTTTAACATTTTGCATGTCAAAATTATACTTCAGTATTGAATTTATTACACAATAATGCTCTTTCTGTAGCAAAAATATGATTCCAACATGCAGCACATAATGCAATGGAAGGTGCACATTTAAAGCAAACAACAATGTGTCTGCATAAAAAGAATAGCACTCCCATCTCATCAAAACTGCAAATTGTAGACAGGTGAACATTGTCAATAATGCTCATAGGTTTATGCTTTTCAGGTGATCTCTCTCTCTCTCTCTCTCTCTCTCTCTCTCTCTCTCTCTCTCTCTCTTTCTACTAAGAATGAGAGTATGTAGACTAGCACTCTATTGACATAATAACAGTCATGCAATTCCTAATTTGTGACCATGTGAATATTATTTATTACAGCTGCACTAGTTTATTCACTCTTGGACATTGGACTTTGTAATGAAATTGTATCTGCAAACTCTGAAAAAGTTTCTACCATTAGTTACTGTGCCTATTTAACTAAAGTACTGTTATTTAATAGTTTAAGTACAATCAACCAAGGTGTTTCACTATCTTTTATTTTATCTGTATGTATGTAAAGAAATTTATAATCTAATTAAGGAGAATAATGTTTTGTTATAAAGATGTGTTGATATGAATGATAAGATTTTGTACATGACGTCAATATGTAATATTTTATACTGTTTTGTACTTGGCAAGTCCAATATCATGAATGTGATAATAGGGACGCTAATAAACAAATAGTAGCAATCTATATGAAATTTATAAAATGGCTCTTACTTGTTCATTGGCAAGCTGTTATTCTGGAAAGTATTACATGTACTTACAGGAACCTGAATATCTGGTCTATTAGCTGTGAAACTGGTAGTAAATACAAGACCACTATTCCCATTTAATGCAATTATTATAAGCTAATATTCACAAATGCTTAGACAAGCAATGGTCAAGGCATGAGAGAGTAGATGAACAGAAGAAGAAGACAAGTGAGACAGTTTATTAAAGACTAATGATGAACAGGTTATAAAAATTCAAAGATAACATTTTGTTGATTTTTATCAGAATTACTGATATATACATTAAGTTCACCTTCTCTGGCCATATGCATAAAAGGTCATTCAATTACAGATATTAAATCTTCATATTTTATTTGTTTTTTTATCTTAGAATTTCCATCATCAAAAGATATTACATACCTCGTATCTTTAAGTTAGTTTTCTAGCTTTGTATTATGTCATACATGAATAATCCATATTTATTGAATTGGTCACAGTGATGTTACTGCCTATGTCATTTCTGTCCTTCATTCCATCTCTGCAAATCGTTACACTGTCATATCCTTCTCCTCTTTAACAAATGCCCCCCCCCCCCCCCTCCCACAGCCCACTCCTCTGCCCCAGTCCATCCTTCTCCCAACATCTCTCTGAGATGTTCCACAGTGATACAAGAAATTCACTTGGGTAGTTTCAGGTTCCAGAACACAAATCTTTCATGAGATTAATAATATGCTTACAGTGATAGCAGTGTAAGGATTTAGAAGCACATGTCACTTGGGGACAGATAGATACTGTGTACAGGAAAATCAAAGAGACCTTTAGAGAAAAGTAACCATTTGTATAAATATCAAGAGCTCAGATGGCAGACTAGTCCTAAGCAAAGAAGGGAAAGCTAAAAGGTGGAAGGAGTATATAGAAGGTCTATGCAGGGGAGATGTACTTGAGGGCAGTATCATAGAAATGTAAGAGGATGTAGGTGAAGATGAGATGCGAAATATGATACTGCATGAAGAATTTGACAGAGCACTGAAAGACCTAAGTTGAAAAAAGCCCCCAGGTTACATATTTCTTCAGAACAATTCTTTTATAGCCTTAGGAGAGTCAGCCATGGCAAAATTCTTCCATCTGCTGAGCAAGATGTGAAATACCCTAGGATTTCAAGCAGAATATACAGTAATAATTCCAATTCCAAAGAAAGCAGATGTTGACAGGCGTGAAAATTGGTGAACTATCAGTTTAATAAGTCATGGCTGCAAAATACTAACATGAATTCCTTACAGAAGAATGGAAAAACTGGTAGAAGCTGACCTTGAGAAAGATCAGTTTTGATTATGGAGTAATATAGGAACATGCGAGGCAATACCTATGATTTCTCATAGAAGATAGGATAAGGAAAGGCAAAAGTAAGCTTTTGACATTATTGACTGGAATACTCTCTTTGAAATTCTGAGGGCAGCAGGGATAAAATACATGGAGTGAAAGGCCATTTACAATTTGTACAGAATCCAGTACAGAAATTAAAGTTCAGGGAGAATAAATAAAAACTTTGAGTTTTCCCAGTGACATTGCAATTGTGTCAGAGGCAGCAAAGGACTTGAAAAAGCAGTTGAATGGAATGGATAGTGTCTTGAAATGAGGATATAAGATGAAGACCAATAAAAGCAAAACAAAGGTAATGGAATGTAGTCAAATTAAATCAGGTGATGCTGAGGGAATTAGATAAGGAAATAAGACGCTTAAAGTAGAAGATGGTTTTGCTGTTTGTGCAGAAAAATAACTGATGATGGCCAAAGTACAGAGGATATAGAATGTAAACTAGCAATGGGAAGAAAAGCATTTCTGAAGGACAGAAATTTGTTAACATCAAGTATAGATCTAAGTGTCAGTGTGACAAAAAAATTGTCTTAGGTTTTCAGTCAAACTGAGTGCTTAGGTGCAAACAGATACCACATATGAAGAATACTGGTGCAGAGTTATGTGGCAATAATAATGATGATGAAGATGTTAGATCAAATTGGAACACATGCTGGCATCAGGGGGGATGATTTTTAGTGTCCTCAATAAATGATGAGTTCGCAAACTGTAAACTGTTGATCAAGCAGGACTGAAATGTATTTAATGGGTCTTAAATGCAGAAGTGATAACACATTCAGTGGCACTGCACTTTCATTATAATCACCTAGGGAAATCCACTTTAAACGAACTGAAATGTACACCAGACATTAAGATAAAATCCAAGGAGACATTGGCTTCTTTTTTCAGAGTAATGTCATGTATTCTGGTGTCCAAGTCTTTAACAATGCACTTCCACTACTAAAACCCAAGGACTCGTGTTTGAGTTCCTGAAACATCATCATAATACTTGTGTGTTCATCAAACCTACAGGTAACAAATCTAGCATTCCACCTCTGAATTGCTTCAATGTCTTCCTTTAATCTGGCCAGTGAGTATCACAAATACTTGAGCAGTAATCAAGAATAGGTCACACTATCATTCTATGTGAGTCTCCTTCTTAGATGAAGCACACTTTCCTAAAATTCTGCCAATAAACCAAAGCTGACCATTTGCCTTCCCTACTACAATCCTCATGTTAGTTCCACATCATATTTCTTTGCAACATTACACCCAGATATTTCACATCCTGACTGTATCAAGCAGCACACTACTAATTTTAAGAATGAAAATAACAATTATTGATAACATAATGTAAAAAGACAGATAAAAAAAATCTACTCACCAAGTGGCAGCATGGGCATACATACATGAAAGGATTTAACTTTCACAAGATTTCAGAGCCAGTGGCTCCTTCTTCTGGTGAAAGAGTTGAAGGGGAAGGAAGAGAGGTGAAGAAAAAGGACTGGAGAGGTTTAGGGAAAGGGGTACAGTTTAGAAAAGTCACCAAGAACCCCAGGTCAGTGGAGATTTACTCAATGGGATGAGAAGGAAAGATTAATTTTGTACTAATTTTGTATTCAAACATTATAGGATTTTTATTCCTACTCATCTGCATTAATGTTTTTTTTCCTACATTTAGAGCTAGCTACCATACATCATACCAACTAGAAATTTTGTCTAGTCACCTAGTATCCTCTGTGGTTGAGTAATTCCATCTGGCTTCTGCCTTGATGCATATGCTGCTGGATGTTCCTTGCCGGTCACATCCTGACTTAGAATGTTTCCTAGTACAAAGTAGCTTGCATCACAGAACAGGATAAACTCTTTGAAAATATTAATACCAAGGTAGTTGTTAGTGCCTCTTTAACTTTCTCAAGTGCAGTTTGTCAGCAAGTTGTCCATTAGATAATTACACCATTTTTAACCAATGAGTTAATGATCTAGTGGTCTCAACAAACCTCTTAACAAATTTTCTACAATGATTGTGTAAGCAAGAAATGATTGAAGTTCTTTCACATTTTGTGGCAACAAGAAATCATGGACAGCGCATATCAATCTTTGGTCAGGCTTCACACCATCTTAGCTAATCACGTAATCTACATAGTTTCCCTTTGTGGATTCAAAGTGACACTTTTGTTTCATACACTTTCTTCAGTTGTGTTCATCCTTAATGGCAACAGCCAAATCCTTTTATATTCCATCCATTCCCTACTCAATAAAGCAGGTGAAAGTCCTCTTAAAAACACATCTAGCAAGCACTCTGTGATCTGTCTCCTGCAGAATAATTTTATCTGTCTCTGCATTCTACATATGCATATTGACTTTCCTGATTCTATATAAGACTGTTTCCACCAGTTCATTTAGTTTCTCAAACATCCCATTACATTATGCCCTAAATAATCTGGCACTTTTTCATTTGCTGCAGTGCTGATAGCCCTTCTTGAGTTATATTGGAATGCAGGGTTTCTTGGAGAATTTTTTATGATGAAGTCTTCTTGGGTTATCAGCCAAGTCAAGGCATCATTCTGCAGCAATGTTTCAACAAGTTTCCTACTTGTCTTCTTCAGGCAAAGTGTCAGACTCATGTCCTGTTTTTATCTTTATAGCCACTGGTTCGCAGGCTCGTATGACTCACCTGCAAGGGCTGGGCCAGTTGCGCATCTCCAAAAGGGATGTCATGGTCAAGTGTGAGGTGGGAGCTGTGGACAGTGGTGGTGGTGGTGGTGGTGGTGGTGGTGGGTGGGTGGGTGGGTGGGTGGGTGGGTGGGGGTGGATGGGGGGGGGGAGGGGGATACTGGCATGTTGGAGGCTCCTGTCATTGCATCCTGGTGCTGCTTATCTACTCTGTACTCTTTGCCACTTTCAGATCAGAGTGCTCTTAATGTATTCTTGCTAGCACTACACCCCACGCATGGCTCAGTTGTAAGCTGCTGTCCCAGTTGACAAGGTCATAAGGGACCCATATTTCCACTGCCTTTTTGATGATCAAGTCTAACAACACATTTGTCTGGCATAATACCTCTGTCTGTTCAAAATCAAGAACACGAACTTCGTTGAGGCTGTGCTCTGTCACTGCAGACTTGTCCATTTTGTTGAGGTATATCAAAAATATACTTGGTTCAATGAAAGACAAACTAGGACTACAGACATCTGAGGTCTACAGCATCAGTTATGAATGTGCCAACCAATATATCAGCTAGATGCCATCATGTATTTTGTAGCACAGGTCAGAACATGTGAAAAGCATTTGTCCCAGTAAAACAGACAAATCTGCAGTGGAAAAGCACAGCCTAAACAAAGGTTATATCTTTGATTTTGCACAGCAGAGATGTAACGCCAGATGAATAGGTTCTGGGACTTGATCATCAAAGAGCCTGTGGAGATATGGGTCCATGAAGATCTTGTCAAATGAGATAGTTGTTTCCAACTGAGCTCCACATAAGATGCAGCACTTGCAGGAATACATCAAGAGAACTCTGATGTGAAAGCAGCAAAGGTAGCAGATGGAATAGACAATCAGCACCAGATGTGACACCAGGACCCTCCAATATTCTGGGAGCCCCTCCATCGTGATCCGCAATTCTCCCTCCCCACCACCAACATCCATACGACCCCTGCTTGGTGGGATGTGCAAGTGGCCCATCTGATGGAGATGAAGCAGAGGAGTCTGTGGTCCAGCAGCTATAAAGATACGAACTGGATATGAACCCAACACATCACCTGAAAATGATGAGTAAAAAATTTGTTGAAACTTTGCCACAGAATGATACCTTGCCTCGGCTGATAACCTGAAAATATTTCATCACCTTCTTGAGTTGTTGAAAAGTGAGCTCCTTATTCAGTGACTCACAAAATACAATGTATGTCTTTGCCTTGCACATCAATGGAACCTTAGGGTTTCATTTGACCAATCTTCAATCATCCTCAGTCATTTTACCTGAGAAAGGAGCTGTTGGACTAACCACAATGGGATCTACAGAAGAAACATTTCTACATGCATTATCTGCAGTTAAAGTGTCCACCTGCTTTTGTAATGCAGCATTCCTTTCTGATAATTTGATCATATGTGCTTCACCAAAGAACCAACTTCTTCTTGCATTGTCATTGCTTGTGTTTCTGTCATCTGTATACCAACAATTTACCTAAAGTACACAACACACTGACAAAGCAAGGACAGCTACCACAAGCACTTGGTAAAAGTACAAAAAAATGATATCAATCTTTATGACGGATCATAGCACATTGAGACTCTGAACACTGATATGCCTCATGCCCATAACGTTAGCAACTACAACACACAGCTGGTACTGTATGCATGCACAACAAATTTTGTCCTGCCAAATTACAATATTATCACAACACTGCCCATAAACAGTACTCCCTACAGTTTCCTTAAAACCACGGTCAATCTGCTAGCCCCTCTGGTTTCACAAATTGTATCTTCATGTTTCTAAGTATATCATTCCTACCCATCATGGCCATGTACGAAACAAAACAAAGGCCCACAAAAATAAAAAAACTTAGTCACCAAAACTGAACTGCTGAACTGCACATTGTGGCTGGAGATGTGGTCATGAACCCAGCTGGAGACATGAGTGACCACCTCTGATACCACTTATAGAGGCCAGAGTGGCTGGCCTCTGTGGTGTCTGGTGGAACCAGTTGGCAGAGATCAGGAGGACAGTAGATACTTGGAGAGCCACTCACCAACAATGCACTGCTGAACTGCACATTTTAGCTGGAGGTGTGGTCAGGACCCAGCTGCAGACATCAGTGATCACTTATGGAGGCCAGAGCGGCAGGCTTCTATGATGGGGGATGGAGCCAGTTCACATAGATCTCAAGATCAGTAGTTCACCACCCTGAGTGGGGCAGAAGTGAAGTGGTGTGTGGATATCTGATAGTCATTTAATGTGTAGTCATGAAAACATTATTGTTAAAACATTCATTTATTGCTCATCAACTGTGACAATTGTCATGATGCATGGAGAGCTAATGTGCATTGGATGTAAGCAGTAGGTCGCCTACAAAGAACTGCGGCCATCAGCATATGGCCAAGTGGGACACAGTGTCCTACAACAGGTGGAGTGATGACAGTGGTGACCTGATGATGATGGCAGTGTCTTAGCAAGGACCTCACCACAACAGCGGGCAGAGGCTGACAATGCAGGCAAGAGGCTGCCCCACAGCATAGGACGGGTCATGCTGAAGCATGCAGAATCACACAACAGACCATACATGGATGAGATGGCCCACAGCAGTAGCATTGTCTGCCTACAGGAGCAGAGGAAGGTAGCAAGGAGATTTCCCACACAAATGAAGGAACTGAGCAGCTGCATGATTCCACACTCAAACTGTGGGCCACAAAGTGGCCACCGCATTGGTCTCAGTGAAAGCATTAGTGCTGCAGCTATCTGCAGTAGAGTCTAGAGGTGGAGACCAGCTGATCCACATAGACTCTTAGATTCGTAGGATGTCGTAGGTGCTCCCTTGGAGCTGGTGGCTATCAGACTGCAATTCCTCTGACTAGAAATGAGGAGTATTTAATGCACTTGGACTGTTCTTGTTTTTCTAAACCAGCAGTTTCTGTCTTATTAGTCACAACAGAACCATGGCTAAGACATGAAACAATCAGATCATCCATGCTGTAGCAGCTCTGCCTTTCTCCTGCATCAGTGCTATTACACCTCTAGTCCCTCTGCTTGGCATAACATGTGGTTACTGTCTTGATCCCTTGGAGGCAGCACTTAGCACACCAAGAGTTAGCACTTGTAGTACAGGGTGATTATAATTAAAGTTCCAGTTTCTAAATGCTGTAAAAAATAACTACTGCTCAGAATGACATCAAATTTGAATTAAATATTATCAAAGAAGAGGGAAACATTATGAAAAAATAACAAAAAATTTACCACTGTTTGATGCTGAAAGTGGCAAATACACAAAATGAAAGACACAGAGTATGCAGCAGTTCCTCAGTTTGTGTCTGAGATGCTCAGCACTACTGTCTCAATGCAGGATCATACACTGCTGGTAAAGCTCTTTTACGAGAATGGTGGCTATGCACCAGTAGATCTGCAGAAGTTCCAGACAACTCACAGTTATGAAAAAGGTCTGGAGAAAATTATTACAAATTCAAAAAGACAGGATATTATAAGTGCAATGTGGCAGAGGGTGGAAAGTATTTGATTCAATGTCTGTCGAAGATGTGGCCATTGCAGTGGGGTGCAAACATGCTGTGCAAGGAGACTTGCCCAAATGTTGGGCATGTCTACAAACACAGTGCATAAAATCCTACAAAACATCATGCATTGTTATCTGTAGAAGACTACCCACATTCAGGAGATGCTTCACACTTACCTGCCATTAAGACAAATGTTTGCTCTGGAATTCCTTGCTCACATGGAAGTAGACAATGAATGGCTGTGGAACATTCTGTTGACAGACAAAACCCATTTCTATCTCCAAGAACATGTCAACACCCAGAATTGCAGAATATACTGATGGAAAATGCAAATGCACATCAGTCAGTACTGCTTCATTCTGCAATTGTAACTGTGCAGTGCAGGTTAACAGTATCATGTATCATAGGTGCCTTTTCTTTTTTTTAACAGCATGGACATGTAGATAGGATCATTTTTATGCAAGACAGCACTCCTCCACACATTGCATGGCTAGTGAAGTAGCAGCTGCACAGGCGTTTCAGCAATGCTAGAATTATCAGCCATCTGCTGCCTACAGCCTGACCACCCTGATCTTAATCCATGTGACTTCTGCTTATGGGGTTATCTGAAAGGTGTTGCATGCAGTACTCTAATTAGAAACACAGATGTACTTAAGGCATGCAATGTGCCATACATTCTGAATGTGACCTCTGAGGCACTCTGATCTGTTGTGAAACATGCTGTTCCTCAATTTATACTTGTGGCAGAAGATGGTGGACAGCATACTAAGCATATCTTGAACCAGTCTCATAAGAATTAAAAACTGATTCATTGTTGCTTCTTATGCAGCTTTTGGCCTCAGGATAATATAAAATCAATTTCATTGTTGCTTTTGATGCAGTTTTTGGTCTCAGGACAATTAAAAACATATGTCATTGTTGTTTTTTATGTGGCTTTCGGGCTCAGAACAATAAAATCCAATTTTTCCCATCTAGTGTGGTAGTACCTTGTTGTGACTGTGAGAGGCAGTTTGCTCTAGAAGCTGTTATGAGCTACCTACATTGCATTGTGTCATGTGTAATAAAAGATTTAGTCCATATATTGTGTCTGGTGAATTACTGGTACATTCCACTATCATATATAAGAGAAACTACCTACTAAGTGGCTACAAGTACCATGAACATTGCAATAACTGTGAAATTTCACCCTGAGGCATCCTATTGCTTATTAATCATGCAGCGAAATGACACAAAACCTGTTTTATTAGCAATCCCATGCTGCTCTACTGCTCTTATTTCATAAGGGTCTGCCACCACTCAGTGTTCTCATTGTCAACAGCAGACAGAGTGGAAAATTGACCAGGAAACTAGTGCAAACATTGCTCCACAAGACACAGTGTGTGTGACACAATAATGGCTGTCAAAGGAGTTATTATGAATGAACTTGTATTTTGAACCAACTCCAGCAAGTTTCACTGGTACTCTGTGCAAATGGATATCATGTCTATCACATCTACTGCACCAACCATGCTGCCATCACCATCACTCAATGCAACCACTTCACACACGCAACTGTTGTTCAATGTCAATGTCATGTTTTGTGCTATAGCCACATTGGTAACACCATTGGTGACCCCGGTCATACCTTACTATCTGGCTCCCACAGTACATTTGTTATTGGACTATATAGGACAGAACCAATATACGGCTCAACCTACACTTCCACCTTCCCATTTCAACTAAGTGACATTGTACTTTGCAATGGCAGAGTGTGTCTGTCCTTCATTGGACATAGTGGATAACAATCCAAAATTTGTTATGCTAATGTCATCCTGTCAAACATGCTGAGCTAATTAGTGACATCATACTCACCGCTTCCACCTACCTCAACTACAACTCCATAAAGGCAACCTTGCTACAATGGGTTACTCAGACCCCAGAGCAACAGGTATGCCAGTTGATCTATGATGAACAACTCACTGTGGGATCTCCTTCTCAATTGTGGTACTATGTTCCTTGGTAGACCCTGTTTTGATGTCAGACCCTACACTTTGGACAATTACAGCTAACAATGATTGTGCATGAGGTGGAATCATTGGACAAGAAACTCACCTTAGTGTACAGACTGTTTACAATTATGCGGGACATCAGGGTGGGTGAACCCAGTCTCACTACTCCATCAGTCAGCGTGCAACCCAAACAAATATGGTGCCACACAACTCCAAGCGAAGCTGACATCACAGGCCTCTTCCTGAGTGTCAGACTGCGAAAGGACATGGCACCATATTGCTAGCAGACAATGTCACATCAGCTGATTCAACCACCCTGTGGCCACACCACTGTTGGTACAATGTAGTTTGGTACCATGGACCTTGCCGTTGGTGGGGAGGCTTGCGTGCCTCAGCGATACAGATGGCCATACCATAGGTGCAACCACAACGGAGGGGTATCTGTTGAGAGGCCAGACAAACATGTGGTTCCTGAAGAGGGGCAGCAGCCTTTTCAGTAGTTGCAGGGGCAACAGTCTGGATGATTGACTGATGTGGCCTTGTAACACTAACCAAAATGGCCTTGCTGTGCTGGTACTGCGAACGGCTGAAAGCAAGGAGAAATTACAGCCATAATTTTTCCTGGGGGCATGCAGCTTTACTGTATGGTTAAATGATGATGGCGTCCTCTTGGGTAAAATATTCTGGAGGTAAAATAGTACCCCATTCAGATCTCCAGTGGGACTACTCAGGAGGACGTTGTTATCAGGAGAAAGAAAACTGGTGTTCTACGGATCGGAGCGTGGAATGTCAGATGCCTTAATCAGGCAGGTAGGTTACAAAATTTAAAAAGGGAAATGGATAGATTAAAGTTAGATATAGTGGGAATTAGTGAAGTTTGGTGGCAGGAGGAACAAGAATTTAGTCAGGTGAATACAGGGTTATAAATACAAAATCAAATAGGGGTAATGCAGCAGTAGGTTTAATATTGAATTAAAAAAAAAATAGGAGTGTGGGTAAGCTACTACAAAAAGCATAGTGAACGCATTATTGTGGCCAAGATAGACACGAAGCCCATGCCTACTACAGTAGTACAAGTTTATGTGCCAACGAGCTCTGCAGATGAAGAAGAAATTGATAAAATGTATGATGAGGTAAAAGAAATTATTCAGGTAGTGAAGGGAGATGAAAATTTAATAGTCATGGGTGACTGGAATTCGAGAGTAGGAAAAGGGAAAGAAGGAAACATAGTGGGTGAATATGGATTGGGGGTGAAAAATGAAAGAGGAAACCGTCTGGTAGAATTTTGCACAGAGCATAACTTAACCATAGCTAACACTTGGTTCAAGAATCATAAAAGAAGGTTGTATACATGGAAGAATCCTGCAGATACTAGAAGGTATCAAATAGATTATATAATGGTAAGACAGTGATTTAGGAACCAGGTTTTAAATTGTAAGACATTTCCAGGGCCAGATGTGGACTCTGACCACAATCTATTGGTTATTAACTGTAGATTAAAACTGAAGAAACTGTAAAAAGGTGGGAAATAAGGAGATGGGACCTGGATAAACTGACTAAACCAGAGGTTGTACAGAGTTCCAGGGAGAGCATAAGGGAACAATTGACAGGAATGGGGGAAAGAAATACATTAGAGGAAGAATGGTTAGCTCTGAGGGATGAAGTAGTGAAGGCAGCGGAGCATCAAGTAGGTAAAAAGATGAAGGCTAGTAGAAATCCTTGGGTAACAGATGAAATATTGAATTTAATTGATGAAAGGAGAAAATAAAATACACTGTAAATGAAGCAGGCAAAAAGGAATACAAACGTCTCAAAAATGAGATCGACAGGAAGTGCAAAATGGCTAAGCAGGGATGGCTAGAGGACATATGTAAGGATGTAGAGGCTTATCTCACTAGGGGTAAGATAGATACTGCCTACAGGAAAATTAAAGAGACCTTTGGAGAAAAGAGAGCCACTTGTATGAATACCAAGTGCTCAGATGGAAACCCAGTTCTAAGCAAAGAAGGGAAAGCAGAAAGGTGGAAGGAGTATATAGAGGGTCTATACAAGGACAATGTTCTTGAGGACAATATTATGGAAATGGAAGAGAATGTAGATGAAGATGAAATGGGAGATATGATACTGCGTGAAGAGTTTGACAGAGCACTGAAAGACGTAAGTCGAATCAAGGCCCCAGGAGTAGACAACATTCCATTTGAACTACTGAAAGCCTTGGGAGAGCCAGGCCTAACAAAACTCTACCCCTAGTGAGCAAGATGTATGAGACAGGCAAAATACCCTCTGATTTTAAGAAGAATATAATACTTCCAATCCGAAAGAAAGCAGGCGTTGACAGATGTGAAAATTACTGAACCATCAGTTTAATAAGCCACGGCTGCAAAAAAAACTAACATGAATTCTTTACAAACAAATGGAAAAAGTGATAGAAGCCGACCTTGGGGAATATCAGTTTGGATTCCGTATAAATTTTGGAACACATGAGGCAATACTGACCCTACAACTTATCTTAGAAAATAGATTAAGGAAAGGCAAACCTACATTTCTAGCCTTTCTAGACTGAGAGAAAGCTTTTGACAATGTTGACTGGAATACTCTCTTTCACATTTTGAAGGTGGCAGGGGTAAAATACAGGGAGCAAAAGGCTATTTACAATTTGTACAGAAACCAGATGGCAGTTATAAGAGTTGAGGGGCATGAAAGGGAAGCAGTGGTTGGGAAGGGAGTGACACAGTGTTGTAGCCTATCTCCGGTGTTATTCAATCTGTATATTGAGCAAGCAGTAAAGGAAACAAAAGAAAAATTCAGAGTAGTTATTAAAATCCATGGAGAAGAAATAAAAACTTTGAGGTTCACCGATGACATTGTAATGCTGTCAGAGACAGCAAAGGACTTGGAAGAGCAGTTGAACAGAATGGACAGTGTCTTGAAAGAAGGATATAAGATGAACATCAACAAAATCAAAACGAGGATAATGGAATGTAGTCGAATTAAGTTGGGTGATGCTGAGGGAATTAGATTCGGAAATGAGACGCTTAAAGTAGTAAAGGAGTTTTGCTACTTGGGGAGTAAAATAACTGATGATGGTCAAAGTAGAGAGGATATAAAATGTAGACTGGCAATGGCAAGGAAAGCATTTCTGAAGAAGAGAAATTTGTTTACATCGAGTATAGATTTAAGCGTCAGGAAGTCGTTTCTGAAAGTATTTGTATGGAGTGTAGCCATGTATGGAAGTGAAACATGGACGACAAATAGTTTGGACAAGAAGAGAATAGAAGCTTTCAAAATGTGCTGCTACAGAAGAATGCTGAAGATTAGATGGGTAGATCACATAACTAATGAGGAGGTATTGCATAGAATTGGGGAGAAGAGGAGTTTGTGGCACAACTTGACAAGAAGAAGAGACCAGTTGGTAGGACATGTTCTGAGGCATCAAGGGATCACAAATTTAGCATTGGAGGGCAGCGTGGAGGGTAAAAATCGTAGAGGGAGGCCAAGAGATGAATACGCTAAGCAGATTCAGAAGGATGTAAGTTGCAGTAAGTACTGGGAGATGAAGAAGCTTGCACAGGATAGAGTGGCATGGAGAGCTGCATCAAACCAGTCTCCGGACTGAAGACCACAGCAACAACAACAACACCATTGCTTGTGACTGCTGGCAACCCTGCTCTTTCCCAAATGACAAATGCAGGCTGCAGTAGGTGCATCAGCTCATGCTGGAAGTCATCTCTCTGCCACAACATCAGCATCCACTGAAGAACATTTGCTTACTCATGTTTAATCTACAAACATGTACCTCCTTATTGACATTGATTCAAATGTATGTGCAGTGCATGAGCAGATGTTCAGACCACATTTGAAAGCCCTTGGGTTGCAGCTCTATGCAGCTGATGATGCTAACATCTGAATGCACAGCACTGCAGATCATGTCATACAACTCATAGATGAGCTACACTTCCCTTGGACTTTCTACTTCACAGATTTGCTGAACTTGTGCTGGGGATTGACTTTCTTCACAGATTTTGAGTCTCCTCCAATCTCAACCATGCTGTCTTCTTCAACCAAACAACACATTAGTCTGTCCTGTGGCTTTTTGCCCCATCTCTGCTACAGGCTGTGAACCAGTGATTATGCTGCCCACCACTTGTGTCACTGCCGACAGTGACCGCTCTTCAGTTATTCACAAGAGCATTGCGATACTGAAAGCTATCAGTACAGTCCAGAAACATCTTCTTGCAACTAGCAATGACTCACAGCTGCTACACTCTGCAAATGATAACCTGCACCAATAGATACAACAAAATTCTCTGTCATGTGCACATGTGAGCTAGTAGCTCCGACATCTATCACATACTGTGGCTACCTTGAACAATGCAACCAAGCCCACAATGTCTGAGCACATCCCCTCACCATGGCCTGATGAAGCCACCCTGCAGGACCTGCTGCAATAAAGCCCACCGTAGGTAAGTACAGTACTATCTGCACCATCCCTCCTAGTTCAGCAAATGCATTCCAATCTCCTGCGTGATGCACCATGGGTTGGCTCTATCAGTGCGTTATCAGGAATGACAAGACACACTGTATCACTATGATCCCTGGCCCACATGTTCATCACAAAGCATAGCAACTCTCACGTGCTTTCCTCCATCCAGCTAAGACTGTGATGAATAAACTGTTGCACTCAGATCTCATATAGCCTCTCCCATATAGTTGGTCCCTCAGAAAGATATATATGTCTGTATCTATGGTGACTACATGACTTTTTACTCTCCCGTATGTTCTTGACAACTATCCCATGCCAGACATCCATGACTTTACACATTCACTCATGAGGGCTATTATTTTTAGTGATATTGATTGCCATAAGGCCTGTTATCAAATCCTCATGCATCCAGACTATCTCATCAAGACACCTACTATTATGCCCTTTTGCTTGTTAGAGTTCCTTGTCACACCGTATTGACTGAAGAATGCAGCTCAAATTTGGCAACAGTTTGTTGATAAGGTGCTTTTCCAGTTCAGTTGTTGTTATGTACAACTAGATGTTGTCTTAATTTTCTCTGCCAACACTCAAAGCTACAAATAATATCTTGAACTCATTCTCATTGTCCTCTTGATGCTGGAGCAACTATCAGTGAGGAGAAATTACAAGTGTGGAAGCTGGAGGTAACATTTCTCTGACAGACCCTCAATGCTAATGGAATCAAAGCAATACCATACCATGCCAAACTCATTTTCCAGCTGCCACCACCTTGAACCTACCACAACCTTCACCAGTTCTTGGTGCAGCTATTTTCAGAAATCTAGAAAAAGTCTGTGATAATATTAGTAATTATTGTTTGTCAAGCAAATTTTGGACACCCAGTGCACTTTTGACACAGCTCAGTGAGCCTTGAGCAGCCGCTGGTTAAGTATCAGTGCAGCAGCAGTGCAGTAGGGAGTCTCATATTTAGCTTTCACATTTGTTTTGTAGTTTGATTCTTAATTTCATTCCAAGTGTTTTTGTGCTTGCATATTTAATTACATAAAATCCTTGCATATTCTCATATTTGAGAGGAGTTATATTGCTTATTGATATCTGTAAAGTATAAATTCGTGGAGTCATTAGTCAGTTGTTTGTTTTGGACAGCCAGTGCTTTCTGTTTATTTTATAGAGTAAGTTAGCAGCAGACAGAGGCCAGTGCAGTTTCATCTGTGCTTGCAGAGTGACGTGTGTGAGCAGCAGTAGCGGCAACTAGTCGTATATTCAGTTTTTTGTATTAGTTCCGCAGGTTTAATTCAAATTACTTTGTGTGTTTGTGTATTTGCGTGGTGAAATTTTTCAGATCTTTGCATATTTTTGAATTAGAAAGGGGTAGTATCAAATTTTAATAATGGTAGAGTGTAACATCATGTAGGCGGTTCTCATTTGTACTAAGACAGGGGTAGGATCACATTGTAATATCTGTATAGTGACGTAGTCAGGTCATTTGATTACTTGGTTCATAAGTAATTGTTCATATATCGCAGCTCAATCTGGTGCTGGTGATGCAACTGTGCAGTTGCATATTGCTGTTTTATTTGTCGCAACTCTATACGTCCAGATATTAGCAGTAGCATGGATAGGGTGTGTGTATGCTGTGTGCGGGCGCAGGAGGAACTGGCCACAGTTCGCAAGCAGCTGAGTGTGCTGTTGGCCATGGTCAGCCGCCTTCAGGCTGCTGCCTCAATGTGCAGTGACAGTGGAGAGTCTGGCGCGTCACTTGAGACACCCCAGGTGTCGCTTGCTGCGTCCGCTGACTCAGCCGCTGAGGCACCTTCTAGTGTACCCGGCGCGTTGCTGCCGCCCTCATCTCAGGGTGAGTAGCGGACTGCAAGGCATTCACGTCACTCGAGGCAGAGGGTCAATGTGGAGGCTGGCCGGCTGGCCTCGCCCATTCATCCTGTCAGTGGGCAGGTGGCCGCTCCTTCAGCAGGGCCCGAGCAGGCACACAGGGGCAAAGGCTTGCTGGTTATTGGGAGCTCAAACATTAGGCGGGTGATGGAGCCCCTTAGGGAAATAGCATACAGGGCTGGAAAGAATTCCAAAGTGCACTCGGTCTGTCTGCCAGGGGGCCTCATCCAAGATGTGGAGGCGGCCTTGCCTGCAGCTATTGAGCATACGGGGTGCAGTCGTCTGCGAGTAGTTGCTCACGTCAGCACCAATGATGCCTGTCGCTTGGGTTCTGAGGCAATCCTCAGTTCGTACAGGTGGTTGGCGGATTTGGTGAAGACCGCTGACCTCGCACACGGGGTGCAAGCAGAGCTCTTTATTTGCAGCTTCGTTCCCAGAGTGGATCGGGGTCCTTTGGTTTAGAGCTGAGTGGAGGGTCTCAACCAGAGGCTTTGTCAACTCTGTGACGGTCTTGGCTGCAGATTTCTAGACATATGCTATTGGGTGAGGAATTGCAGGTTGCCACTAGATAGGTCAGGGGTGCACTACACAAAGGAAACGGCTACTCGGGTAGCAGAGTACTTGTGGTGTACACATGGTTTTCTTTTAGGCTAGACAGTAGTGCGAGGTGTCCTGATGAACACTCACCAGTCATAGTGCAGGCAGGGAAATCAGGACGTGCTCAGTGTAAAGACACTTCAGCTATCAAGATATTGGCAGTAAATTTTCAGAGTGTTCGGAATAAAGTTCCTGATTTACTGCCCTCCAGAAAGAGTGTGGCGCGCAAATTATTCTCGGGACTGAGACCTGGCTGAACCCTGAGATAGGAAGTTCTGAAATATTTAGTGAGCACTGGAACATGTATCGGAAAGACAGATTAGACACCATAGGAGGTGGTGTCTTCATTGCAGTTGACAAAAATATTGTGTCTACTGAGGTCGAAGTAGAATGTGATTGTGAAGTTATCTGGACACATTTAACAGGGCTAGGAGAAATAAAGTTAATTGTTGGGTGTTATTACCAGCCACCAGGTCCCACTGTGACAGTTCTAGAATCATTCAAAGGGAGTCTACACTCTGTATCGCAGAAATACCCGGATCATGCTATATTAGTCGGAGGCGACTTCAACCTACCTAGTATAGACTGGGATGTCTATGGATTCATTACAGGTGGTACAGACAAGCCATCGTGTGGATTACTTTTGAACACATTATCCGAAAACCGTCTTGAGCAGCTAAATCGACAGCCAACGCGTAATGAAAATATTTTAGATCTGGTAGCCATGAACAGACCAGACCTCATCGACGGTGTCAGTGTTGAGACAGGGATTAGTGATCATGATGTTGTCATTACGACTATTGTTATGAAAGTTAAAAAGTTGGTCAAGAAGGCTAGGAGAGTATTCTTACTGGAAAGAGCAGATAAGCAGTTGTTAGCATCCCACTTAGTAAATGAATCAACTTCATTTACTTCCGGTACGACAGACGTGGAAGAATTATGGGCAAATTTTAAACACATTGTAAATCACACATTGGAGAAGTATGTGCCAAAAAAGTGGGTTACGGATGGAAAAGACCCACCATGGTTTAACAGCGCAATTTGGAGAATGCTCAGGAAGCAAAGACAGTTGCACTTGCGGAATAAGAAAGATTAGGAAAATGAGGACAGGCAGAAGTTAGTAGAGATTTTGTTGCCGTAAAAAGAGTGATGCGCAAAGCATACAACCACTACTACCGTCATACCTTAGCAAGATATCTTGCTGAAAACCCAAGGAAATTCTGGTCTTACATAAAATCGGTAAGCGGGTCGAAGGCTTCCATCCAGTCACTCACTGATCAGTCTGGCCTGGCAATGGAAGACAGCAAAACAAAAGCTGAAATTTTAAATTTAGCATTTGAAAAATCTTTCATGCAGGAGGATCTTACAAACATACCGCCGTTTGAGTCTCTTACAGATTCCCGTATGGAGGACATAGTGATAGACATCCCTGGGGTTGTGAAGCAGCTGAGTGGGTTGAAAATAAATAAATCGCCAGGTCCTGATGGGATTCCAATTCGGTTTTACAGAGAGTACTCTACTGCATTGGCTCCTTACTTAGCTTGCATTTATCGTGAATCTCTAGCTGAATGTAAAGTCCCAAGTGACTGAAAAAAACTGCAAGTGACTCCTGTAAATAAGAAGGGTAGAAGGACAGATCCTCAAAATTACAGACCAATATCCTTCTCATCGGTTTGTTGCAGGATTCTTGAACACATTCTCAGTTCGAATACAAGACAGAGAAGTTGCTGTCCATGCATCAGCACGGCTTCAGAAAGCATCGCTCCTGCGAAACTCAACTCGCCCTTTTTTCACATGATATCTTGTGAACCACGGATGAAGGGTAGCAGACGGATGCCATATTCCTTGACTTCCAGAAAGCGTTTGACTGCAGACTCCTAACTAAGGTACGAGCTTATGGGATTGGTTCCCAAATATGTGAGTGGCTCGAAGACTTCTTAAGTAATAGAACTTAGTACGTTGTCCTCGATGGTGAGTGTTCATCGGAGGTGAGGGTATCATCTGGAGTGCCCCTGGGAAGTGTGGTAGGTCCGCTGTTGTTTTCTATCTACATAAATGATCTTTTGCATAGGGTGGATAGCAATGTGCGGCTGTTTGCTGATGATGCTGTGATGTATGGGAAGGTGTCGTCGTTGAATGACTGTAGGAGTATACAAGATGACTTGGACATGATTTGTGATTGGTGTAAAGAATGGCAGCTAACTCTAAATATAGATAAATGTAAATTAATGCAGATGAATAGGAAAAAGAATCCCGTAATGTTTGAATACTCCATTAGTAGTGTAGCGCTTGACACAGTCACATCAATTAAATATTTGGGCGTAACATTGCAGAGCGATATGAAGTGGAACAAGCATGTAATGGCAGTTGTGGGGAACGTGGATAGTCGTCTTCGATTCATTGGTATAATTTTGGGAATATATGGTTCATCTGTAAAGGAGACCACTTATAAAACACTAATACGACCTATTCTTGAGTACTGCTTGAGTGTTTGGGATCCCTATCAGGCCAAATTGAGGGAGGACATAGAAGCAATTCAGAGGCAGGCTGCTAGATTTGTTACTGGTAGATTTGATCATCATGCGAGTGTTATGGAAATGCTTCAGGAACTCGGGTGGGAGTCTCTGGAGTCTCTTTTCGTGAATCGCTACTGAGGAAATTTAGAGAACCAGCATTTGAGGCTGACTGCAGTATAATTTTACTGCTGCCAACTTATATGTCACAGAAAGACCACAAAGATAAGATAAGAGAGATTAGGGCTCGTACAGAGGCATATAGGCAATCATTTTTCCCTCGTTCTGTTTGGGAGTGGAACAGGGAGAGAAGATACTAGTTGTGGTACAAGGTAACCTCCGTCACGCACCGTATGGTGCATTGCAGAGTATGTATGTAGATGTAGATGTAGAATTATGATAAATCAAAGAGAGATAGTTTCATTGTCTGGCCCCAGTTCTTCTTATAATGTTGTGGAGAAAGATAGAATTTTCAATTTACATAACTTCAAATTTTATGATTATCAAACAACTTCAAATTTTGTTATTATTAGATTTGATTGCTAAACTAAAGTTTTACTTCAAATTAGAGATGGTAACATTATAAACAGCAACCTCAGATGAGGACTACCAACAAAACAGGCAAACTATATATTTTGTTAAGATTGTCAAAGGCAAATCTTCTATAATTTGTCATGTACTCTCTCTTTCATGTGCCTACTACCAAATGCAACACAAAAATAAATATAAATGATAAAAGAAAAGAGAAAAGGCAATACAACTGATGTCAAGAAATTACAAATTGAAATCAAATTATGTGTGATTACAGATCACAAATCTTCAGGCAAGGAGGCCTTTGTTCAAGTTAAAATTTTTGCGCTCCATGGTTAGAATGACAAAAATGGGTGAACATTACCCTTCTTTTATAGTACATTTACTTATAGTGAGTGTAATTTTTATTCATTAGAAATTTTCAATTAGTGTTGTGCACCATAAGATGGCAGAGTTCGGTGCAATCCAGAGCATCATGTCCAATCACTGTTAGATTGGTTTTTTATTTTTATTTTGTTAAGAGAATAAATGTTACTTAGAGTGGGTGATAGATCTTGTATGGAGAAAAACTGTAAATTTCAAATGTATTGATTTAATTTTAATTAATGGAAATAGGAATAGTAGGAAAAACCCAGACATATCTGGAAGCAGTGGATACAACTGGTTGGGAATTAGATGCCAGAGAGCATCAAATTACAGACAGAGTGATAGAAAGCACAAGTTCTACTGTGAGTAATGTAGAAATGCTAGCAGAATTCAAAGAGAAAGTGGAACTAGGTTGCCCATTATTAGGTCCATTTGCTGAATTGTACCAAGGCTTAGCACCATTATTAAACAAAATTTTCTGCATCTTGCAAATGAATGAAAGCTACAAATGTATGAACATTTTTACCTCTCACAGAAGAACAAACAGCAAAAATTAATAAAAATTTTGATCATTTTGCAGATGAAGAATGAAAACAACAAATAAGCAAAAATTTGGAGTATTTATCAAACAGACAGTCTGATCACCTTCTTACACTGAACGCATGCTTAGAAACAGTTACAACTGAATTGATGTATCTAAAAATCACATGTAAAGGCTTACCAGAAGTGGTAACACAATTAAAATCTGATGTTAAGGTATTAAAATGCACTCAATCTGAATTACAAAGTACTGTGCAGCAGCTAACTAATCAGAGCAGTCAAATTAATAGTGAATTAATTAGCTGGCTGTATGAAAAAGACAAGCAAGTTACTGAGTGCCTAACCACACAGAGCAATAGAATTAATGCTTACAAAAAAATGATGTACAGGTCAATAAATCTTTAAAGAATGAGCTACAAGCTGCAATACAGAATAAGAGTGCAGCAGTTGTAGCTGACTGCAACGAGGGTAGCAAAGAAATAAAAACTGTATTAGGTTGATTTAAGTCTGTGCTTACACATGAACTAACATAATGGAAAGAAGGTGCAGTAGCTCAAGCGAACAAACTGCAGCGAGAGTTATCTGTCATACTTAATAATTGGGGTGATGCATTAGCTGCAGTAGACACTTTCAACAATGAATAACTTATTTTATTTCAATGAAATACATTGTACCATGATGAAAGTGAGAATGTTAGCTGGTATGTAACCCACTCACAATGTGAGATAGGGATGACAAATGCTTTGTCCTCAGTTCTAATTCAAGAAACCCTATTAAAGCACTGGCAGTTCCAACCTTTTGTACTAAAAAAGAAAAGTTGGCACCCAGCTGTGTTTGTGAAAAGTTTTCATGATGTGCTACCTAAAGTATGGACAGACAAACAAAACATACAATGTGTAGCAGCACATATAGAAGAAGATAGAGCCCTTTGGACATCTGACATTATAAATTGATGCAATTCTTATGAAAATTTTGAGAGAGCTTTTATCGCTAAATATTGGTCTCCCTGTATTCAGAACACTTGAGAAAGGAAGAGTACAATCCAGAATGTTGTAATAGTAAACAGGGGCTGTAATGTAGGCACTTTGAAAAATATATAAGGAAAACCCAATATTTGGATTACCCAATATTGAGTAAAATTGTAATACACATATTTAAAGCAAGACTGCCTCTGCATTTAAAGGAAACGCTATTACATGCATCGCAAACAGATATTGAGCAATTCATGTCAGTCACTGATTTGAATGATTTGCTCTATGAAGAGACAAGAACTTATAACCATGGAAATGGTAACAATTTAGGAAATGGTAATGAACAACAGCACAGTAATAATAATAACAATAATAATAATAATAATAATAACTGTAGCTACAATCATAATGGTAGTGGTAAATCATCCCCACAACAAAATTTCAGGCATAATCATGCTAAGTAGGGTGTCAACAGGCCACCATTTAACAAGAAAAGAAAACTTGATCACTGATTCAACCTCAGTTTTAGAAACAGCAACAATAATGGGGCAGAGACTTGGTATGGCAATTCACAAAATAATTGACAACAAAGTTCCATCCCACAGAATGTCAGTCAATGTAATACTAACATAGGCCAAGGAAGTAGCAGTCATACTGTTCTGGATTGGAGGCCACAAAACCAACTTATTAAGTTAATGGACATGACTGAAAACAAACAACCACCGACAAATAATCCAGCAAACTTAAGTTGGCCAAATCGTGCTCTCAGATAGTGGTTGGGAATTGTGTAGGATGCAATACAGATTAACAACTCAATCTAATTAGGTGCAATGATGGTCAAGATATATGTGACAAATTATTCTCTGGTCCTAGCCCATGTAATAAACAGCATGACAGAGCAGTACAAGCTGCTTTCCCTGTAATGGTAGGAAAGCTATTTACAATTATAATTATAGATACAAGTGGATTGGTGAATGTACTTTCCCTTAGCCTAGACAAACAGATGTGTGAGGAGGGTACACTTGAAACATGGAAGCAGCATTACAGTGCAAGATCCTAGAATCTGACTATCTAAGTGGGGACGAAACAAGTAAACTCAGTAACTTACTACATATATATTTAGAAGTATTCGTGACAACCCTCACGTAATCAAGGGTTACACGTATCATATGCAAGTTAAACCACATGAAGCATATTCTTGTGCCACCTACTCAATTCCCTGAACCAAATGAGAGGTAGTGGGCAGAGAATTCAGAAAGATGCTTGATTGGAGAATTATAGAAACATCACTTTCACCATATAACAGTCCATAAAACAGGAGGTGGTGCACACTTGGTGCTGGATGCTAGATAAATAAATAAAATTGCAATATCTGTTAGAACACATGCTGGAAACCTCATTGAACAGATTCAGAAATTGTGTGGTATACAATATTTGTTCACAAAATATCTTAAATCTTCATATTGACAAGTATTAATCTCTGAAGATTCTAGAAAGTATAAAGCTTTCATTTTTAATGCAGAGGCTGTCAGTTCCTCATCTTACCATTCGGTGTGAATGTGCTGGCATTTTTATAACAGCCTTAGATACAGTGTTGGGCCCTGAGCTTTTAGATAGGTTACAGAACATGTACATGTGGTATTGATAGCTCCTTCTACATGTAATGAACAGCTTGAGTTATTAAAAGAGTATTTTCCAAGTTTCATGAAGCAGGTATCACTGAAAACTTGCAAAAATCAAAATTTTGGAAAGAAAATATTAAATTTTTATGTCATACTATTATCATTGCCAATGGTGTAATGCCAGATACAGGTAAAATAAACACATTAAAAAACATGCCTTCTCCATGCACTATAAGAAACAACTGAATACCTTCCTAGGCTGTGCCTCATTTTTATGGCAATTTGTTCACAGTCAACTTCCTAATAGTGAACTTCTACTAAATATATGCAAAAAAAGAATGCACCATGGTACTGGATAAATGAATGTTAAGCAGCTTTTGATATGATTGAGCTTGCTTTGATTAGTGTGCAAATCTTGAATCACCTGCACCCGAAGGAAGACTTGTGTTTGGCTACAGATGCTTCTTGTTCTGATCTAGGATCTTGTCTGTTACAGATGGAAAGTAATGATACTAGCATAAGTATCCAGGTTATAGGATTTGCCAGTAGGACACTGTCTGAATATGAAGATCATGTTCAGCTATGGAACTGGAAGCATTATCAGTTGCTTGGACACTACAACAGATCAATTACTATGTCCATGGTAAGCATGTAAAAGTTTTCTGTGACCATCAAGCTTTGAGTTTTATCATAAGTTGCAAATTTCTGCATCAGCACCTAGCACACTTGTCATTGCTATTACAAGAATGTGACCTTGAGATCATATACGTGAGTGGGAAGGACAACATGGTAGGTGATGCATTGCCTCAGCCCCCACAAGTGATACATGAGTTTTCAGACTTAGCTAAGCAAACAACAGAATTTAAAGTATTTTTAATAAAAAATTATATAGAGATGTGTCATAACACACAAACACTACAAGAAGCAGATCCTAGGTGGGCACAAGTTAGAAAGTCCTTAGGTCATGGTTCCACAAACCAAATTATGTAACATTAATTAATATTTTGTTTCACTGAAGTAACATACAGTCACACGAGAGAGAGAGAGAGAGAGAGAGAGAGAGAGAGAGAGAGAGAGAGAGAGAGAGAGTGAGAGTGTGTGTGTGTGTGTGTGTGACCTAAACCCATTATTAGCATGTGGGTTTACATCACAAGGCTTCTTGTCCCGAAGCAAAAACAAAAAATGGCAATTAAAGCACACTGTACTGCATTACATTAACATTTATATTTATTGACAGTGTGTGTGATTATTAAGTATTGTGACCTAAACCCTTCTGTAGGGAAGAAGCAATGACAAATAATATGTATAGAATGTCATAGGCTATATGCTACATTAAATCAGTTAAAAAACAGTTGATAAATTCCTAAAAATGAGATGTTCTACTACAGTGGGACGATACAATTGAGCAAGTTTGAATAAATTTTGTAATAAACATTTACCATCATTCCTTTGCCTTTTAAAAAATGACAGTACCGGAATCTGCCTCCTGGGCACTCCTGCTACAATCTTACAAGAAAACAAAGAAAGTCGTGCTTATCTACCCCACTCACTCACCACTCATAGTTGGACCAACCTATTTCATTAAAACTTTGAATATTGTCTTTTTATTGAATATTCAATTTACTAGGACATCAGTAAACCCAAAAAACCATTAATTCTTACTGCAAAAGATCTTTTAGTATGTGCAGTTAGTTAAGCTTGGATATATTTGTTCAGTGGTGTCATTTGCTGTCAACTAAGGTTCAAAAAATTGAAATTGCTTTCCAAAAAATATTGGGGAGAGGGGGGGGGGGAATACACATCCCCCCTGTCAACTATGATGGAGACACTCATGGCTGTAAGCACAATGGATCTTAGTATGTAAGTTTTCTTGATGTTCCAGATAAAATTAATCTTTTGTATTCATTTCTCTGTGTAAGTTTTTTTCTGGTTTATAATATGTAAGTAAATGGTAGAACACTCACTTGGATAGAAATGAGTAAAAAATAATTTCAGGACGTTTAGATGTGAATCTAAAAACGTTTAGTATAGCAATAGTCAGTAGTAACTAGACGTAACTGATGAATGTGCACGTACCTTATTAGGAAATCAAAGGCCACAAGTCAACTTCTGTGCATTTGTATTTGAATAGTTTGCACTTAATATTGGCATAATTGGATGTCTTCAAACATTGGTTTGGTCTTTATAACACTAGTTAGCTTCCCTTTTGTGGTTTGAGCTGTTCGAATGAACAGAGATTTTACAGGGCTCTTGAACAGCAGTTTCCTTAAATCAGTAAGTTTTACTGGGTGCCATACACTTTGTAAATGATGTGCCTATGTAAAGCATGTTGACACAGCTCAATAAAACAAGACCAGACATAACTTCAAAGTGCTGAGGGAGAGAACTAGCAACAAAGCCAATTGTACATAGTGTAAATGTGTTAATCACACTTCTGAGTTTCATGTAAAACTTGTTATTTAGTACAAAAAGTATGTTGAAGTGAACAGCTACACATGACTCATGAATGAAGCTATTCTATACTTTGTCTGGAATGAATGGTTTTGATCCTGTAATGATATAAGTAAAGGACTTAATGTGGTATATGTTTGGAAATGCAATTGAAAATTGAAGTCAGTGCCATCAGAGACTTTCATAGAAAGTGGTAAGGCATGAACTTTGTATCTGCAATGATCAGTGAATCATATGACAGTACTAGTATGTTGAAAAGGACAACAAATCTAGGGTTGTTCTAGTTTCATACTTACCTCCGTTGATGTGTCAAATCATGTCATCACATGCAGGGTCATGTGACGGAACTCCTAAGCGGAATTAAAACCAATGTACTGTCAGACTCAAAAGTTACACCCATGATAGAATACAGTGTACACAGCAAACTGTCACTGCGGTCCGAGTGAAAACATTGGTTGACAACTATGCCCTGCACTAGACTTCGGATTGTCATTGTGGTTGGTCATTTGATTGAGCAGCATCTACACAACGTTGAAAGTCATGTATGATTTGCTCTACAAAGAACACTTAGTAAGTGCATGTAGTAGCATTATCTGAATAGTATTGACTGTGAACCATATCATGAACAATAAATGGGGAAAGTATTGCAGTGAAAAAATAAGCAGTTAACATGTACAATATCACAAATAAAACAGCAATGCAAACAGATACATGGAGAAACCCAACTGAAATTAGAAACTCTCACCACAAACAATAAGTCAAACATGAACTATGCATCCTTGTAAAAGTGTGTGTACTAATGAAATGTATTTTCAGCTGACACTTCACAGCACATTATTTGTATTCTTGTGCAAGACAGTAATGTGCCATATACCCATATCCAGTGAACCGTCTGACCTCTCGAAGAACACAACCTGGCCATACTGTTTTCTGTCAACCAAATTCAACATCTTGGTCTACCCATCTGTGCTCCTGTCCACGTCCAAGAGTCCTGCCATCAATCTGCAACCTACCCGCTGGCTTGTCATATCTTCTATTCACCTCGGTGTCACAATGGAACTTCCAAAGACAACTGTTGTGCATAGCAATGTTATCAAACCTGTTTCAAAATGTAGAAATGAGAAAACTAAAGTTTGTAACAATAATCAAATAGTGGACAGACACCAATATTTTATGATTTGTAAGTACTAATTGCTTGAAGGCAAAAATATACAAGTTTCTATACAATATAAACTGGTAAAAAATGTAAATTTTATCATACAGCAAAATTTAACAAAGATTCTCCAAAGGAATCACCATGTTTGAATGTAATGACAATTTTTGAATGTATTTATTATTTCTAAACATTAAAGCACAAAAATCTGATAAAACCATAATAATGTTTTCCTGTAATGTATTGCACTTTTATGTAAATGTAAAATTAAATCATGACTTTAAAACAAAGACTGAAGCCTGTGCATCCATGTCTGATTTTTGTCTTGTTTTCTAGATGGCCATGCCTGAATAGGTGGATGACCAAATCATTCAAGGCACATGTCTCCCAAAACAAATAGGTGGATGACCAAATCATTCAAGGCACATGTCTCCCAAATGGCAGAAACTATCACCAATAAAACTTCCCCAAAGGTGGAAGAATCAACAATGATCAATGGCATGAGGATTCACAAGGCAATGGAATCCACTACATTAAAGACACATAATGTGTATCTACAGGACATGTGACCTGTAACTGAAAAAGTGTCATGATGATCTGTCCATTGGCAAAAGATTTCGAAATAGTCCCCTATTCGAATGTTTAGGAGGGGACTGGCAAGGGGGAGATGACCATGAGAAAACAATTGAATAACCAATGAAAGAATAACATTCTATGAGTTGGGACGTAGATTGTTAGAAGCTTGAATGTGGTAGGGAAGCTAGAAAACCTGAAAAGAAAAATGCAAAGGCTCACTCTAGATATAGCAGGGGTCAGTGAAGTGAAATGGAAAGAAGATAAGGATTCCTGGTCAGATGAGTATAGAGTAATATCAACAGCAGAAGAAAATGATATAATGGGAGTAGGAATCATTATGAATAGGAAGATAGGTCAAAGAGTGTGTTACTTTGAAAAGTTCAGTGACAGGGTTGTTCTTATCAGAATCTACAGCAAACCAATGCTGACAATGATAGTTCAGGTATATATGCTAATGTCACAAGCTGAAGATGAAGAGAGAGAGAAAATGTATGAGGGTATTGAAAGGGTAATACATTATGTAAAGGGAGATGAAAATCTAATAGTCATGGGGTCTGGAATGCAGTTGTAGCAGAAGGAGTAGAAGAAAAGGTTACATGAGAATGCTACTCTGAGATGAAGAGGTTGGGGCAGGAAAGGAATTCATGGTGGGCTGCATCAAACCAGTCAGAAGACTGATGACTAACCTGGAAATCTTCATCACAAGTGTTAGTACCAAGCATACATTAATCTCAGCATAACACCCAGCAAAGATATTTATGAAAAAAATTGAACACTTACATCAAACTTATTGTTTGCAAATGCATACCACCTACATTGGATACACCCACAGTTCTGAGGAGGTGATGAGTGGCTTACAATATATTGGCATTGATTTCTCCCCATTTGAAATCATCTTCACCAAGCAAACCAACAATCTTATTTCAGATCTATCTGCTTTCTCTCCATGCACTCCCCTGTCTGCTCAGGAATGGAAAGCAATTGCCAGAGAGACTGTGAATATGAAACCTAATGGCAAAACAAGGAGGCACACTGCAAAGAGCTAATTAATTTAAAGTTGGATACCATGTCTTAGTAAGAGCTCCAGAAATATCATACCAGATTACTGCAGAACTCTAAACATTCTTTGGTAAATACAATGGAGCTTTTGTGGTCATAGGAAATCAACATTCCAATGTATATAAGCTCATATAGCCAAAATTCAAGAAGCGCTTTGGACTTTGGTGTGTTAAACAAAGAAAAAACACATTAGCAAACTGATCTTCGTAATCTTGACCTCCCTCACATCACCAGTTGATTTTCAGTCTTCTAAATAATTGACTCACTTCATAAACTACGAGAGGAGTAAGATTCACAAATAAACTTTTTTGCTTATCTTCTTTTCTCATTGTTGGCTCCAGGTCCTCACGTCTAGGGTTTGATTCTTGAGGCTGAATTTTTTTTATATTGTAGGTTCGAAATGATATGATAATGTTAAGTAACACTGCTCCAAATTTCTCTTCCATTTCCTTTTTTATTATGTCACATTCTTCTATATCACACTGTCTTTACAATTTCCACTTCTAAATCCCCACAAATTTTTGCTGTTATTGCCAAACATAAAAACATGTCCGATCACATCCAAGACATCCCTACTACTAACTCATTCTGTGGTACTAACAATATACCAAAGACTTCAGAAATTTTGTTGATAAATGAATCTTCACCAATTTATATACTTATTTTGTAAATGAATAAAGAAATAAATTTATTAAATATCATCAGATTGTGCAATTAGAAATAGGAATTTTAAGTGTGCCAGATATTACCTAATTTCAAATATTTGTAAAAGAAAAGTATATTTAACTGTAGATTTGATCCTGAAATGTAATACATTGTATACAAAATCGTATGAAATTACTTTAGGGAAACAGCTGAGGTAATATTCACCTGTACAAGATATGGAAATATTTTTGGTATCAATCACTTCTGTTAAAGGAAGGTAATGTTAGAGGAGGGTGTCCCATTACAATATTCCCCTCACAAAATTTGGAAACAATGTGTTAACAGTTTTTTGTGACACACTATTAGGTTTGCCAATCGGTGTACAAAATGATGCCAAAGGATGGAATACAGATGTATAGAAGTATCTGATACATAACATTTTACAGAAAACATAAGAAAAATATCTACTATACAAGCCATAATCTAAACATATATCAGGTCATGGCATTCAGATTTTCAGATCTGTGGAGCATAATGTCACAACACAAATAGAAATAAATATGTAGAGACAATATAAGTTACTAGAATTACAGATTACATCCATAAAATCATACCTTCAAAATCTTCCGAAGAGTAGAGAAAAAATTCAAGGTCTGAGTGTACAGTGAGTGAGCTGATTTGAAAAACTCACAGTGACAGGTACAGACCAGAAGAATATACTCAATCATGAGAAGAAATATATACACATGAAAAAAAGTTTTGCATCGACCCGGTTCCCAGAACTCCTGAAGACAGACATTGACTGTGGATATTGTATCACAGACACAGTCCCTTTCACTGTTCAGAGATGTCACTAAACTCATCCAAAGATGTAAACAACCATGCATGAGCAGCGCCTATTAGACGGAGGGGATCTGACAGCTGATCAGTTCCAGTCATTCCACCAGGAAGGAGGTACACGTCTAGTGATGTCTGTAGTTCAACCATGCCTAGATGGTCAATACCACAGTTTGACCACATCCGCATTTTTACTTTGTGTCAGGAAGTGCTCTCAACAAGGGAAGTGTCCAGGCATCTCGGAATGAACCAAAGTGATGTTGTTCAGACATGTAGAAGATACACAGAGACAGAAACTGTCAATTACATGCCTCGCTCAGGCTGCCCAAGGGCTACTACTGCAGTGGATAACCACTACCTGTGAACTACGGCTCAGAGGATCCCTGACAGCAATGCCACCATGTTGAATAAAGCATTTTATGCAGTCACAGGATGCTGCATTATGACTCAAACTATGTGCAACAGGCTGCATGATGCACAACTTCACTCCCAGCGTCCATAGTGAGGTCCATCTTCGCAACCAGACACCACACAGTGTGGTACAGATGGGCCCAACAACATGCTGAATGGACCGCTCAGGAATGGCATCACGTTCTCTTCATCGAAGAGTGTTGCATATGCCTTTAACCAGACAATCGTCAGAGACGTGTTTGGAGGCAACCTGGTCAGGCTGAACCCCATAGACACACTGTCCAGCAAGTGCAGCAAGGTGGAGATTCCCTGCTGTTTTGGGATGGCATTATGTGGGGCTGACGTATGCTGCTCGTGGTCATGGAAGGTACGATAGTCATGGAAGGTACGATACATGAATGCCATCCTGCAACTGATAGTTCAACCTTATTGACAGCATACTGGTGAGGCATTCGTTTTCATGGGTGACAATTCGTGCCCCCATCTTGCACATCTTGTGATTGACTTCCTTCAAAATAACAATATCGCTCGACTAGAGTGGCCAGCATGTTCTCCAGGCATGAACCCTATCGAACATGCCTGGGATATATTGAAAAGGGCTGTTTATGGATGATGTGACCCACCAACAACTCTGAGGGACCAATGCCAAATCACCATTGAGGAGTGGGACAATCTGGACCAACAGTGCCTCGATGAACTTGTGGATGGTATGCCACGACGAATGTAGGTATGCATCAATTCAAGAGGACATGCTACTAGGTATTAGAAGTACGGTATGTACAGCAATCTGGACCACCAACTCTGAAGGTCTCACTAATTCATGGTACAACATGGAATGAGTGGTTTTCATGAGCAATAAAAAGAGCAGAAATGATGTTTATGTTGATCTCTATTCCAATTTTCTGTACAGGCTCCAGAACTCTCAGAACCAAGGTGATGCAAAACGTTTTTTATGTGCATAGTACAAATTCAATCAGCCACATAAATGAGATTATTTGAGGATATGTTGATTGACGAAAGGACAAAATAATGGAAAAATGTTAGGACCTAAGTTTACAATGTGGGGAATGACCCATGAATCCAAATCAAACTGGGTTCAAACCAGCAAAACATGTTTTGACACAACAAAATGAATAAAGTTCAATAAGTTCAGTCATATGCAAAGAGTAATTTCAAGAGCATCTACCCTCAATCAATAGCTGTACACTGTCCTTGAGTATACACATACAGTCGCGACGACCAGGGGTACCAAAACAGAGTTAAGCATGAGTTTACCCACAACTAAAGTTCCAATCATATATAATATTGCAGTACTCAGGATAAGTACAATCGAACAGATTCATAATTAGCTTTGAAGGATGGCACAATCCAGTAGCTTGACAACCAAAATCATTGTACAAAAGCAGACATGTATACATCTTGTTATATTGTCCATACTAGTAAATGTCTTCCACCCTATTTGCTATAGTCCATACAAACTAACCTAGATTCATAAAAGCCTAGAAGATTCATTTACATATGATAAAAAATACATATTGACTTCAAGCTACATAATGTATTGGGAAGTCAACCCCCTCCTTCAAAACCATGCATTTATGTAGAATAACACTGTCTTTAGCAGTCTTGGATAACAATTTACAAATCTCAGTCACAACACTGATGTAGTTGACAGATGTTTGAGTACATTGCCCAGCACCCATGATCTCTTGAAAGTTGACTGGTCCAGCCAGGTACAGCCATACAGCAGTGTGGAGAGTAGATCCACCCACATCTTTCAGTTCCCTTCCTAGAGTTATCATCAAATGCTCCAACAGATAAATAACTTCCTGTCTAGCATTCACATCAAATCCTAAAACATTGTTTTGTGTACTAAATATGCTGCTCAAATACCTTCTTCACATCACATGGCATATGCTCTACTTATTCATTTTCCAAAAGCAATAATGAAGGATTTATGTCAGGTTAGATCAAAAAGTGTTCACATATATATATAACTTTAATAAACAGGGTTAAATGCAATGAAAAAAATGAACTAACAAGGTGATACATGCAGAACTAGTATGACACTATTCCGAATTTTTGCAGTACTAATTATGAACCTCATCCCATTTTAAAATTGCAAAAGGATCTATTCATTTAGTCTCATAGCATATATGTATCAAATTCTAATGCACAAATCTATTATAAAACCTAGTTGCATTGTGTATCATAGATTTTTACTTCAGTCAATAGATAAGACAAAACATTAGAAAACACATCATCTTACATACTAAAGTCATGAAAACCAAAACACAATTATATAGTCCCCTAAATCTACAAATATAGTGTATATTTTTTCTAGACTGGGGATCATTATACATCCATGTTCAAAGATATTGTCATCTATACTAAATGTTAACAGTACTTGACATTTTACATACTTTATTTGCTTACCAGTAGCTCCTCTGATCTTTACACCTACAATAGGCATTTCCACAAAGTTCTTACTATACTGGATCTCATCTCTAAATTGTTCGGATATGCCACAAACCATATCAATCAATGATCCCTCTTAATCTTAATGTAAGGACATCCAAAATCTGAATCATCATCTCTGTTATTAGACACTTCATGTAAAAGATCACCTTCAGTTTCAATAAATGCTACCTCCACATTGTTTTTGGAGGGTTTTATCAACTTTACTGATATCATAGACTTACTTTGGTTACTCATGTTGTCAGGTAAAGACTGAACACACTGAATTGGTTGTATACCACAAATAACATCACTTATTACAGAAGGAACACAAAATATATTACTGTCAAAATTACACTTCCTGTTCAGATCTTCTTTCACCTCAAGACACCAATTTGGATACAAATTTTGACTAATCACAGCTAACTTATGCCAGAATGCACATTTACATATGTTATCATCAATCTGGTCGCAAACAAAGTTCAAAAAGTTTTCACCTTTATTCTCTAGGCTTACAGATAACTCACATTTACTGTTTGGATCATTACTCTGCAACAAATTAATGAAAAACTGCTTTGACTGGACTGGTATTCCATGACTGTCACTTACATCATCACTTACATCACTTACCTTACCTGCATTCACAAATAACTAAAAAACTTTCTTTATTCTTAAACTCCACAAATACCTGATACTCATCATCATCAACAACAACATTATCATCATCATCAATTCTTCCACGATTACTTCATCAACAATATCATTAACAACACAAGTCTCATCTCCATCAAAGTCACACGCCTCACCTACTTTCATTTGCCATAAGCTACCAGTCTCAGACTTACCATCCTCAGTCATTTCACAGTTCTCATTCACATCTACATCAAAAATACCACCTAATTCAGATTCAATACAGTCATCACCTGTTTTACACACATCAGTAACACTGTTTTCTGACCAAAAGAAGAAATCTTTAGTATATTCTACATCAAGATTCTCATTAATCTCCCATTCTGGTTTGTGATTAGCACCTACATCACTATGATTAAACATAGTTACCCAAAACTTGTGATCAAAACATAAATGAGAAATCTGATATTCCTTTCATTCAACTTCAGATACTTGTACCACATTATCAACACTGTTATTATTGTCTAATTACAAGTGTAAATTGGGAGTCCTGTACTTTTTGTGTTATCTCACCCCAAAACTGCAGATCATTGAGGCAGACTGCCATTTCCCGAGTAGTTATCTCTATGATTGTTTCTCCTATTAAATTGCCCATGGTTATCCACAGTATTCCTATTCTGCTGACATTCAAAATTTCTGTCTCTGTTAACATTTTGACCCTGATAGAAGTTACCATTATCTCTGTTTCTGTAGTTATTACCACTGTGATCTTTATCATTTCGATTATTATTCTACATATTTTTTTCTACTGCCTTTACAACCTGTCCACATATTGCAAAAATTTTTCAAGGCAATCGTCAGGTCCATGCACTAAATCCCACTGCAATCTTTCTGGTGCATCCATCAATGTCATTTTGTCAAATGGTTTGTCAAGGTGTGCTAATTTCTTAAGTTGATTCTTACAAAACTTTATCAGAGTACTGTTCCAATTCCTATAATTAACACCATTCAGAAATTTAATTTTAATCCTCCCTAGTTCAGCTTCCAACCAAAATTTATTTAAAAAACTTTTTATGAAACTTTGATATGTTTCCCACTCACTTAAATTTAAATTTACCAAGACAGAGCTTCACCTTCAAGACATATTTTAATAAATTTAATGTTTTGATCATCACCCATGCCTAACGCAAAACTATCTCTACAGTGGTGCATAAAATCCACTGAATGTAGATTGTCTGATGGAAAACTTTTGATTGGAATGTTGGACCATGTGATACCATTGTCTGAATTCAGATTGTTGTGGATGCAATTTTCCTGAAATATTGAAATTTTTTTATTTAAAACATTTACATTAGTTTGCATATTGTTTTTAACATTTAAAATTGTTTGAGCTAAACTACTAAAGCTCTGTTCCATTTTTTCCACTACAGCCTTCTGTTCAACTCTGGCATCATTAACATTCTTCAACTGTCTTGTCTATTCACTTACCAGCTCATTTTCCAAAACAATATATTTATTTTCTAAGACATTAACGTTTTCATTCACACTTTTTTTAACTGCTCTGACTACCCATTTTTTAGTCCTGACACCTGATTACTAAGTTGGTCTATTTTGTATTTTACCCTATTCATTTTACCATAAAGCAAGACCTTCACAGGTGGTGGTCCAGATTTCTGTAGACACCAGTACCTCTAATACCCAGAAGGACATCCTCTTGCATTGATGCACACCTGTATTCATCGTGGCATACTATCCACAAGTTCATCAAGGCACTGATGGTCCAGATTGTCCCACCCGATTTGGTGTAGATCTCTCAGAGTGGTTGGTGGGTCACATCGTCCATAAACAGCCCTTTTCAATCTATCCCATACATTTTTGATGGGGTTCATGTCTGGAGAAAATGCTGGCCACTCTAGTCGAGCAATGTCATTATCCTGAAGAAAGTCATTCACAAGATGTGCACGATGGGGGTCAAAATTGTCATCCATGAAAACAAATGCCTCGCCAATATGCTGTCAATATGGTTGCACTATCAGTCGGAGGATGGCATTCACGTATGTGCAGTCATTACAGCGCCTTCCATGACCACCAGCAGTGTATGTCAGCCCCGCAGAATGCTACCCCAAAACAGCAGGGAACCTCCACCTTGCTGAACTCTCTGGACAGTGTGTCAAAGAGGTTCATCCTGACCGGTTTGTCTCCAAACGCGTCTCCAACCATTGTCTGGTTGAAGGCATATGTGCCGTTCATTGGTGAAGATAATGTGATGCTAATCCTGAGTGGTCAATTCAGCATGTTGTTGGGCCAATCTGTACCACACTGCATCTACATCTACATCTACACACATACTCCACTAGCCACCAAGCGGTGTGTGGCAGAGGGCACAATTCGCACCAAAGTCATATCCCCCCCCTCTGTTCCTTTCGAGATCGCACGAGGGAAAAACGACTGTCTGAATGCATCATTATGAGCTCTAATTTCCCTTATCTTTGAATGGTGATCATTGTATGATTTGAAAGTTGGTGGTAATAATATATGCTCTACATCCTCAGCGAAGATTGGATTTCAGAATTTAGTGAGCAGCTCCTTCCATTTAGCATGTTGTCTATCTGCAAGTGTATCTCACTTCAAACTTTCTATGAGATCTGTAATGCTCTCACGATGGTTAAATGTACCAGTCATGAATCTTGCCGCTCTTCTTTGACCTTTTCAATCTCTTGAATGAGACCCAACTGGTAAGGGTCCCATACAGATGAACAATACTCTAAGACTGGACAAACTAACATATTGTAAGCTATTTGCTTTGTTGAAGGACTGCATCACTTCAGGATTCTACCAATAAACCACAATCTAGAGTTTGCTTAGCCCGTTACTTGTGTAACCTGATCATTCCATTTGAGATCATTTCGAATAGTCACACCTAGATACTTGACGGATGTTACTGCTTCCAAAGACTGGGAATTTATTTTGTACTCATACATTAATGGGGATTTTTACCTTGTTATACGCAGTAGTTACACTTACTAATATTGAGAGATAACTTCCAGTCATTACACCATGCATTTATTTTCTGCAAATCCTCATTGATTTGTTCACAACTTTCATATGATACTACTTTCTTGTAGACTACAGCATCATCAGCAGACAGTCTAATGCCACTGTCAATATCATCAACCAGATCATTTATGTAAATTGTAAAAAGCAGTGGATCTATTACACTGCCCTGGGGCACACCTAAATTTATGCTTGTTTCTATTGAAGTCACCCCATTCAGGATGATATACTGCTCTCTGTCTGTTAGAAAACTTTCAATCCAATCGCATATGTCATCAGATAGACCATAAGCACACACTTCTTGGAGCAAGCAATAGTGTAGAACTGTTGTGAATGCCTTTCAAAAGTCGAGAAATATGGCATCAACCTGGGAGCTGGTATGTAGAGCCTGTTGTATATCATGCACAAAGAGGGCCAGCTGTGTCTTGCATGACCGCTGTTTCCTAAAACTGTGCTGGTCTCTGCAGATGAGCTTCTCAGAGTCTAGAAAGGTCATTATGTCTGAACACAAAATATGTTCCATGATTCTACAACAAATCGATGTCAGTGAAATTGGCCGGTAGTTATGTGCATCCGATTTTCTACACTTTTTATAAATTGCTATGATCTGGGCCTTCTTCCAGTCCCATGGAACTTTCAACTGTTTCAATGATCTCTGATAGATGATGGATAAGAATGGTACTATATTTGTAGCATAGTCATCATATAATCTTATGGGGATACCGTCTGGGCCAGATGCCTTCCTGGTGTCTAAGGATCTTAACTGTTTTACAATCCCTAAACCTGGTGTTTATTTAATAATTGAAAGGGGGAATGGTGCTGCAGTCCTCTACTGTAAATGAGTTTTTGAAAGCTAGGTTTAGTATTTCAGCCTTCTGTTTATCATCATCCATTACATTGCCCATACTGTCAGCAAGCATTCATAGACTTTACATATGACCAAAATTTTTTGGGGTTATTTTTAGAATCTGCAGATATAATATTGCTTTCAAATTTGTTAAAATAATCTCTCATTGACCTTTCAACAGCTGCTTTCATTTCGCATAATTTCTGTTTGTCAGAGGGGCAGTGACTATGTTTGAAATTACTGTGCAAAATTCTCTGTTTTCTCAGCAACTTCCTAATATGTTTGTTGAACCAAGGTGGATCCTTTTCCTCCCCTAAATTTTTGCTAGGCACATACTTCTCTAGCACGTGGTGGACAATATCTTTAAATTCTGACCAAAGATGCTCAATATCTTTGTGTCCCGCGGTGAATGATTGGAGCTGACTATGAAGATATTCATTAATGACACTTTTATTTGCTTCATAGAAGCCACAACAACATTATGGTCCTAATACCTTCTAGACTAACTTCTAATACAGACCCATCTCGAGTTGGTTTTCTAACCAATTACCCAAGGTTTTATGTTGAGAGCACTCCTAGAATAACTTCACACAAGTCTTTGCTTCTGCCCCCTGTGATAAACATGTAAATTTCCCAGTCAATGGATGCCAAATTAATGTCTACACCTATAACTAATGGATAATTTGGATATTTAATTCCTATGTACTCAAGACTTTCCCTGAAACTCTGCGAAGTTTGTTGTGGATGCTGGTGGTCTATAAAAACATCCTAATACAATGGTCAATCCTTGTCTGATTGATAGCTTTATCCAGACTATTTCACAGTCTGACCCAGTACCGATTTCAACTACATTTAAACAGCTTTTAACTGCAATTAACACACCAACTCCCATAGCATAAGTCCTATTCTCCCTAAACATTGTCCAATCTGATTTCAAAATTTCACTGCTATTTGGTTTCAACCAGCTTTCGGTACCTAATACAATATTGGCATGTTTATTTCAGAGAGTAACTCGGGGATCTTTCTACAGACACTTTGACAATTTATTAACATGAGATTTGGCATATTTAAGCCCTTTGTAATGACCTGTTTAGGTGAACTATTTTTACAGTTGGCACACCCACATCAGTGTCATGAACTGGTAATTTTTCAGGCCAACAGTTTGTTTCCCATGGGGAGGAACCTAAACTAAAAAACCCCCATGTGCATGCCACAAGTACTGTGCTACCCATTTAGCTGCTTGCTGGGTGTAGTGCACTCCTGATCTATTGAGAGGTGTCCTCCAACCTTCCACCCCATAGCACAGGTCGAGTAATCCACAACCATTTTTGTCACAGAGTTGACATAGCCTCTGGTTTAGATTCTCCACTCGACTTCAAACCAGAAGACCCTGGTCCACTCTCGGTACAATGCTGCAGATCATCAGCTTGGCTTCCACTCCTCGAGAGATGGAGGCCACCTTCACCAATTTAGCCAGCCATCGAAAGGACCCACGGATTTCCTTGAAATCCCGACAACAGGCATCGTAGGTGCCGACATGTGCAACGATCTGCAGCTGGCTGCACTCCACATGCTCGATAGCCGCCGGAAGAGCCTCTTCCACATCCCAGACAAGGCCCCCCCACCAAGCACACCAAGTGAACATTGGACTTCTTCCCCACCCTAGCCGCTATGTTCCTCAGGGGCTCCATGACCCGCCTAACATTGGAGCTCCCAATAACTAACAAACCCTACACCCATGTGCCCATCCAGACCTTGCTGAAGAAGTGGCCACTATCCTGGCAGAAAGTGCATTCTGATCCAGCTCAGCCTCTCCCCCCAGCATCAGATAGCACACTAAATCTATTAGCAAAGTGCATGGGATTTGGCGGGAGTCTGTGTCCCCCATGCAGCCTTTGCCTTGAGGCTCGAGACCTCGACACAGTCTGCCACCCACACTGAGGTGAGAGTGGGCTGACAGCTCAGTCACACCTGAGGTTGGCTCAGTGACAGAGAGCTGTGACATCATCCTCCCCCCCACACACACACATCTAGTACAGCAGAGGCTGGTGTCATGGTTGCAAAGATGGACCTTACCATGGACATTGGGAGTGAAGTTGCACATCATGCAGCCTATTGCATACAGTTTGACAGTTTGAGTCATAACACGACGTCCTGTGGCTGCACAAAAAGCTTTATTGAACATGATGGCATTGCTGTCAGAGTTCCTCCAAGCCATAATCCGTAAGTAGCAGTGATCCACTGCAGTAGTAGCCCTTGGGCAGCCTGAGCGAGGCATGTCTTCGACAGTTCCTGTCTCTCATATCTCCCACATGTCTGAACAACATCGCTTTGGTTCACTTCGAGACGCCTAGATGCTTCCCTTGTTGAGAGCCCTTCCTGGCGCAAAGTGACAATGTGGACACAATCAAATCACAGTACTGGCTATCTAGGCATGGTTGAACTACAGACAACAAGAGCTGTGTATCTCCTTCCTGGTGGAATGCCTGGAACTGATGCGCTGTCAGGCCCCCTCCGTCTAATAGGGCGCTGCTCATGCATGGGTGTTTATATCTTTGGGTGGGTTTAGTGACATCTCTGAAGAGTCAAAAGGACTGTGTCTGTGATACAATATCCACAGTCAACGTCTATTTTCAGGAGTTCTGGGATGAAAAACATTTTTTGATGTGTGTATAAATGTACCAATGAGCGTATATTGATAAGTTGTTCAGTCACCCATTACTTTCAGTTTTAATGTAGTTAATATTTCAGACTGAACCTAAATATAATATAAAAGCATGTGTATTATTATGTGTGTATTTGTGAATTTTAGATTGTTTGTAAAAAATAAACCTGTGACTCTGTAGCACAAAATGCTGTTATGTCATCGTCCATCCCTCCAACGTCAGCCCAAGAAAAGAAAGCAGTTGTCGGTGAAACTTTGAATATCATATTGAGATGCCTAAATTTCAGGCATTCTTTTACATTCTTGAAATTCAGTAAATTAAATTCTGTCTGGTACAAAACCTTGACTTCATAGAGACAACAGCGATGAATCCTCCTCAGAACTTCCGCATTCCAAATGAAATGTTTGATTTCATATAAATTTTGGCCAGATTTGGTTTATTTTTCTTCTTAAACTGTACTCTTCTCATCTGTAGATATTTCTGGATGTTTCTTATTATTTATACTGACATATTTCATAATATCGATCCCTACCATGATAATTTATAGTTGCAGTTCTTAACTTAAATGGTCTGAAAAGAAATTTACATTATAAACAACATTTTTAGTCTTCAATTCTCACACAAGCAAAATTTCTGTCTTCATTTCTAATTTTGCTAATTTTACTTTCAACAATGAAATCAATTTTATAAAATAACATGATGCTACTATATTTCATTCAGTCAAAATTTGCAACCTCTGTTAGTCTCTCACATGCTGTAGACACTGATTATCTTTGTGCTCACTCTTCATTGTTGTTATGGAGCTGACAATATGTTCAAAACTAGAAGAAAGACTGTTATGATTAGAGTGCATCAAAATGTATAAATTATTGCTAGCATTGTGGGGTATCAGAACAGATGAGTACAAAAACAGTAATTTTAAGATTGAATTCTACATGATGTTCACTTCAGAAAAACAGGGAAAGGCCACAAAGGACAATAATGTTTAAAAAAATAATTAGTGTAAAATTCTGTGTGTGTGTGTGTGTGTGTGTGTGTGTGTGTGTAGGTGGGTGTTAGCTACCCCATTTATTAAGGTGACTCTGCTCTTGTAAACATGAAATCTTCAAAAGAATTGCAAGTAGCAAGCTGTTGTAGCATGATCAGTGAAAATACGTAATCATGGGGATTTGAGAGTCCGTGGAAATTTAATCACGGGGGAGAAGGGCAATGCAACACTCCAAAATTTATATTTTTTATGTAAAAGAATTGGTCAGTTTTGAGACAAAAATATGATAAAGACACAAGTATACAACAGTTGCTAAATTGTAGTATTGTCTCACTGAGAGCAGCCATATAGAGCCACATTTTGACTAAGTGAGAGGTTTAGTGGAATCACAGAAAATCACTTCCAGAAGTTTATAATAATTTTGTATTGAATACAAACGCCACACGCCAGAGTCCAAAAGGGAGAGGAGTGGGGTGGGGGAGGTGGGGAGGGGGGGGGGGGCACATGCTTATGTATCTGGAGACCTAAGAATGTTGTTAACCATTTCCAGTAATGTATCAGATGTTGAACCATTAACACACAAAATTATCCATTTGTTTCTAGCCTCAAGCTTACTTAAGTCAGGACTTCATAGAGCACTCTATCTGTTTATTGTACACTCAATATAGAACAGTCCCTCACCAGTAGTGAAAGCTTCATTCATCACAACCCCAGATCTTAAATGAAATAATAATGATGCAGTAGGAGCCACCATGAACACAAATAGTCAAACAGACCTATTTGGAAAACTTTTATTGGTGCACTTTCCCTCTAGTTCCGAATCAGCAGAAGCCACTAGTAGTCAGAAACATCAGGCTCATAGCCTCATGTTTCTCCTATGCCAATCTCAGCAGCACACAATGCCCTTTACTATTCTTGATAGTAACTGCTACACACTACACAGTGTTTTGGTATTGTATCTGCTTTGCTTTTGAAAAATGAAATTCCAAATCTTAGAAAATTGTGCATAAGCATGCCCTTCATAATCCAAATCAAAGCGTAGTTAAACATGCTGTATTACACTTGAATGTGATGTTTCCTGTCTTCAGCTTTTGTGGTAGGTCAGATTCAGAAATTATTGTAATAGAATGTGTGGGGAAATATGAGGAAGGATAAAAAAAACCATTAATATGCAATTTTATGTATCATAAAGTTGAAATATCTAATTATTGTGAAAAGTTTACAAATACACAGGCCAGACAATAAAATGAAATATATCAATGGTGACAACATAACCCAGAACATTTACATTTTCATGTGTGTAGGACCAAAAAAATGTATAATTACATAAAAAATCCAGGCTCTAATAATGAGGCAAGTGCACAAGGAACTATGAGTTGTATGTCCATTCTGTGATATTGTGTGTGTGTGTGTGTGTGTGTGTGTGTGTGTGTGTGTGTGAGAGAGAGAGAGAGAGAGAGAGAGAGAGAGAGAGAGAGAGAGAGAAAGTTGTTTTATCACATTATATTGAAAGTCAATGAAGATACAGTGATGTTCAGCAATAGCAGACTTGCTTGTTGGAAAAGATGATGAGTGCAGCATTGATGTTCAGTGCAATGTTCTTCCATGGTGCACATCATGTGGCCTATGTAAACCATGCCACACTGGCAAGGTATTTTGTAAATTCCAGCCTTCCACAATAACAACGGAAAACCACTTTTACCCAAAAATTAAGAAGGATTTTTGCTATTTTAAATGAAATATTGCGAACAAAACGAGAAAATTTTGCTGGTGTGCTACCCTTCTTATCCACTTTCTGGTTCTTGGTTTCAACTGATAGTGCCCTGTCAATCTCCCAGGTAAATTCCCAGTTTCTCTGAACACTGTCTTTAGGTGGATGAGCTCTTTAGGCAAACTATCTGCGTTAGAGACTGGATGAGCTCTGTGTAAAAGTGTTTTAAGGGCACTCATTGTTTTCAGCTAGTGATGACAATCTGATGGTTTGCAAATAGAAGTTGGTATGAATAGACTTCCAATAAACTGAATGCCTCACAAAACCATCATTCTTCTGTCTAATCAAAACATCTAGAAAAACAGACAACTGTCTTTCTCTAGCTCCATAATGAACTGGATGTTATTTTGAATGGATTTTTTAATTTATTTATCCATAAGGCCACACTATGAAGGTATCATCCTCATATCTCCAAAGCACAATTAGTTTAAGGCATATTGATTTCAGCTCTCTCCCCTCAAAGTCCTCCATATAAAGGTTGGTCACCAATGCAGACAGAGAGGTCAGTGTGGTGATGCCATCAATATGCTCAAAATATTCATGCTTGAACAAAAACTAGGTCGAAGAAAGAATGCGCTGAAATAAAGCACTGATGTCCACCTGAAAGTTATTACCGGTTAGTGCCAAAGAATCTGTGAGAGGGACCTTTGTAAGAAAAAAGATACTACATCAAAGCTGACTAAACAGACCAGAGTGTGTAGATGTAGACACCCCAGTCTGTTTATTAAATTGGCCAATATTTGTATATGAGTGAACATTTGCCTACCATTGGCATCAGTAAGAGAGCAAGATGTTTGGCTAAATAGTATTGGGGAGGGGGGGGGGGGGGGGGGGGGGAAGAGGACACCAATTCAACTTACTGCTGGCCATAAAGGTAAACTTTCTTCATGTATTTGAGGAAGGCCGTACAGTTTCGGTGGTGGTCTTAAACTCTTGATAGCCCTTAAGGTAACAAGGAAGAATTCCAGAGTACACAAGTCTTCTGGCAGCCACCTGTAAATCTACATCTACACCTATACTCTGCAAACCACTGTGAGGTGCAGGCCAGAAGAGACATCCCATTGTTCCAGTTATTAGGGTTTCATGTATGGAGTGTGGGAAAAATGATTGCTTGAATTTCTCTGTGTGTGCAGTAATTATTCTAATCTTATCCTCACAATTCCTATGTCAACACGTAATGAGACACCCTTTTCTAAAATAACCTTTTTTATAGAAGTATCCGATACCAGGATTAATCCCAAATCTGGTATAGGTGAATATTCTCGGCTGTTTCACTGAAAGAATTTCATTTGATTTTGTATATGATGTATTATATTTCAGACTAAAATGCATGAAAAGAAATTAGTTACATTCTGTATGTGTTCTTAAAATTATTCTTCTATTGGAAATGTTTGAAACTGCAAAATGTCTGGCATACTTAAAATTCATAATATTAATTGCACAGTCCGATGATAGTTATTAAATTTATTTCTGGACTCACTTATAAAATAATGATATAACTTGGTGATGATTCTTCTTTTGTGAAGAAAGTTTGCAAACTCTTTTACTTTGTAAACTCTTTGGAATATTGTGAGTACCACAGAATGTAAGTAGTAGTGGGTATGTCTCTGATGGAAGTAGACGTTTTTCTAAGTTTGTCAACAAAAATGTAATTCTGTTTTTTTTAAGTGGAAAATGTAAAGAAATAGACAGGCAAATCTTCATCAGTTATTTAGTCATCAGGAACTGACAATGTTAAATCGAACTTTCAACTTTCAAGTGTAAGAATGTATCCCTAGACACAAAAATTGGAGCCAACAACGCGAAGAGAAAATGAAGATAAGTAAAATGTTTTTCTTTTGTATATCTTATGCCTCTCAAAGCATTTGAAAATAATGAAGAGACTAAGAGAATTTTAATAGTGATGTGTGGGAGTGTAAGGTTACAAGTATGGGCGTCAGCCATGATCTGTTGACCGATAACAAAGTTTTGTCTTTTGCTGAAGAAGAATGGATTTTGGATTTGTCTACTTCCTTTTTTTATGTAAATGACCTTCAATCACCCAACAAAAGAAGACCTGAGAACTGCCCAACAAAATTGGACCAACAGTGATGAGATAATATCAACAATGACAGACCAAATTAATTGAAAGAGGACTTGATACCTACAATGAAGGACATCAGAAAAGATAAGTACAAACCATTAGTGAATTTTTTTTTCTCGACTCATGTGATTGCTAGAAAAATGAATAGGGACTAGGGTAGTAGTGATGTAGATGTGAAAGCTGTAGGACCTAGCCAAGACATGTTTAAACCAAGTGAAAGTGTAGTCAGCAAAGAAACAGTTTTAACTGCTGATTCTGGCAAAATTGGGTGCAGTTACTTGTCAGTTAACGGAAACACAAACTGAGAACAATGATAAAATGGACAGGGTACAATGCCAAATAGACCAACTTAGTAATCAGGTTTCAGAACTGAAAAATGGGTTGTCAGAGGGATTAGAAAATGTGAATGGAAAAGTTGAGGCCTTAGAAAATAAATTTATTGTTTTGGAAAATGAGTTAGATGCACAATCTGCACAACAGGAGAAGAACATCAATGATATCAGAGTTCAACAGAAGGTAGTAGAGGAAAAAATGGAACAGAACTTTAGTAGTTTAGATCAAAAAATTTTAAATATTGAAAACAGTATGCTAACTAAAGTAAATGTTTTAGATCAAAAAATTTCAGTAGTTCAGAAGATTTGCTTTCACAGCAATCCATATTCAACAATGGTTTTGCATGGTCCTACATTCCAATCAATAGTTTTCCATCAGACAATTTACAGCCAGTGGATTTTCTGCACAACTGTAGAGATAGTTTTGTGTCGGGCATGAGTGATGACCAAAAGATTAAATTTGTTAAAATATATCTTGAAGATGAAGCTCTTTCTTGGTAAATTTAAATTTAAGTCAGTGGGAAACATATCAAAGTTTCCAAAAAAGTTTTTTAAATAAATTTCTGTTGGAAGCTGAACAACGAAGAATTAAAAGTGAATTTTTGAATGACCCAAACTATAGGAATAGGGATGGTACATTGAAAGAGCTTTGTAAGAATCAACTTAAGAAATTAGCACACCTTGACAGACCATTTGACAAAATGACATTGATTGATGCACTAAAAAGGAGATTAATAGAGAGGTTGCAGTGGGATTTAGTACACGGATCTGACGAATGCCTTGAACAATTTTTACGATTTGGCAATTTTTATCAGGGTCAAATGGTAATAGAGACAGAAACACTGAACATCAGCAGAATAGGAACAATGGGCATAACTATGGGCAATGTAATAGGAAAAACAATCATAGAGGTTCCTACTAGGGAAACGGCAGTCTGCCTCTGCAGTTTTGGGAGGATGGAACACAAGTACAGGACCCCCAATTTACATTTACAATTAGACAATAGCAAAAGTATTAATAATGTGGCACAAGTATCAGAAGTTGAACAAATGGAACATCAGATATCTCACATATGTTTTGGTCAAAAGTTTTGGAATATTATGTTTAATTATAGTGGAGTAGGTACCAATCACAAATCAGAATGTGAGAGTAATGAGAATTTTGATGTAGTATATACTAATGATTTCTTCTTTTGGTCAGAAAACAGTGTTACTGAGGTGTGTAAAACAGGTGATGACTGTATTGGATCTGAATTAGGTGGTATTTTTTATGTAGATGTGAATGAGAACTGTGAAATGACTGAAGTTGGTATGTCTGAGACTGGTAGCTTATTGCAGATGAATGTAGGTGAGGTAGGTGACTTTAATGGAGATGAGACTTGTGTTGTTAATTATGTTATTGCTGAAGTAATTTTGGAAGAATATGATGGTGATGATGATGATGATGATGATGATGGGGATTACAGAAGTGTCCAATTCCACCCGTCTGCTTTTACCCATAACGTCACCAATATGCCAGAAATGGCCATTCTTGATGTCTCCAATATGGCGCCTATGACATCATTACATAAATACGACAACAAACACGAAAATACATATAAAACCAGCAAACACATCTCCCTCCAAAAATATAATCAAACTAATGGGACCAGCATGGGAAATTCGGGGTTTTGAGTGGGGACAAATTAAATATAAGCCCATACAGATACATACAATGATCCCAAACCACAAAAAACAATGACATAAAAACACCACAAAATTCCCAAATTCCGCTACACTTACAATATCAACAGGAATCGGTCATTTCCCTCCACCTACATAGCTCAGCCACAATTGTTGATACCACAAAATACAAACCAACTACTCCAAAAATTATAATCACACCAAAAACAACAAAAATTGGAATCAGACACTTCCCTTGACCTATATAGGTCAACAGCAACTCACGATATCAAAACGCACATAGCTTCAAAGACAAACTGGAATCAGACACTTCCCTTGACCTAGATAGGCCAACAGCAGCTCACATTTAATGAAACTGAAGGTGATCTTTGATGACATGTCTAATAACAGAGATGATGATTCAGATTTTGGGTGTCCTTACATTAAGATTAAGAGGGATCATTGGGAAGGGAACTGTTTGATTGATACAGTTTGTGGCATATCTGAACAATTTAGAGATGAAATCCAGTATAGTAAGAATTTTGTGGAAATGCCCATTGTAGGAGTAAAGATAATAGGAGCTACTGGTAAGCAAATAAAGTATGTAAAATGTCAAGTACTGTTAACATTTAGCATAGATGACAAGATCTTTGAACATGGATGTATAATGACACTTTTGTATATGATGTATTATATTTCAGACTAAAATGTATAAAAAGAAATTAATTTGTTACACTCTATATGTGCGGTTAAAATTCTTCTTCTTTTGGAAATGTTTGAAACTACAAAATTTGTGGCATACTTTAAATTCATATTATTAATTGCACAACCTGATGATAATTATTAAATTTATTTCTGGACTCATTTATAAAATAATGACATAACTTGGTGGTGATTCTTCTTTTGTCAAGAAAGTTTGTAAACTCTTTTGCTTTGTAAACTCTTCGGAATACTGTGAGTACCACAGAATGTAAGTAGTAGTGGGTATGCCCCTGATGGAAGTAGATGTTTTTCAAGTTTATCAACAACAATGTAATTATCGGTTTTTTTGAAAGTGGAAAATGTATAGACGGTGTGATATTTAATAATGTAACAGAGAATAAAATTCAAGAAATATACAGGCAAATCTTCATCAGTTATTTAGTCATCAGGAGCCCACAACATTAAATCAAACTTTTAGCCACAAGAATGTAATCCTAAACACAAAAAGTGGAGCCAACAACACAAAGAGAAAATGAAAATAAGTAAAAAGTTTTTCTTTTGTATATCTTATGCCTCTCAAAAATAATGAAGAGACTAAGAGAATTTTAATAGTGATGTGTGGGAGGGTAAGATTACAAGCAGTACGTAGAGGATTTTAGTATATTCCTACCCCATTATTAAAGAGTTTGTGGAAATACACAACACAAAAATCTGGTGAACCATGACAGTGACTACCAGATGGATAATGTTTGGAATCCTATCATCTCCATGATATGCTGAAATTGAAGATGACACAGCATGCCGATGGCCACAGTGAGTGACAATACAAGACAAATGAGTTCTACAGTTCCACTAGAGAGGGTGCTGCTACCGAGTAGTGTGGTCCATCTGTCAAAATGATTTTGGCACATGTGCATTACACTTACAGCATGCTGCATATTGCAGAATGGAGGACACCTTAATCAGTTCTTGATCACTCACCTGAAGACGAATGGCATGTGTCCAGTCAAAATATTGTGGTGCGTAGTTGACAAAGATTGGCAAGGCTGATATTTCTTTCAACACTCAATTCACCAGAAAATTTTTAAAATTTGCATCAGATGCCTTACAGGTAGGATGGTCTCACATGTCTGGAGTTTTGAGAAGATATGTGGTAAGAGAGCAAAATTCTTGAGTGCTTTAAACTTTTCATTGAGATTTCAGGACCATGACATAATGCCAACACTTGCCAGAGTGATACATTTTAGTAAGACTGCCATTGCATTGAAAATTACAGAGGAGGATGGTCATGTTATGGTCAAAGGTTGGATACCATGTCATAAGAACTGTTGTACTTAAAATGAAGGTTGCAGCATATCTCTTGCTTGAATCATAGGATTGAGCTGATAGAGTGACTTCAGAAAAGTTTTATTGAATGCATTAGGAAGTAAGTTCTTGGCAGGTGTTAAAATTTGACTCTCTGGCACCAGAGCAGTTGTCCCGCAGCAGATAACATGCCATGCACTTTTGAAATCTCATTATCAACACACTAGCTAAACCTCTGAGGAGGGCTGCACTATGAATTCTCCAAAAGGATGCTGACATAGTGGTGCTGAAGCCTGATAAACATAATTCAGTGATTTTGTTACCTCTTAGCATGTATGTTGACAAGATATATAATCTGCTAAGGGATTCAATCTTTAGGAAGACTGATTACAGTTCTAACAGCACAAGTGCAATGGAAGACTTCTGCACTCCTGAATTCTACCTCATTATATTTTAAAAGAGACGGTCAAGAGGTTGCTTACTGCCAAGACTTTCTAAAATTCATAAAGAAGGTTCACATTTATGACCAATAGTGTGCTATATTGGTTCTTCCCACATATAGTTTAGCCAATGTCTTGTTTCCTTGCTGAGATCATTGATGGGCAAATGCTCACATCGTTTCTGAAACTCAGCTGATTTTATCAACAGACTGAGGTGTCTGCTTTTAAGTAGTTTGGTCTGTTTAGTCCGCTTTAATGTAGTATTTCTTCTTACATAGGTTCCTCTCTCAGATTCTTTGGCACTAATTGGTAAAAAGTTTCAGGTGGACATCACTGCTTTATTTTGGCATGCTCTTTCCTCAACCCATTTTCTGTTCAATCATGAATATTTTGAGCAGTAAACACTGTTTCCATGCTGACCTCTCTTTCTACCGAGGTGGCCAACTTTTAAGTGGAGGACTTTCAGGAGATAAAACTTGAATCAGTGACCCTTAAACCAACTGCATTTTGGAGGTATGTGGATGATGCTTTCAGAGTGTAGCCTCATGGAGAAGATAAATTAATGAAGTTCTTACATCACCTTAACTGCATTCAAAAGAAATCCAGTCCACTATGTAACCAGAGAAAGAAAGTTTTCTATCTTTCTTGGATGTTTTGGTTAAATGGATGAATGACGACCCTCGGGGCCATTCATTTTAACCTAAGCCTACTGATACCAACTTGTATTTACAATCACTGGGTTGTCATCATGTGTAGTAAACTATGAGTGTGCTTAAAGTACTTGTACACAGAGCTTACAGTCTCAAATGCAGATAGTTTGCCTAAAGAGCTTGCTCATCTATAGACGGGGTTCAGTGAATATGGGTATTCTTCCTGGGAGATTAACAGGGCACTAGCAATTAAAACCAAGAATGCGTCCTTGGATAAAGAGAAGAGTACACTGGGAAAATCTCTAGCCTTTCTTCCCTTTGTTGCAATGTTTTATAACTTTCAGGTGAAAGCAGTTTTCTGCCCATCATCTAAGATTGCTGAACTGCTAGGATCAGTAAAGGACAATTTGTTATTGTGAGAGGCTGGAATTTACAAATACCTAGCCAGTGTGGAATGGCTTATAAGGGCTAGAGACCATGCACTGTGGAAGAACGCTGCACCGAACACCAATATTGCACCGAACATCAAAGCTGTACAGAACATAAATGCTGCATTCGCCTTTCAAAACCAGGCAAGTCTGTTATTGCCAAACATTATATACATCCACTAGACATTCAATGGAGTATGATAAAACAATAATTTTGGTCACAGAAACGTCTTCCTGGGATTCCATTATTTAAGAATTGATGGAAATAAGAAAGCTGGAAAATCTGATGAACTGTGATGGTAGTTACCAGTTTGATGATACATAACTATCATCTCCATGATTTGCTCAAATTGAAGAACCATGGACCTTGCCATTGGTGGGGAGGCGATACAACGGCGATGCAACCACAACGAAGGAGTATCTGTTGAGAGGCCAGACTAACATGTGGTTCCTGTAGAGGGGCAGTAGCCTTTTCAGTAGTTGCATGGGCAACAGTCTAGATGATTGACTGACCTGGCCTTGTAACACTAACCAAAACGGCCTTGCTGTACTGGTACTGCGAATGGCTGAAAGCAAGGGGAAACTACAGCTGTAGTATTTCCCAAGGGCATGCAGCTTTACTGTATGGTTAAATGATGATGTTGTCCTCTTGGGTAAAATATTCTGGAGGTAAAATAGTCCCCCATTCCGATCTCCGGGCGGGGACTACTCAGGAGGACGTTGTTATCAGGAGAAAGAAAACTGGCGTTATACGGATCGGAGCGTGGAATGTCAGATCCCTTAATTGGGCAGGTATGTTAGAAATTTTAAAAAGGGAAAGGGATAGGTTGAAGTTAGATATAGTGGGAATTAGTGAAGTTCAGTGGCAGGAGGAACAAGACTTCTGGTCAGATGAATACAAGGTTATAAATACAAAATCAAATAGGGGTAATGCAGGAGTAGGTTTAATAATGAACAGGAAAATAGTAATGCGGGTAAGCTACTACAAACAGCATAGTGAATGCATTATTGTGGCCAAGATAGATACGAAGCCCACGCCTACCACAGTAGTACAAGTTTATAAGACAACTAGCTCCGCAGATAATGAAGAGATTGATGAAATGTATGATGAGGTAAAAGAAATTATTCAAATAGTGAAGGGAGACAAAAATTTAATAGTCAAGGGGGCCTGGAACGCGACAGTGGGAAAAGGAAGAGAAGGAAACGTAGGAGGTGAATATGGAATGGTAGTAAGGAATGAAATAGGAAGCCGCCTGGTAGAATTTTGCACAGAGCATAAATTACTCATAGCTAACACTTGGTTTAAGAATCATGAAAGAAGATTGTATACATGGAAGAAGCCTGGAGATACTAGAAGGTATCAGATAGATTATATAATGGTAAGACAGAGATACAGGAACCAGGTTTTAAATTGTAAGACATTTCCAGGGGCAGATGTGGACTCTGACCACAATCTATTGGTTATGAACTGTAAATTAAAACTGAAGAAACTGCAAAAAGGTGGGAATTTAAGGAGGTGTGACCTGGATAAACTAACTAAACCAGAGGTTGTACAGAGTTTCAGGGAGAGCATAAGGGAACAATTGACAGGAATGGGGGAAAGAAATACAGTAGAAGAAGAATGGGTAGCTTTGAGAGACGAAATAGTGAAGGCAGCAGGGGCTCACGTTGATAAAAAGACGAGGGCTAATAGAAATCTTTGGGTAACAGAAGAGATATTGAAATTATTTGATGTTGTTGTTGTTGTGGTCTTCAGTCCTGAGACTGGTTTGATGCAGCTCTCCATGCTACTCTATCCTGTGCAAGGTTCTTCATCTCCCAGTACCTGCTGCAACCTACATCCTTCTGAATCTGTTTAGTGTATTCACCTCTTGGCCTCCCTCTACGATTTTTACCCTCCACGCTGCCCTCCAATACTAAATTGGTGATCCCTTGAAGCCTTGGTGATCCCTTCTTCTGGTCAAGTTGTGCCACAAACTTCTCTTCTCCCTGATCCTATTCAATACTTCCTCATTAGTTATGTGATCTACCCATCTAATCTTCAGCATTCTTCTGTAGCACCACATTTCAAAAGCTTCTATTCTCTTCCTGTCCAAACTATTTATCGTCCATGTTTCACTTCAATACATGGCTACACTCCATACAAATACTTTCAGAAAAGACTTCCTGACACTTAAATCTATACTCGATGTAAACAAATTTCTCTTCTTCAGAAACGCTTTCCTTGCCATTGCCAGTCTACATTTTATATCCTCTCTACTTCGACCATCATCAGTTATTTTGCTCCCCAAGTAGCAAACCTCCTTTACTACTTTAAGTGTCTCATTTCCTAATCTAATTCCCTCAGCATCACCCGACTTAATTCTACTACATTCCATTATCCTCATTTTGCTTTTGTTGATGTTCATCTTATATACTCCTCTCAAGACACTGTCCATTCCATTCAACTGCTCTTCCAAGTCCTTTGCTGTCTCTGACAGAATTACAATGTCATTGGCGAACCTCAAAGTTTTTATTTCTTCTCCATGGATTTTAATACCTACTCCGAATTTTTCTTTTGTTTCCTTTACTGCTTGCTCAATATACAGATTGAATAACATCGGGGAGAGGCTACAACCCTGTCTTACTCCCTTCCCAACCACTGCTTCTCTTTCATGCCCCTCGACTCTTATAACTGCTATCTGGTTTCTGTACAAATTGTAAATAGCCTTTTGCTCCCTGTATTTTACCCCTGCCACCTTTAGAATTTGAAAGAGAGTATTCCAGTCAACATTGTCAAAAGCTTTCTCTAAGTCTACAAATGCTAGAAACGTAAGTTTGCCTTTCCTTAATCTTTCTTCTAAGATAAGTCGTAACATCAGTATTGCCTCAAGTGTTCCAGTATTTCCACGAAATCCAAACTGATCTTCCCCGAGGTCGGCTTCTACTAGTTTTTCCATTCGTCTGTAAAGAATTCGTGTTAGTATTTTGCAGCTGTGGCTTATTAAACTGATTGTTCGGTAATTTTCACATTTGTCAACACCTGCTTTCTTTGGGATTGGAATTATTATATTCTTCATGAAGTCTGAGGGTATTTCGCCTGTTTCATACATCTTGCTCACTAGATGGTAGAGTTTTGTCAGGACTGGCTCTCCCAAGGCCATCAGTAGTTCCAATGGAATGTTTTCTACTCCGGGGGCCTTGTTTCGACTCAGGTCTTTCAGTGCTCTGTCAAACTCTTCCCGCAGTATCGTATCTCCCATTTCATCTTCATCTACATCCTCTTCCATTTCCATAATATTGTCCTCAAGTACATCGCCCTTGTATAGATCCTCTATATACTCCTTCCACCTTTCTGCTTTCCCTTCTTCGCTTAGAACTGGGTTTCCATCTGAGCTCTTGATGTTCATACAAGTGGTTCTCTTGTCTCCAAAGGTCTCTCTAATTTGCCTGTAGGCAGTATCTATCTTACCCCTAGTGAGATAAGCCTCTACATCCTTACATTTGTCCTCTAGCCATCCCTGCTTAGCCATTTTGCACTTCCTGTCGATCTCATTTTTGAGACGTTTGTATTTCTTTTTGCCTGCTTCATTTATTGCATTTTTATATTTTCTCCTTTCATCAATTAAATTCAATATTTCTTGTGTTACCCAAGGATTTCTACTAGCCCTCGTCTTTTTACCTACTTGATCCTCTGCTGCCTTGACTACTTCATCCCTCAAAGCTACCCATTCTTCTTCTACTGTATTTCTTTCCCCCATTCCTGTCAATTGTTCCCTTATGCTCTCCCCGAAACTCTGTACAACCTCTGGTTCTTTCAGTTTATCCAGGTCCCATCTCCTTAAATTCCCACCTTTCTGCAGTTTCTTCAGTTTTAATCTACAGGTCATAACCAATAGATTGTGGTCAGAGTCCACATCTGCCCCTGGAAATGTCTTACAATTTAAAACCTGGTTCCTAAATCTCTGTCTTACCATTATATAATCTATCTGATACCTTTTACTATCTCCAGGATTCTTCCATGTATACAACCTTCTTTCACGATTCTTGAACCAGGTGTTAGCTATGATTAAGTTGTGCTCTGTGCAAAATTCTACCAGGCGGCTTCCTCTTTCATTTCTTAGCCCCACTCCATATCCACCTACTACGTTTCCTTCTCTCCCTTTTCCTACACTCGAATTCCAGTCACCCATGACTATTAAATTTTCATCTCCCTTCACTATCTGAATAATTTCTTTTATTTCATCATACATTTCTTCAATTTCTTCGTCATCTGCAGAGCTAGTTGGCATATAAACTTGTACTACTGTAGTAGGTGTGGGCTTCATATCTATCTTGGCCACAATAATGCGCTCACTATGCTGTTTGTAGTAGCTTACCCGCATTCCTATTTTCCTATTCATTATTAAACCTACTCCTGCATTACCCCTATTTGATTTTGTGTTTATAACCCTGTAGTCACCTGACCATAAGTCTTGTTCCTCCTGCCACCGAACTTCACTAATTCCCTCTATATCTAACTTTAACCTATCCATTTCCCTTTTTAAATTTTCTAACATACCTGCCCAATTAAGGGATCTGACATTCCACGCTCCGATCCGTAGAACGCCAGTTTTCTTTCTCCTGATAACGACATCCTCTTGAGTAGTCCCCGCCTGGAGATCCGAATGGGGAATTATTTTACATCCGGAATATTTTACCCAAGAGGACGCCATCATCATTTAATCATACAGTGAAGCTGCATGCCCTTGGGAAAAATTACGGCCGTAGTTTCCCCTTGCTTTCAGCCGTTCGCAGTACCAGCACAGCAAGGCCGTTTTGGTTATTTGATGAAAGGAGAAAATACAAAAATGCAGTAAATGAAGCAGACAAAAAGGAATACCAACAACTCAAAAATGAGATCGACAGGAAGTGCAAAATGGCTAAGCAGGGATGGCTAGAGGACAAATGTAAGGATTTCGAGGTGCATGTCATTAGGGGTAAGATAGATACGGCCTACAGGAAAATTAAAAACACCGTTGTAGAAAAGAGAACCACTTGCATGAATATCAAAAGCTCAGATGGAAACCCAGCTCTAAGCAAAGAAGGGAAAGCAGAAAGGTGGGAAGAGTATATAGAGGGTCTATACAAGGACAATGTTCTTGAGGACAATATTATGGAAATGGAAGAAGATGTAGATGAAGATGAAATGGGATATATGATACTGCATGAAAAGCGTGACAGAGCATTGAAAGACCTAGGTCGAAACAAGGCCCCAGGAGTAGACAACATTCCATTAGAACTACTGAAAGCCTTGGGAGAGCCAGGCCTAACAAAACTCTACCACCTAGTGAGCGAGATGTACGAGACAGGCGAAATACCCTCTGACTTCAAAAGAATATAATAATTCCAATCCCAAAGAAAGCAGGCGTTACAAATGTTAAAATTACTGAACTCTCAGTTTAATAAGCCATGGCTGCAAAATACTAACATGAATTCTTTATGGAAAAACTGATAGAAGCCGACCTCGTGGAAGATCAGTTTGGATTCCGTATAAATTTCGGAACACATGAGGCAATACTGACTTTACGATTTATCTTAGAAAATAGATTAAGAAAGGCAAATCTACATTTCTAGCATTTGTAGACTTAGAGAAAGCTTTTGACAATGTTGACTGGAACACTCTCTTTCACATTCTGAAGGTGGCAGGGGTAAAATACAGGGAGCGAAAGGCTATTTACAATTTGTACAGAAACCAGAAGGCAGTTATAAGAAGCAAGGGTCATGAAAGGGAAGCAGTGGTTGGGAAGGGAGTGAGACAGCGTTGTAGCTTCTCCCCGATGTTATTCAATCTGTATATTGAGCAAGCAGTAAAGGAAACAAAAGAAAAATTCGGAGTAGGAATTAAAATCCATGGAGAAAACATAAAAACATTGAGGTTAGTCGATGAAATTGTAATTTAGTCAGAGACAGCAAAGGACTTGGAAGAGCAGTTGAACGGAATGGACAGTGTCTTTAAAAGAGGATATAAGGTGAACATCAACAAAAGCGAAACAAGGATAATGGAACGTAGTCGAATTAAATCGGGTGGTGCTGCAGGTATTAGATTAGGAAATGAGACGCTTAAAGTAGTAAATGAGTTTTGCTGTTTGGGGAGCAAAATAACTGATGATGGTCAAAGTAGAGAGGATATAAAATGTAGACTGGCAACGGCAAGGAAAGCGTTCCTGAAGAAGAGAAATTTGTTAACATCGAGTATAGTTTAAAGTGTCAGGAAGTCGTTTCTGAAAGTATTTGTATGGAGTGTAGCCATGTATTGAAGTGAAACGTGGACGATAAATGGTTTGGACAAGAAGAGAATAGAAGCTTCCAAAATGTGGTGCTACAGAAGAATGCTGAAGATTAGATGGGTAGATTACATAACTAGTGGGGAGGTATTGAATAGAATTGGCGAGAAGAGAAATTTGTGGCACAACTTGACTAAAAGAAGGGATTGGTTGGTAGGGAATTTCTCATGCATCAGGGGATCACCAATTTGGTACTGGAGGGCAGCGTGGGGGGTAAAAATCGTAGAGGGAGACCAAGAGATAAATACACTAAACAGATTCAGAAGTATGTAGGTTGCAGTAGGTACTGTGAGATGAAAAGGCTTGCACAGGATAGAGCAGCATGGAGAGCTGCATCAATCCAGTCTCTGGACTGAAGGCCACAACTACAACAACGAAGATAATACAGTGTGTCAATGGCCATGGTGTCAGCAACATTAAGGACAGCTGAATTCTGCAGTTCCACCATGATGGTGCTGCAGCCATGTAGTATGGTCCATCAGTCAAAATGATTTTGATGCGTGCACGGAGTACTCCCAGCATGCTATATATATCACAAAATAAAGGCTGTCTTCAACAGTCTTCGATGGCTTGACTGAAGATGACTGGCAGGTGTCCAATCAAAATATCATGGAGTGTAGTTGACAATGACTGGCTGCAAGGCCACACAGAACAATTTAGTTTACAAGTTGAACATGTACGAGACATTAATGACCATGCATTTATTAAGATTCATTTAATTTTTTACATCAGTCAGTGAATGGAAATAAGCTGGAGTGGCATCTACAAGCAGAAGCTTCCAAACTAACATATACATAGGAGACGAGGTACTGGCAGAAGTAAAGCTGTGAGTACCGGGCATGAGTCGTGCTTCGGTAGCTCAGATGGTAGAGCACTTGCCCGCGAAAGGCAAAGGTCCCGAGTTCGAGTCTCGGTCGGGCACACAGTTTTAATCTGCCAGGAAGTTTCATATACGAACAGCTTACAGTAGGAACAAAAGCAAGAGGCTTTTACTTTCTACAATAATCAAGAGAAGAAACAACCTGGCAGTTTCTTTGACATAATGTGAGGTACGACAATGACAAATAATGTTATCTAAATTGGTTTAATAGTAAAACAGAACAAATAACTGTCAACTTAGTTGGCTAATAATAATCATTATTAAATTGTTCGTATACCTTGTAGTTTTTAGGAGGCCATTAATGCAATACAAGTCTCCCATGCCTTCTTTTTCCAGTTTCCCCACCACCTCAAAAAGTCTCACCCTCTGACCGCAGAGGAACATTCCCCTCAGGACTGGAGCAACTGAATTTCGACTACCTCGTCATGCCCTGAAGTGAGAAACGTCCTGCCCACTATCCTTCCCACCCCTAACAAAGTGGTATTCCGCTGTCCACCAAACCTACACAATATATTCACTCATCCCTACACAACACCTGCTCCCAACCCCTTACCCCATGGCTCATACCCCTGTAATAGAGCTAGAGGCAAGACCTGTCCAATACATCCTCCCACCACCAACTACTCCAGTCCAGTCACAAACATCACCTCTCACATCAATGGCAGGGCTACCTGTGCAACCAGTCATGTGACCTACAAGCTAAGCTGCAACCACTACGCTGCTTTCTATATAAACAGCCACCAACAAACTGTGGCTAAGAAACAAGTGGACCACCCTGTTGCTTAGCACGCAGCCAAACTTTCCCTGCATGCCCATAACCCTCCTGGACTCAACCTTTGTTAGTCATTGTCCTCTCCCATCCAGCCCCTTCTCTGTTCCCATTCCAGCATTACACAGCTCTCATTTCTCCATCAAACCCAGTCTTTTTACTTCTCTCCTTTTCTGCTGTCCCCACCCCATCCCCACCTTTCTGCTTCCTCTGTCTAACCTCCCGACTGCACATAGCTGCCCTACCCTCTTTCCACCATGTCCCTCAGTGCTCCCCAACAGCATATCACTGTCCGCCACACCTGCCCTACTATCCCTCCCCCCCAGCACCCCAGCCTCCTCTTCACCCCCACCCAGTCGCCACTCCCATCATGCACTGGTGCTGCTGCTCGCAATGTGGCCTCAGTTGCTTCTGTGTGAGTGTGTGTTTGCCGTGTAATTCTGAAGGTCTTACTGGCCAAAAGCCATTATTTGTGACAGTTTTTTTGTTGTGCCTATCTGCGACTCAGCAGCTCCACTATATGGTGAGTAGCAATCTTCCTTTTCGTAATATTGTTATTCTGTTCATGTGTTATCAGTAAACTATCAGCATTACGCTTGGCTTTCTTGTGTGCTATGTACAATGTGTGTGTAGCCATTTGACCCACCCAGGTAGCCAAGCGCACTTTTGAGCCAGTTCCAGGATTCGGAAAGGTGATCCTGCCCCAGCTTGAATCCATCTCATGGATTAATGACGAGGCCTGGTGACCAGCCAGCTTCGGTTCTCCTGTGCCACTGACTCTAGCCTCCTGTGTGCAGCGCCCTCTTTGTCCAATACAGGCTTCTCCCTGTTCTCCGTCACCCCTGTTGCCCACTCCTCATTTCCTTCAACCACATAGTTCTTCATCCCATTTTCCTTCCTGTCTGTTGCAGGTGTTCTGCCACTGTCCTCTGAACCCTTCTCCCTTCCCTGGACATCATCTCCTCTGAGTGAGCCTCTCACTTGTCTCATGTACAGGGATTTTTCATTTTCAACCGGCAAATACATAGCATGCCATCATGCTCCTTCGTCTTGACCTGCTCCATGCTGTTCTAAGCTGGTTGTGGGTCCTGGACATCTAGGACTGTGGTCCTCTGCTATGTACTCCATGGCCTTCCTCTCTCCGTGGAGTGCCAGCCTCTTCTCTTTCAGCCCCTCCCCTACTCTCAGCCTTTCTGGTTGGACATCACCTGGGCTCCTGTCCTCTGGTCCAGTTCTCTCAGATAGCTCTGTGGTCTCCTCTTTGGGGAAGAGGGATGACATATCTTCAGCTGTCATCTCTGCCACTGCCACTGTCTATGCAGTGAGATGGCTATGCCATCTCCTCTAAAGGGAAGAGAACTGTGGCATGCAACTGGTATTTCATGATCCAGCCACAAGCTATGCAACCGAATGCTGAGGGTTACTGTCCTGCCAAATGCCTGCAAGTGAGTGCTGTTCATTATTGCTTGCAACAATCACTGTGATATTGACAGCACTACATATAGCTGGAACTAGCTTGCATCCACAAGCCACATGACAACAGACAGCTTCCCGGTATTTGTCTGCCTGGTGACCTTTACAGAACATGACCTAGCAGCTTACCAGCAAGTGCGAGTCCCAGCCTGGACATGTGTGTTCCATTTCAAAAGTGCCTAAAGTGTATTCCTCCAAGTGCAATGCTTGTTATCAGAGCCTTGGACATTGGCAGCACGGCCCACACATTAAGACACTGCTTTTACTTGTCAGTTGGTTTCTGTTGCTCACATTACTGTGGACTTCTCTGTAATAATGAAGATCTAAGGCTCTACTGTTCTTGGCTACCTGGCCACCTTTCTCTGCTTGTGCATGCATCACCCACAACAGGATACTTTAGGTGTGGTAGCTATCACTCTGGATATGGTAAAAATCACCAACAAATATTGCCAAACACAGATGACCGCAAGATCGAGCAGCCGGAGAATGGATAGCGGTACAGTACAAGCAGCTTTCATTGTCTTGTGGGAACTCAAACACTAGTTTGGAGCCATGGACCAACAACATGATTATTTTTTTTCTGAGATCTATAAGTGATCAGTCAGTGAAAACACAGATTTTTTTTTTTTTTTTTTTTTACCACAAAAGAATTATCATAGATAGAGACAAGGGAAGAAGCATACTTACATTAGTATTTACTTCAAAGAGCACCAGATAGAAACAAAGGAACTATCCCAGCATTCTCAAAACTGTAATGATCTGTCAATTTTTACACGTTTCATCAAAGTTCTATAATAATAATAATATTTCATAACTATGTGATATCATTCTTGTAAACAATTTTTTTTCTCTTCTCATGTTCCTCTATCAGGTACAATGCCAAATGCAAAGGAGAGTCTTACAGCTATATTTTCCTTGTTGACAACGTTTTTATCCATCTTTAGTACATTGACTCATAACTATATTCTTCATTTACAATGTTTTTTCCTTTTTTGTATTAGTTCATAGGCAGATTCTATTTTTTTTAAGTATTTATGTCTGCTCTAACCAACCCCTACAGTTCTACCATATGTTTAATGCATGAGAAAGTAAGTATGCTGTGCCCATAACAGGCTAAGGCTTTAAGGGTTGGCAGCAGTGAGTGGTAGATGGACATCCGCTGACCAGAGCGAGCATCGCAGGAACAGAGTAGTATGTAAACAAATGTTGTAGAGCTCAGTTGCACGAAATATGTCAGTAAGAAATCTCACCAAGCACAAGCCATGTGCTGTGATCTGCATCCTATTTGCACAAGAAATAACACCTACCAAAATTTTTTCGCAACTCAAAACAGCCACAGCAAAGCTATTGTGAACAGAATGAATGTGCTGAAGTTGTGCAGGCAGACCAAATGTTTATGATGACCAGAGGAGTGGAAGACCTTACATTTTGACCGAGGAGCTGGTGCAGAAAATCAAGGAAACTGTTCATGAATACCACCAACAGACAATGGATGAAATTTCTGTGATGTTTCCACAACTCTCCAGAACTCTTATGTGAGACATTCACAGAAATGCTGAGATACTGCAAACTGTGTGCAAGATGGATCCCAAAACAGCTTACAGAGCAGCACAAGAAAAATCAGGTCAATAGCACCCATGAGTTTCTTGGGTGAATTAAATTAGGTGAGGATTTTATGAGCCCTATTGTGACTGGAGATGAAATGTGGGTGGCTCATTATATGTCCAGGACAAAAAGACAGTTTTCACAGTGGCGTCCCCCCTATTCCCCATCAACTGAAAACTTCAAAACCACAATTTTGGACAACAAGGCATCAGTCTGGTCAAATTTCTGCCTCAGGGGGAGACTACCAGTACACAACGATAGTGTGAGACCATAATCATACTGAAAAGGATTCAAAGCCAAAGTAGGAGAATGCTGATGAGAGGAGTGTGCTTTTTGCAAAACACCCATCCTCCCATTGCTTTAGCCATGTGCTCTTACTTTGTTAGAATGTTTTGTAGCATGCCCCCCCCCCCCCCCCTTGTCATATTCCCCTTATTTGACATCTTCAGATTACCATCTTTTCGCCTCCCTGAAGGCACACGAGTCAAATCAAATTTTCAACTGACAAGCAGGTGCAGGAAGAGGTTCTGAAGTGGGGGCAAGAAGCTAGCAGAATAGTTCTTTGAGGAGGACATAAAGAAGCTTGTGACATATTTTACACTTATTTCCTGAACCTGCCTCGTAGAGTAACACTATTTAGAGATCATAGGCACAGACATTCGGATCATCATATTTTGGTTTTTTTTTTTTTTGCACTGCCGCCCCCCCCCCCTCATGTAAGTGATTACTGAACATAACCTGACAAGGTATGAGGCTGCAGATTGTATAGCTAACCTACTAATACACATTGGCCATACCCCACCCGGAGAGACAGAGAGAGAGAGAGAGAGAGAGAGAGAGAGAGAGAGAGAGAGAGAGAGAGAGAGAGAGAGAGAGAGAGAGAGAGAGAATCGGGGGGGGGGGGGGGGGGAGGGGCACTGGATGTTTTACACTTTTTATTTCTAAATATAAATAATTTTTCTAGTACGTTATAACTCATTTTAACAACCACACGTCCTCATGTTTATTGTAATAATTTTTCCATTTTTAGTTATTTGATTCACTTTTCAGTCTTCAGTGATAATTTTTAGTAATCTGATTTAGTAAAGCCTTTAATATTTTTATAGACCATTGGGCTTCCAGATGACAACCCCACACCAACAAATACAGGGTTATTACAAATGATTGAAGCGATTTCACAGCTCTACAATAACTTTATTATTTGAGATAATTTTCATAATGCTTTGCACACACATACAAAAACTCAAAAAGTTTTTTTAGGCATTCACAAATGTTCGATATGTGCCCCTGAAGTGATTCGGCAGACATCAAGCCGATAATCAAGTTCCTCCCACACTCGGTGCAGCATGTCCCCATCAATGAGTTCAAAAGCATCGTTGATGCGAGCTCGCAGTTCTGGCACGTTTCTTGGTAGAGGAGGTTTAAACACTGAATCTTTCACATAACCCCACAGAAAGAAATCGCATGGGGTTAAGCCGGGAGCGCGTGGAGGCCATGACATGAATTGCTGATCATGATCTCCACCACGACCGATCCATCGGTTTACCAATCTCCTGTTTAAGAAAAGCCGAACACCATGATGGAAGTGCGGTGGAGCACCATCCTGTTGAAAGATGAAGTCGGTGCTGTCGGTCTCCAGTTGTGGCATGAGCCAATTTTCCAGCATGTCCAGATACGCGTGTCCTGTAACGTTTTCTTCGCAGAAGAAAAAGGGGCCGTAAACTTTAATCCGTGAGATTGCACAAAACACGTTAACTTTTGGTGAATTGCGAATTTGTTGCACGAATGCGTGAGGATTCTCTACCGCACAGATTCGCACATTGTGTCTGTTCACTTCACTGTTATGACTGACTGATGTGAGTGCATTTCAAGCACGACATACGCTTTCTCGGCTCCTGTCGCCGTTTCGTCTCACTGCGTTCTCGAGCGCTCTGGCGGCAGAAACCTGAAGTGCGGCTTCAGCCGAACAAAACAACTTTATGAGTTTTTCTACGTATCTGTAGTGTGTCGTGACCATATGTCAATGAATGGAGCTACAGTGAATTTATGAAATCGCTTCAATCATTTGTAATAGCCCTGTATTTTCAAAATTTTATAAAACTGAGAAAAATGCTTTTGCGCCAGATTGCAGTCATACTATCATTCCACCCTACACAATGTTTTAAAACTTAAGTAGCTTATCAGCACTTATAATTTAAGGCATTGTCACTGGAGCTGATCACTGTCGCAAGCACAGATACGAGGCTGCCTTCATGTGTCAGGACTGGCATGAGCAGCTAGACTGCCATATCGTAATGTAAATTGCCTTATGCGGGAACTGGTGGTGTTTCTATCAATTATTTATTGCAATGTGGTTTGAATATTGTGAAGAACTGGACTGCATCATTGTGTAACATTACTAAATAATGTGTTTTTCAAGTAAACATGTTTACTGACAGAACAACAACAGTACTAATAAACTTTAGAGTACTTGGTTGCAGAATGTATTCTGAACTTACTCATTCAATAATGAACAGTCAGGAATTAGTTCTGCCCACACACTTTGATTAGCTGTTATCAAATGTAAAGTGCAATTGGTTATTTTACTTAAAGACTTTTCAGAATATACAGAATATATGGTATATTATTTGGAATGTGCTTTGTTACCCATTTAGTTAACACTTTTCACATACGATCTGTTACAATGTGGACAGTGTGCGGCTTTAGCCTGTGTACTGTCACAAGGTGGCTGAGTGATATAACCCACAACAAATTTTATTTCGTAATGCACACTGTATAGATATATTAAAACACTAAACCTGTAAGGCCTTCCAGTTGAAACAGCCGACTCCCGCATACCGAAAATAAAAAAAGACATACGGTGCATAATAACTGACACCTGTCACAGAATTTGCAGAAGAATTTGTAATCTAAAGTTTTGTGTCATCAGACTTTATACAAATTGAACATGTTCACAGTTGCCTGAAAATTCATTTTTCTAGGTAACATTTCCGAGGTACTCCTTGAACAAATTGTTTATAAAACACTAATTTCACTGAGTATCACAGGAGAAAAGTGTTGTGTTTATGTTAACACAGCAAGAGGAAAGTGTTGTCTTCACAATGGAGTTCAAAACAGTCGTCAAGATACAAATGGCAAGTGATGTGCTCACAATTCCCCCCCCCCCCCCCCCCCCCCCCCCAGCAGAATTGTGCATTTTGGAAAGGTTTCTCAATAAAATTTACACAAAATACCAACACGGTGGAAACAACTCTGAGCCAGAGTGAATTTCAAAACCACTGATAACTTTGGAAAATCTGTCATGGGCACTAAAGGGCACTCCAAAATCAAGTTAACAGGACTTCTCAGCAGAGCAAACACTTATAACTACAGCAGGAAGTACTATGGTGAATATGTGAGTAAAACTTTTGTAAGTTGATTAAAATAACACAATTTTTTTTTCAATACAGGCATCATAAATATTGCTACTCTTTTTACATTTTCGACCTTTTACTTACAACAAGACTTCTGGTCACGTGAATACAGGATTATGAATACAAAATCAAATATGGGTAATTCAGGAGTAGGTTTAATAACGAATAAAAAAAAATAGGAGTACAGGTAAGCTACTACAAACAGCATAGCAAACACATTAGTGTGGCCAAGACACACAAGAAGCCCACACTACCAGAGTAGTACAAGTTTGTATGCCAACTAGCTCCGCAGATGACGAAGAGATTAATGAAATGTGTGATGAGATACAAGAAATTATTCAGATAGTGAAGGAAGACGAAAATTTAATGGTCATGGGTGACTGGAATTCGATAGTAGGAAAACGAAGAGAAGGAAACGTAAATGTAGCAGGTGAATATGAAATGAGGGTAAGAAATGAAAAGAGGAAGCCGCCTGGTACAATTTTGCACAGAGCATAACTTAATCACAGCTAAAACTTGGTTCAAGAATCACGAAAGAAGGTTGTATACATGGAAGAGGCCTGGAGATACTGGAAGGTTTCAGATAAGATCATATAATGATAAGAAAGAGATTTAGGAATCAGGTTTTAAATTGTAAGACATTTCCAGGGGCAGATGTGGACTGACCACAATCTATTGGTTATGAACTGTATATTAAAACCGAAGAAACTGCAAAAAGGTGGGAATTTGAGGAGATGGGACCTGGATAAACTGAAAGAACCAGAAGTTGTAGAAAGTTTCAGGGAGAGCATTAGGAAACGACTGACAAGAATGGGGGAAAGAAATATAGTAGAAGAAGAATGGATAGCTTTGAGAGACGAAATAGTGAAGGCAGCAGAGGATCAATTAGGTAAAAAGATGAGGGCTAATAGAAATCTTTGGGTAACAGAAGATATAGTGAATTTAATTGATGAAAGGAGACAATGCAAAAATGCAGTAAATGAAGCAAGCAAAAAGGAATACAAACATCTCCAAAATGAGATTGACAGGAAGTTTAAAATGGCTAAGCAGGGATGGCTAGAGGACAAATGTAAGGATGCAGAGGCGCATATCACTAGGGGTAAGATAGATACGGCCTACAGGAAAATTAAAAACACCTTTGGAGAGAAGAGAACCACTTGCATGAATATCAAAAGCTCAGATAGAAACCCAGTTCTAAGCAAAGGGAAAGCAGAAAGGTTGAAGGAGTATATAGACGGTCTATACAAGGGCAGTATACTTGAGGACATTATGAAAATGGAAGAGGATGTAGATGAAGATGAAATAGGAGATATGATACTGCGTGAAGAGTTTGACAGGGCACCGAAAAACCTAAGTCGAAACAAGGCTCCGGGAGTAGACAACATTCCATTAGAACTACTGACAGCCTTGTCCACCCCTGGTAGCTGAATGGTCAGCGCAACGGAATGTCATACCTAATGGCCCAGGTTCAATTCCCGACTGGGTCGGAGATTTTCTCCGCTCAGCGACTGGGTGTTGCGTTGTCCTTATCATCATCCTTTCATCCCCATCGACACGCAAGTCGCCAAAGTGGCGCCAACTCGAAAGACTGGCCCCAGGCAAATGGTCTACCTGATGGGAGGCCCTAGCCACACATTTCCATTACTGACAGACTTGGAAGAGCCAGCCCTGACAAAACTCTACCATCTGGTGAGCAAGATGTATGAGACAGGTGAAATTCAAGAAGAATATAATAATACCAATCCCAAATAAGGCAGGTGTTGACAGATGTGAAAATTGCCGAACTATCAGTTTAATAAGCCACAGCTGCAAAATACTAACGCGAATTCTTTACAGACTAATCGAAAACTGGTAGAAGCCGACCTCGGGAAAGGTCAGTTTGGATTCCGTAGAAACATTGGAACATGTGAGGCAATACTGACCCTATGACTGATCTTAAAAGATAGATTAAGGAAAGGCAAACCTATGTTTCATGCATTTGTAGGCAGAGAGAAAGCTTTTGACAATGCTGACTAGAATACTATTTCAAATTCTAGAGGTGGTGGGAGTAATATACAGGGAGCAAAAGGCTATTTAAAATTTGTACAGAAACCAGATGGCAGTTATAATAGTCAAAGGGCATGAAAGGGAAGCAGTGGTTGGGAAGGGAGAGAGACAGGGTTGTAGCCTATCCACAACTTTTTTTTTCTGGGCTATATCAAGGACAGAGTCTTCTTCACACCAGTTGCTAATATCAACAAACTGAAGGCTAGGATACAAGCTGCTGTGGGTACCATGACAGAACACGTGTAAACGCCTGGCTGGAACTGGAATACCGCCTCTACAATCTCCAAGCTACCAAGGGAGCACACGTTGAGTTTTACTAACGCAAGTGGTCTTAAAAAAACTAGTAACACTAACCTCTGCAATGGCATCAAATGTAACTTATTATGTCAAACAGTTATTCTGTTATAAATTTTTATAATCAGGGCAAGACTATGTACTCACCCTGCAGTTTAGACAAGAAGAGAAGATTCCATAACGTGGTGCTACAGAAGAAAGCTGAAGGTAAGATGGGTAGATTACACAACTAATGAGGAGGTATTGAATAGAATTGGGGAGAAGAGAAATTTGTGGCACAACTTGACTAGAAGAAGGGCCTGGTTGGTAGGACACATTCTGAGGCATCAAGGGATCACCAATTTAGTGTCGGAGGGCAGCATGGAGGATAAAAATTGTAGAGGGAGACCAAGAGATGAATACTCTAAGCAGATTCAAAAGGATGTAGGTTGCAGTAGGTACTGGGAGATAAGCTTGCAAAGGATAGAGTAGCATGGAGAGATGCATCAAACCAGTCTCTGGACTAAAGACCACAACAACAACTTATGATAAATACATACCATCAGTTTCTAACATGTACTGTCTAATAATTTGATTTTACTTACTATTGTAACAATATGTGCACACCCCTCCCCGCCATTAACCGTGGACTTGCCATTGGTGGGTAGGCTGGCATGCCTCACCAATACAGATAGCCATACTGTACATGCAATCACAATGAAGAGGTACCTGTGAGAGGCCAAACAAGGGTGTGGTTCCTGAAGAGGGGCAGCAGCCTTTTCAGTAGTTGCCGGGTCAAAAGTCTGGACGATTGACTGATCTGGCCTTGTAACATCAAACAGAACAGCCTTGCTGTGCTGGTACTGAGAACACCTAAAAGCAAGAGGAAACCACAGCCATAACTTTTCCCAAGGGCATGCAGCTCTCCTGTATGGTTTGACAATAATGGCATCCTCTTGGATAAAATAGCCCCCATTCAGATCTTCAAGTGGGACTACTCAGGACGACGTCATTATTACGAGAAACAAAACTGGTGTTCTACGGATCAGAGCGTGGAATGTCATTTCCCTTAATCGGGTAGGTACGTTAGAAAATTTAAAAAAGGAAATGGATAGGTTGAAGTTACATATAGTGGGAATTCGTGAAGTTCAGTGGCGGGAGGAACAAGACTTCTGGTCAGGTGAATAAAGGGTTATAAATACAAAATCAAATTGGGAGGGGGGTGGGGTGGGATAGGAATGAGGATAACCTACGAACAGCATAGTGAACACATTACTGTAGCCAAGATAGGCACGTAGCCCACATCCAAAACAGTAGTACAAGTTTATATGTCAACTAGTTTCACAATTGAGGAGGAGATTGGAGAAATGTATGACGAGATGAAAGAAATTATACAGATAATTAAGGGAGCCAAAAATTTAATAGTCATGGGGGACGAATACAACAGGAAAAGGGAAAGCAGTAGGGGAATATGGAGTAGGGGAAAGGAATGAAAGATAAAGCCACCTGGTAGAATTTTGCACAGAGCATAACTTAATCATGAAGTTAATGTCTTAAATTTTAAGATATTTCCACGACAGATGTGGACTCTGACCATAATGTAATGGTTATGAACGGCAAATTGAAACTGCAAAAAGGCATGAATTTAAGGAGTTGGGACCCAGATAAATTGAAATAACCAAAGGGTGTAGAGGATTTCAGAGGGGGCATTAGGGAATGATTGACAACAGGGGAAAGGAATACAGTAGAAGAAAAATGGGTAGCTTTCAGAGATGGAATAGTGATAGCAGCAGAGGATCAAGTAGGTAAGAAGATGAGGTCTAGCACTGAAAGACCTAAGTTGAAACAAGTCTCTGGGAGTAGACAACATTCCATTAGAGCTACAGATAACTTTGGGAGACAAAACTCTTCCACCTGATGAGCAAGATGTATTGGACAGGTAAAATACCATCTGATTTCAAGAAGACTATAATAATCCCAATTCCAAAGAAAGCAGGTGCTGATAGTTGTGAAAATTACCGAACTATCAGTTTAATAAGTCATGGCTGCAGAATACTAACATGGATCTTTTACATAAGACTGGAAAAACTGGTAGAAGCCGACCTTGGGGAAGATCAGTTTGAATTCCAGAGAAATGTAGGAACACATGGGGCGTTAATGACCCTAAAACTTCTCATAGAAGATAGGTTAAGGCAAGACAAACCTACATTTACAGCATTTGTAGACTTAGATAAATCTTTTAACAATGTTGACTGGAATACTCTCTTAAATTCTAAAGGTGGCAGGGACAAAATACAGGGAGCAAAAGGCTATTTACAATTTGTAGAGAAACCAAATGGCAGTTATAAAATTTGAGCAACACGAATGAGAAGCAGTGGTTGTGAAGGGAGATAGACAAAACTGTAGCCTACCCCGATGTTATTCAATCTGTATATAGAGCAAGCAGTAAAGGAAACAAATGAAAAATTTGGAGTAAGAAACGTAGTCCAGGGAAAAGAAATAAAATCTCTTAGGTTTGCCAATGACTGTAATTCTATCAGAGACAGCAAAGGACTTGCAAGAACAGTTGAATGGACAGTATCTTGAAAGGATGATAGAAGTTGAACATCAACAATAGCAAAACGAAAATAGTGGAATGTAGTCAAATCAGGTGATGCTGAGGGAATTGTATTAGGAAATCGGCAAATGAGTTTTGTTATTTGGGAAGCAAAATAGCTGACAATTGTCAAAGTAGGGAGGATATAAAATGTAGACTTAATGACAAGAAAATCATTTTTGAAGAATAGAAATTTCTTAACATCAAGTATAGATCTAAGTGTCGGAAATCTTTTCTGAAAGTATTTGTAGAGAGTGCAGCCATGTATGCGAATGAAACATGGACAATAAAACAGTTTAGACAAGAAGAAGAGGCTTTTGAAGTGTGGTGCTATAGATGAATGCTTAAGATTAAATGGGTAGATCAAGTAGCTAGTGAGGAAGTACTGAACAGGATTGGAGAGAAGAGAAATTTGTGGTACAACCTGACTAAAAGAAAGGGTCATTTGATACGACACATTCTGAGGCACAAAGGGATCACCAATTTAGTATTGGACGTAAGCATGCGAGGAGGGGAGGGGGGTGGGGTGGGGTGGGGGGGGGGGGGGATCTTAAGAGGGAGACCAAGAGATGAATACAGAAGCAAAATCAAGAGGGATGTACATTGCAATAGTTACTCCGCGATGATGAGGCTTGTACAGGGTCGAGTAGCATGGAGAGCTGCTTTGGACTGAAGACATCATCATCATCATCATCATCATCATCATCAACAACATGTCTATTTGTATGGAACAATATTAAGGGAAGGATAATTATATAAAAATAATTCAGAATGGCTCAAAAAGTTGTTTTATCTCAGTAGTTTTAAAAGCTAATCTGAACCTTCTTTTTGCTTTTGAAAGCTGCAAAAACAGTTTTGACTTACTTGCACATCACGATGGAATGCTACACTCTTCTTGTTTCATTAGGTTTTAAGCAACACAATGAATATTTCCATTTATGTTGCACATTTTTCATCCACCCAATTGTAACTTACTCCAATCACCTACAAATTACTAAATCTTAATTAGGTTCCTATCTTTCAATAGCACTGTTCCAAGCTTTCAATATCCTTTCCATTCCACTTCAAGAAATATTTAACTTATATGCCATTCTCTCCAACCCTTACATTCTCGTCTCTTTATACAATTTTGTGATCAATAACTATCTCATAATTCAGTCAAAAAATGCAGCAGATTAAAAAGGAAATCTGCATTTCTAGCCTCCAGAAGTAAATACCCACTCTCTTCTAAATCTAGTATAGTAGAAGACCTTTTCATTGTCTTACTGTAAATAAGACTGACTTCTAATTGTGTTGATATATTTTATTTTTCCAACAGCATACACAATTTATTTGCTTGATAGAAGTATGCATGGTGTAACAGAACTGACTCTCATATTTCTTCCACAACAAATTTTCAAGAATGTTTATTTAGTATATGCAAAAATTATATCATTTATCGTTACACACAAAACACAGACAGACAGAGAGAGAGAGAGAGAGAGAGAGAGAGAGAGAGAGAATTTACAACTGTTGCTTCTCTCTCTCTCTCTCTCTCTCTCTCTCTCTCTCTCCCTCCCTCTCCCCCTCCCCCTCCCTCCCTCCCAACTCCCCACCCAACCAGAAATACCAACAGTTTGACATCACATGCAGAAGTTATTAGTACAGCTGTCTGCAATTTTGAAGACATAATTTGTCGTATTTTCCAGTAACTTCCATTGTAACAGGACTCCACACTCACAAACTACTCACACTCTCATGTCATACATCATAAAGAGAGAAAACAGGCCACTTACTAGCATTTATTTTATTTACTTCCCTTTCAGAGAACAATTCTGTTCTCATCCACTTCACAATTCCCTAGCTTTTTAAACGAGTATCCCAGCATTTTGTTCAGTCACATTTGCATTAAAAAGGTAAGGACAAATATTTTAGTATCAACAATGCCATACATGCTGAACGCTGACTCATACCCGACAAACACCAGAATTTAAAGTTTGGGTATGCAAGGTACTCTCATTCCTTGCTGGTATGACTTCAGACGGTATGTAAGATGGCCTCTTGAGCACACTACATTATTACCCATTACTCTACAATAAGAAAATGATTATGCAATTCACATACTGTGCGTCATCTCAAAAGCTAGCTGGGTGCATCCCATGGCCAGTACTAATACTGTTACTCCATGCACAATACGCACTTGCTGAACTTTCAATCGTAATGAATTGCACAAGGAAACAGATCCTAAAATGCAAAATTGAATTAAAGACTTAACACTTTTATAAAAATCCATAAACTTAAAATCATCTGAGTTAATTACATACTTATAAAATACGACTGCAATTTTCAGTTTTATAGCATACACTTTTGACATAAGGACACGATACATTTAAATACAATGGTATTCAGGAGAAAAGTGGGCAATTCTTGCAAACATATTTGCAACAACTGAATGTTGGACATGTGCAACAGCTTTTTTAAAAATATAATGCAATGATTTTTGAAATATACTCAACTCCTTTATGTAGTTCAGGCAAGGTTCAGCTTTTAATGCAGCAGCAAACTGCAGTGTCCTAGATAAAATCCTGCATAATAGAAGCCTTTCTTTTAAATAAGTCTTTGTAATATTCTGTGACTATTTACATCTTTGTGTCACATTTCAGTTATATATTTCTACATATTACATTTATTTTATGGGTTCAATATTCTGGTATTTCAGTAACTGGTTAAAACAAAAACTATGTGCAACAGTTTCACACAACAGATTTATTTAATATCAAACTGATGAAATCCCTTGTTCTATATTTATATACGTTTAGTATAAAACATTACAATTTGAGGACTTTATTTTACAAAACAAGGTGCTGAAAACCTTGTCAACAGTTGCACTCAAAGCTATTTATCATGCATAGCCACATATTGGTAATATGTTGTTTCAGTTTTCCACTGTGGCTGCCTGATGGCAGAAGCACACCACACACTGTAAGGACTGAAGGTGAGGCTGTATGATCACCTTAAAATCTACAAAAGAATCTAGCAAAGAGCAAGTCTGTATTTCAGAAATTACGATCCACTGTGTCAACTTACTCCATAATTTTATACAGGACCACAAAAATCACCATTCACTCATGTTAGCACATCATATAAAAGAACACACACCATGTAATATTAATTCACTACAAACTGAAACACTTTCATTGTTGTTTTGTCACCAGTATTTAGGAGTTGTAAAAATGTATCAATTTTCAATATTTTTTTAATACAGTGTGGCGACAAAAGTCAGGAGCTAAAGCAATGTAAGTGCTATAAATAAATAAAAAATCCATGTAATAAAATATTTGGTGCTTTGTATTGCAGGGTATATGATTTATGAAAGCAATGTATGTTGGAAAGTTCAGATGTACAAAATAGCTATGCAGGCAGTTTAGCTGTAAAACTAAACCAGAGTTAGAATATTCCACTTGCTTAATACATGGCAGTAATTTTAACAATGAGAAAATATTTTATTTAACAGTGTTGAAATTCAGTATAATTCGCTTCACAGTATGTCCTGAAACATTACAACAGGTATTCAAGGAGATCAAAACCCAGACATTATCCATGTAAAATTATCTACCAGCAAATCCTCCAGCATCACGCAGAAACTCTTGTTACATCTCTATTGTAAAGTCTTCAATCCAATGTGTACATTAACTGCACGCAAAATTGAACAGTCAGTCAAACTCTAAACTGCGAAAGGCAGGTATGTCAGATTCACACATTCACTCTATATCTTTTCCACAATGGCACAAGGTTTCCATCTGTTACTTAATTTTGTTTACATAGGCATCTAATTCAGCATCCAGCTCCTCAGCTGTAGGAAGTGATCTTGACTGGTTTCTTGGACCACCTCTTCCACCACGGCGTAGGCCTAAACACAAAACAGAACAATTTTTACACATCTCAAGTGTTTGCTGAAAGGGTGTATTCAATATAAAGCTTAAAACAATTTTTATATTTTCTGTGAGGAACTGTGTTATACGAAATTAAATGCCAGCAATGGCTACGTGACATACACCCCTTAACATCTTTTTTATTTTGCCTTTTCTTATGATAGCTACTCACAAGAACATACTGATAGCAGTTATTCATCTCCCAATACGTGCTGAGACGATAATTTATTAACAACATAGGAAAAGATAGAATGCTATATACTGCAAAGATGACATGTTCAGTAGCAGACAGTCACAATTCACAGTCTTCATTAGAAAAAGAAACACTCCATTCACTCACACAAGTAAGCACACCACACACACACACACACACACACACACACACACACACACACACACACACACACGACAACCAACTCTGGCAGCTCAGATCAGATTGCAACCGTCACGTGAGATAGAAGCAGCAATATTTAGGAGGTGGGGAAGAGATAACAGTGTAAGATTTTTTTTTTTTTTTTTTTTTTTTTTTTTTTTTGGGGGGGGGGGGGGGGGGGTGCTGTCTAACAGTGTGCATAGTGACTAGACTGCCAACAGGTGCAGTGTCAGGATGATGTGGGGCAGGGAGGTGCGGAAAACTGGGAACATGAGCAGAGGGTGGCACGCAAAGACAGTGAGAGACGAGAATGGGGAGGAGGTGACAGGACAGAAGAGATTGAAACTGTTGGGTGGAAGGTGTAGGAACACTAGGTTACTGTAGGTTCAGGCTGGGATAATTACAGTAGCAGAAAAAGATGGGGGTGGAGGGCAAGATCCAGATGGCTTGGGTAGTGAGGCACCCACTAAAATCAAGCAAATTATGTTATGCCACAAGGTAGTCTATTTTTTCTCTTAGCCACAAAAGAAGTCCAACACAACCTGCAATTCTGGATTAAAGCCTTAGGGCCTTCCTAGAACCTCTCCTCTAATACGTTTTCCTCCTCTTCCCCATGACACCCCACACACTGACCTCCTACATGCTCCCCAAAAACCATAAACCCAATAATACTGGATGTCCCATTGTGGCTGGTTCTCGTGTCCCCACTGAAAGAATTTCAACCCTCATTGACCAATTGCCCACAATCTGTCCTCCCATATCACATATAACAACCACTTCCTTTAACAACACTCTACCTACCCCCATTGTATGGCACATATGGTAGTGTTCACTGATAGCTCCAAACCAAGAATTTCTGTTGGCTGTTCAATAGTTTTCTCCCCAACTGTGCTCTCAGGATACTGTACCAAATGTGAATACACAGTGTCTGACATGCTGCAGCCGATGAAATCAACTGCAATGAAAAAATTGACTTCTCCTTTGCTTTGCAGGGTATTTAGCAGCTGCAAGCAGACAAACCTGTGCACAGAATCCTGGAGTCCACCCCCCCCCCCTCCCTATCTATCTCTCTTCCCTCCATCTATCTCTGACAGTGGGAAAGGTGAGATATTTTCTGCTCCCACTTTGTTGTCCTAAAACCCATGTAAAAGATGTCATGGAAGTGGACAACAAGTTGTAGTCTGTCAAATCAACAACAGGCATAAAGAATAGTTGTCCTTTCCTGCCAGAAAAAAAGTCGTTAAGTATCCCTTGTCAGACTTCAAATTTGTTAGCATGACTATTGACGACTCATCACGCCATATTCCAGTTTGTTTTTCTGCTATAACCAAACAGAATCAAAGCAGCTATAAACTTCACAATCTACCTGTGCATTAGTAAGGCAGTGGAGGTCATAGCAGTAAAGCTGTTGCGTAACAGCTGCAGCACTCTTCGTATAAACAGCCCTAAGGTTTTACACCATTGTTACAGTGCATTAATTCATAGCAGCCTTCCTGATATTTTTTGGAATGGTTCATGTTACAGAGAATTATTATGATGTAATTTTACTTTGTAATGCTATAGATGTGTTAGTTTAATTCTTGTCTAAAGTATAGGGTACTTTGTGTTAGTAAGTTAAAGCGAGGTTCTTCGCAGAAAGCCACTGCCGCCAAGTTCAATGTTGGACAAGCAGGTACATCAAAAAGGAAGATGTTATTCCACAGTACTCAACACAAACGGATAGTGAGTTGGGAAAATGGAAGGTTATGTGGAAGAGTGAGAATGAAGAACTGGACATAGCTGTTTATAGATGCTCCATACAACAACACAGTACAGGAATTCCAGTCAACGGCCCGATTATAGCGGAAAAAGCAGCTGCATTTAACAAACTAATCGACAGTAGTAACTTGTTTGCAGTGAGCGAAGGTTGACTATCAAACAAGAAAAAAACGACGTGACATTCGGCAGCTGACAGTCACCAGGGAAAGTAGCTCAGCTAACAATACGGATGCTGATGAGTTTGTAAGCAAGATACGGAAGATGATAAAGGAAGAAGATTTAACTGCTGATGCCTTGTTTCATGCTGTTGAAACAGGACTCTTTTTACAAGATGCTTTCTTCAAAAACATTAGCTGCCAAGAACGAGAAGGCAGCTCGTGGTTACAACCAACAGAAACAGCGCGTAACATTAATGGCATGTTGTAATGCAAATGGGAGTCAAACTACTGCTTATGATGATTGGAAAATCCCAACATCTACAGTTTTCTACACACTGACAAATACTCTACCAGTGCAGTATTGCACTTAGTAGAAAGTGTGGATGGACAGACAAATATTCTCTAGGTGGTTCCATGAAACGTTTGTACCAGCAGTGAGAAAAGAACTATCCTTATAATAGACAATGTTCCCAGTCATCCTTCAGATGTTTCTCTAAAGTCTGATGGTATACATGTACAAGCACACTTTCTCCCACCCAATGTGACAGCCCTAATTCAGCCCATGGACCAGGGAATTTTGGAATCAAACTTCATTATCGACATTCACTTCTCTTCTCCTTGCTGAATGAAAGTGAAAACAACTTCATTGAAACTATGCTGCAGGTGCAGAAAGCAATTAACACATGTGATAGTCCCTAAGCAGCCGAAGCATGGGATAAAGTGGAGAGCGCTACCATAATGAAGAGGTGGAGAAAATTGTGGCCATCCATTGATGCCGAGTTGGATCTAGTAGTGAGTGACAGCGATGAGCCAGTCAATTCAGAATTATCAATTACTTTGTACAATGGCATGTTCCACAACCTCCCAGGAGGAGAAGAAATTGATAATGAAGATTTTACTAAGTGACTGAATGAGGAAAAACGTGATACGGACCAAACTTTAACAGATGAAGAAATAATCAAAAGCGTGCATGAAAGTAATGATGAAAGTGATGAAAAAGAGGACACAGGAGGAGAGAGCATGAAGATTTCTCACGCTGCTGATGGTGAAGCTTCCGAGGTCTTCCTCGAGTACATTATGCAACAACCAGATACATGCAGTACCGATGCAATGCTTGTAAAGTGGCTGCAAACTAAAGCATGCCACCTTTGCGTATCATCATTGTGACAGTTAAAAATTAGGGACACGTTTCATAGTGAGTGATATGACTAACTATGTACAGTACACATTCAAGGACTAAGTTTTCTTTGAAAATTAATGTATTTTTGGATTTAATAAAGTCTACCCCCTATGTTTTAAAACTGTATCCTTTGGCTTAATAAAGTACAGTACACTAGATGCCCTATGTTTTCAAAATAAATAAAAAACAAAACAAACGACTAAAATAAATTTCAGACACTCCACAATCCAGCACTTCCCCTAATCCAGCAGCCACATGTGCCAGGAATGGCCAGATTAGAGAGTCTAGTGTTAAGTGTTGCTGTAATCTGTGATTGATCAACCACTGCTGTTCGTTTTAAAGTGAGAAAACCAGCATCCCCACTATCATAGGGGGTCACACCAGATAGCTGAGCAATAGCAGCAAAGGGGGTGTTTCTTTACCACAATTTCCTAAACCTGACAATTTTTCACACAGGATCCCAAACCTGATAATACATGTCTGTAAGTGTCGGAGGTCAAAACTAGAAGATATCAGTCTCAGGATCCTGTGCTTATGTTTACTTAAAGCTACTTGAATTTTTACAGGTTTCATTAATCTTCTGTAGAATGTCTTGAGGAAGACTATACAGCCAGCCATATGATGTCACTGACGGGATTGTTTGGGTTGAATTTGGTAAGAGAGCACCCAAAAATACGCCATGCAGCACTCTAGAATTAAATGATAATTAAATCAAGACCCTACGCTGCCGACAGGCGTTGATATACATCGAAGGGGGCAGCTGAAAATGTGTGTCCGGACCAGGACTCGAACCCAGGATCTCCTGCTTACATAGCAGACACTATCCATCTGAGCCACTAAGATTAATTTTTTTTAATTTAAATAAATTTTGAATTTTAATTTTCTAAAAAAGCCATACTTTTAAAATTTTGAAATGTCACAAAATTTCCTTGCACTACACTCTTATGCCTCTGAAAATTTCATTATGGGATTAGGTTGTACAAGGAGTAAGTTTACTATATTAAATGCATGCCTGAATCACATCAGTTGAGACAGATGACACCATACGGCAAATTGCGCAACTGCACCATAAAATTTGTGCCATCCTGTGTGAACAGTAGCTCACAGTGTCATTGCAGAATTTCGCTAGTTGTTTATGGGTCATCTATTTGCCTTTTTTTTTTTTTTTAAATATGTGTACCATTTCAAAGTATATGGGGCAAATTTGACATAAATGGACTTCTTTTAATTCTACATTCTTCCTTTTTGATTTTCGTACCTTTCAACACCTATTAAAGAAGTCCATCATCACGAAAAAGCGGTAAGGATTGAGATAATGAATGCTCCTACAGACATGCTCTCTTCATTCCGTGTTATACAGCTCGCTTGTGCTGAAAGACAGCATCCCAGCCATTGTGAAACACTTATTATACAATTTTACGTGAACTGACGGCGAAAAAATTAGATTTTTTAACATCTTATCATTTGATATCTTCGCTCAATACAGGATTAAATTTCTTTTTGTTGCTTCTCAGAGTCACTGTGCAGTATAAAACTGAGTAAAGCATTGGACAAAATTTTGAAGAGTTTGCGAGATAAAATGACACCGCATAGATTTCGTGTATGGTTAATTTTAGTTGATACAATGCAACAAATGAAATCTAGACAAGATATCAAAATTTTATTTAAAATTGAGAGCAAAATTATTTCATTCTCAATATTTTGCTTTTTATACCCAATAGATAGTCGCAAGTGGTGCAGATCGGGAGTCATGTGATGATGAAAAACCGTCATTTTTCGTAAACGGGCCAAGATACTGAAACGAGTTTTTTTTTTGCAAATAGTAGCATGCAAAGACATACCTATGTTGTACAATACAACACCCAAAAATTTTTATTCAGCTAGATATGAAAGTACGTTGACCACCAAATCCCAAGAAACACTGTCACTGACGTAAGAATGGGTACATGACTATAGAGTATAACAACATAGTGGTAACTTGCATACATTTTTGGGAAAGATGAAGATTAACTGAAGGTGACATTTCTTCATCTATGTGATCCACAACCTTCTTTCGCATACCCGGAGAAGCCAGATGTTATGTGGATTCAACTGGTGGATGTTCTATGTAAGGAGACTTCAACAGGCCAAATGTACGCCTTGCCTGAAAATGACATGGTCAAAACTAACATAGCCTTTACAGTTAATTCCAATTTAAAAGAAATTGTGATAGACACAACTGTTCATAAATGTCAATAGTAAGTAACCTTTTTAATTAGTTTGGTTATTTCTTAATGTAGAACCTCTGGGTCATTCCACATCACTCAACCATCTGAGATTCTGCTAAAAATTTGTGGTGTATACATATGTACGTTTTACGCCGCTGTGTAAAATTCTAGCTCAATTATCTCAGCGGATCCACAGCTAGGGGCACCTTTGTGGACCCATACCAAATCGTAACTTGCACAGGGTGAATAATTTGACCAATTTGGGTATAGCTTTATGCATCTGTTGTGACATTTACCACCTTGAATTTTTGTACACTAGCGAACTTTTTGTGCTGAATGCGGCTATAGAACTCAAACTGCTCAGAAATTAGTATCCCTTATGCTACTTGGTTTGAAAGTACCTTGTAAAATTTATTGCTAAAGATTTAAGCCATACTTTAAGTATCTTTTACTATAAGGGAAAAGCAGCTATGACCTTTATTTTTGAGCTGCTAGCCAACAACCATGTCTCACTATACTATACCAGCATTAGCTTTTATGAGTATATAGTTCTGATTTTATTGACCCTTGCTTCAAGTGTCAAATCAAAAACTGAACATTTACAGCATTTTTCAGCGCGGTTTCTTTTTTTAACTATGGCCACCATACCTGACCTCCTTTTAACTGACACTTTTTGCTACAAGCAACATTAAAAATTAGAATGGTGATTTTCCATAGAAGGCTTTTAAGCTAGCTTCAAATATACCTTAGCTTTTGCACATACTGCGTGCTTGACAGAATAGCTTTAATGAATGGCATACAAAAATGAGCAAACAACATTGTTGTGAACATAACAAAGCAATAGGTTCACAAAATGAACCAAGCATCATAAATTTGTTGCCAGAGCTCATGAAATCATTTTCATGGCTCTAAAATTATCTTCAATGCTAAGCGTACCTACAACCCATGGAATTGGCAATTGGAGATGGCAAAATGTCGATTGGGATCTAGCATGTGTACTTCCTTAGGGGCCAATGGAATGAATTAGTTGGAGAGTAGATGCACGACACCAACAAAGGCATCTCGTTCTTCCAATGATGTGTTACATGTTTCCAATCCAACATTTGCTGTCATAAATGCAGGCTACATATTGCCCAGATCGGATGCTGTCAATTGGAACACTCGAGAAGTATACTGATTGATCAACACTTGCAATAAATGGCACTATGTCATTGGAAACACTTCTAATTTGTAACAGCTTTTCATTGATTGATCTGAAGCAGTGGTTTTCTCTGATCCCTGCAACCGTGCAACTATTTCCAAGTCTCCTTTCTTGTAAAGACCTTGCAGCATCAATTTCTTCCTTTGTGATGATGAGGAACTTGATTCCGTGAACTTGTTCGCCACAAAATCTGAACGAACCACTTGGTGTTAGAATTTGATCTGAAGCTGGCCGGTGCAGACTTGCTCTTCCTGCTAATCGCTTTGTTGTGCCCGCAACACCATCAGATGGAGACTTTCCATGGTTTGTGACTAAGAAGTTCCATTCTGAACTGATACTAAAGTCATTTAGTCATTTTACTGCTGACAGATTCATGAAGTTTGTAAGGAGCAGCTGATCCATTGCTGAAATTGACTAAAACGGGGACACGACAATAAAACATGGCGCACTGTTAATGCATGACCACAAGGGCACTGCGGGGCTGGGTCACCAGAGAGCAGGTAGCGGTAGCTAAGCCGGCAATGCCCAATCCGCAACCTGGTCAGAAGGACCTCTTCTCGCCGAGATGGTCAGGAGGAGGTTGTCCAAGCAGTTGGGAACGGTTTTACTGCCCAGAGCTTGTTTCCTTGAAGTGATGACCAAGTATCCCACCACAAAGACACAAGCCTCCTACAAACAACCCCACTAATGTCAGATGACGGGACACAATGGGAGGCTGGCCGAGGCAGGAGGACTGCAGCCTTGGCTGCAGCATCAGCAGCCTCATTCCCAGGCACTCCTACATGGCCGGGAACTCACAGAAAGCTGACAGGAGAGCCATCAGCAGCAGAAGAATGGAGGGACTGCTGGATCCGTTGCACCAAGAGATGGACCGGATATGGAGCTCCAAGGCTCTGAAGAGCACCGAGTGAATCAGAGCAGAGTACATACGATGAGTGGCGGTGGCGGCGGGCATACCGAACGGCCTGATGGAGAGCAAAAAGCTCGGCCGTAAAGCTGGAACACTGGTCGAGGAGCCGGTATTTAAAGGTGCCGGCCCCGACGACAAAGGCACAGCCGACACCATCGTCAGTTTTGGAGCCATCAGTGTAAATAAAGGTGTGACTGGCAAGTCGCGCACGAAGTTCGACAAACCGTGAGCAATACACTGCAGCCGGAGTACCCTCCTTCGGGAGCGAGCTGAGGTCGAGATAAATATGAACCGGAGCCCGGAGCCACGGTGGTGTCGGGCTCTCACCCTCTCTGAAAGTGGTAGGGAGGGCAAAATCCAATTGTCGAAGCAGGCGACGAAAGTGGACTCCAGGGGGCAGCAGGGCAGACACATACTACCCATACTGACGGTCGAGAGAATCGGCGAAGAAGGACTGATAAGAGGGGTGGTCGGGCATTGACAACAGCCGGCAGGCATACCGACAAAGCAGTACGTCGCGCCGGTAGGTCAATGGTAATTCGGCAGCTTCAGCATAAAGACTCTCGACGGGACTAGTGTAGAATGCTCCGGTCGCAAGACGTAACCCCCAATGGTGGATGGAGTTGAGACGGCGTAAGAGGGATGGCCGAGCAGACGAGGCTCCCATAATCCAGCTTTGATCGGACGATGGACCGATACAAGCGAAGCAGGACAGTGCGATCCGCTCCCCAAGATGAACCACTAAGAACTCTGAGGACATTAAGGGAACGTGTACAACGGGCAGCCAAATAAGAGACGTGCAGAGACCAACAAAGTTGCTGTCCAGTGTGAGCCCTAGAAACTTAGTTGTTTCCACGAATGGGAGAACAACGGGACCGAGATGGAAGGATGGTGGAAGGAACGCTTTATATCGCCAAAAGTTGATGCAAACCATCTTCTCTTCAGAGAACCGGAAGCCATTTGCCACACTCCATGAGTACAGGCTGTCCAGACAACGCTGAAGGCAGCGCTCCAGGAGGCATGTTCTCTGGGCACTGCAGTAGATCGCGAAGTCATCGACAAAAAGAGAGCCTGAGACATTACGTGGAATGCAATCCATAATTGGACTGATCGCTTTGGCAAAAAGGGCTACGCTCAAGACGGAGCCCTGAGGCACTCCGTTCTCCTGGAGGAAGACGTTGGACAATACGGAACCCACACGTACCCTAAACTTGCGATCTGTTAAAAAGGAATCAATAAAAAGGGGCAGGCGACCGCGTAGACCCCACCTGTGCATAGTGTGGAGGATACCTCCTCTCCAACAGGTATCATAAGCCTTCTCCAAATCGAAGAACACGGCTACCGTTTGGCGCTTTCGCAAAAAGTTGTTCATGATGAATGTCGACAAGGTCACAAGGTGGTCAACAGCGGAGCGGCGGCGACGAAAGCTGCATTGAACATTGGTAAGTAGCCGTCGAGATTCATGAATCCAAACTAACCAAGCGTTAACCATGCACTCCATCACCTTACAGACACAGCTTGTAAGAGAAATGGGGCGGTAACTAGAAGGAAGGTGTCTATCCTTCCCGGGTTTGGGTATAGGAACAACAACGGCATCACGCCAACGCATGGGGACTTGATCTTCGGTCCAGACACGATTGCAGGTACGAAGAAGGAAGCTTTTGCCTGCCGGAGAAAGGTGGGCCAGCATCTGAACGTGAATGGCATCTGGCCCCGGAGCAGAGGACCGGGACAGTGCAAGTGCACGTTCAAGTTCCCGCATAGTAAAGGGGGCATTATAATTTTCCAGATTCAGCGAGTGGAAGGAAGGTCGCCGAGCCTCTTCTGCCTCTTTCCTGGGAAGGAAGGCAGGGTGGTAATGGGCGGAGCTTGAAACCTCCGCGAAAAAGCGGCTGAAGGCGTTGGAGACATCCACAGGATCAATAAGGACCTCAGTACCTGAAGGCAGGCCAGGTACCGAGGAGTGGGCCTTAATGCCCGACAGCCGGCGCAGGCCACCCCATACGACAGAAGAGGGAGTAAAACTGTTAAAGGAGCTGGTGAAAGAGGCCCAACAAGCTTTTTTGCTGTCTTTGATGGCTCTTCGGCATTGCGCTCGGAGTCGTTTGTATCCAATACAATTCGCCAACGTAGGATGGCGGCGAAAGGTGCGTAAAGCACATCGTCGAGCACGGATAGCGTCTCTACAAGCCTCATTCCACCAGGGGACGGAAACGCAATGTGAAGAAGAGGTAGTACGAGGAATGGAACGTTCGGCAGCATTGATGATAACAGCCGTGAGGTATTCGACCTGACTGTCACAACTTAGAAAATCGTCGTCTGGAAAGGTCACCAGGGAGGAGTCAGTCCCCAGTCAGCTTTCGGTATGTTCCAGCTCGAAGGACGTGGGGATGGGGTGTGGTGCAGGAGACGAACGACACAGGGGAAGTGGTCACTCGAATAGGTGTCAGAAAGGACATACCACTCGAACCGACGGGCAAGAGTGGTAGAAAAGATCGAGAGGTCCAAGTGGGAGTAGGTATGAGTAGAGTCCGAGAGGACTCACGGATGGAGCGTCAGACGAAACGCGCCGGGGTGGAGAGGGGGCTAAAGACCTCTTCTTGGAGGCCTTCTGGGAAGTCCGATGAGGCACGGGGATGGTAGGCTGGACCCAAAGAAGGTCCTCACGCGCGGGGTCCGTTTTGGAACGCCGGACCTCGGAAGCCGGGGTCCGGAACGTTTCCCCGATGGACGCCTGAGAAGAGGATCGCTTCTCAGGCGGCGGAGGGGGAGGAGGAGGAAGGGTGGCCCCTGGGGCAGAGGGGGCAGGGGCCGGGAGGGAGAAGGATTTGGAAGGGAGGGCTTTGGGAGGCGGAGGCATAGACCCCGGATGGGGTGAGGAGGTGGAGGGAGGACAGGATAGGGGTGAGGATACTGTGGAAGGAGCGGACATGACTGAGGCAAACGAAGTTGTCAACGTCACGCGATGGAAGCAGTCATACTTTTTCCTGGCCTCAGAATAAGAGAGGCGATCCAAAGTTTTTAATTCTTGGATCTTCTTCTCCATCTGATACGCGGGGCAGTCTAAAGATCTGGGCGAGTGGATGCCAGGACAATTGACGCACCAAGGTGGTGGGGTGCATGTATGTTCCTCACGAAGAGGACGTCCACAATCGCCACAAAGGGGCTCAGCCTCACACCGTGACGACATGTGCCCAAAGCGCAAACACCGAAAGCAGCGCACAGGAGGCGGGACGTAAGGTCGCACGTCGCACCGGTAGCACATCACCTTTACCTTCTCCGGGAGAACGTCCCCCTCGTAGGCGAGGATAAAGGCCCCGGTGTCGATGCAACGGTCTTTGGGGCTGCGCTGGACTCGCCGGACGAAATGCACACCTCGGCGCTCCAGGTTGGCCCTGAGCTCCTCATTAGATTGCAGCAGGAGGTCCCGATGAAAAATAACCCCCTGCATCCTATTCAGTGCCAGATGCGGGACAATGGACACTGGGATGTCCCCTAGTCGGTCGCATGCCTGGAGCGCCGCCGACTGAGTGGTGGAGGTGGTCTTTATAAGAACGGACCCCGAACGCACTTTACTGAGAGCCTTGATTTCCCCGAAGATGTCCTTGATGTGCTGGACAAAGAACATGGGCTTGGAGGTGGCGAACGTCCCCCCATCGGTCCGAGAACAGACTAAATAGCGGGGGAAGTACTTCGCCCCAAGCCGGCAGGCCTGCCCTTGCTCCCAGGGAGTGGCCAAGGGGGAAGGGGCAGGAGAACCAGAACCAGAGACAGTACCTTTCTTTTTAAAAGACTCGGCCGCAGAGCGACCCGATACATGTTGACGTTTCATCTGCGAAACGTCCGCCCCGATACCACCCACTCCGAACAGGGGCTCTCCCCACGGGCGCCACCCAGCCTCAGCAAGGGCCACCTGGCAGGATGACCGTTGCCGGGAGTCCTGATGCCCCAAGGAGACGGGCATCTACTCCTTGGCCGACGTGGGGAGGGTGCAGCTCAGGTATCGGCAGTACAATCCCTGTGTTGTCTGGGGGCTACAACCTAGAGGGTACATGACGACCCCACCACAACGGGCTGGCTACTGTGCTGGATTTCGGGTGCCATGGAAAGTCCATCATGATCATAGCTGCAGATGGGGACGCACTATGGGCGTAACTTGTGCAACCCATCAGGCGTTTAGGCCCAATTTGAGGAATAGCGGGTGTGGTTACAACGCCATTACAATGCTGAGTGCCAAGGTCTTAGTGCACTAAGGACCAGTGAGACACCACGTAAGGCGTCCTTCCCCAAAAGGCTCGTACTTCCGTAGAATTTTGAAAAATGGAGGTCAAACCCCAAGGGGGACCATCACATGGAAGGCCGAAAAGGTTGAAACTCCTTTTAGTCGCCTCTTACAACAGGCAGGTATACCTCGGGCCTATTCTTACCCCGGACCCGCAGGGGGGAAATAATAAAGAGATGTAATGTGGCCTGAATATTTTCCCAAAGGAAGCCTTGTACAGTGTCCTGCACAACAAATGAATAATTTTCTGCAAAAACCATCAGAACAACCAGCTTTCCACATTCTAGATTTTCTTTCATTTCTTTTAGGTACGTGCTTTGATGCTTTGCCAGGTAATGATGGGGTGAGAGATTCACAATTTTAGTCACAATGTTTTGGATTAATTCAATTGTTGACTGCTTTGTCTACAGGGTATCTCGGTCAGTGTGTATCCTTTCCTTGTATTCAACTGCTTCATTAATGTCATTCCCTTCAAATGCAGCTTCTACAAATCTTGTCAAGACTTCGCTAGCATCAACTTGACATTCTGATAAACTGTACAAACACAAACTGAATGTGTTCCTGCTGAACCAACTGTGATGCACCACTTTGGCAGGAGCTCACAAAATTTAGAAAAGCCAAATTTGGTAAATTTTGTCTGCAATAGTCTTGATAGGCTTCTTTCAAGTTACAAAGCAGCAGACATTTCTGCATATGAACTTTTGGGCCAGCTGGTGTCCTTATGGCAACAAAGTTCTTTTTTCCAGGGCAGATTCGGCTGACTTCATCACCATCACAGAATTTTGCTACGCTTTCCTTAATATCTTCTTGCAAAGCCTTTCCTCGCTTTGGATCTGGTTTCACTAATATGCCTTTCTCTTCCTTCAGCCTTCTGGCAGTTTTCACCGTTCACTCAGACATGTTGGATTCTTCCATCTTTTTTTTATGTTCCAACTGATAGGGGCCAAAGTTAAAATCTGAATTTTCTCTGAAGCTGAGGACACCTTCAGCTTTACTTTCAATTTATTGACGAACACTTTGTACGAAGAGCTATCGTGGCGTTTTTGACCTGGTTGCGGTCCTATGACATCATCTGCTTTAAGCCCGCCAATTTCACCAATTTTGGAAGCCACAACCATTTGAACTTGCCTTATCTTTCATTTTGCATATCCACTACAATCCCAGTTTGAAACACGCTGAAATTTTATTGGTGACGCACCAATTGCTGCCATGCTAGATTTCAAGCTGTCTGAAGCAACTGTAACATCATCTTCATCAGACTGATGATGGCAATGGCTTGGCCTTTTTTCTGCATTGATGTCAACTCTACAAGAAGGGCAAAGTTTCTGTCCAGGCTTAACATCAACTGCTGTAAGTCGTTTCAAAAAGTTGGCTGTTGCAGCATCAATAGGATGCAGACCTTTGTTGACCACATGATTCTTCTTTTGAAATGGATTGCAGCATGATTTCTGCGGATACTGAAACCTGGTTAACAGTTCTGGTTCATGATGTAAACATACTATGGCATCACAATCAAACTGAAAGCCAACTCGTCGAACCTGCAATTTCCGATTCTCCTCAGAGAGGTTACTAATTGACTTCAAAAGGCATTTGTCCTTGGTGAACTTAGTTAAATAACACACAGACTTGTTTACTTGTACAATGGTGCACTGACCTATGTCCATATTTCCATTGTTTGAAGCCGTAGCAGGTTGTAACTTCTGCAAAGATTCTACAATAGATTGAAGGAATCAACCAAGCTGCAAGGTAAACATTCAGAGGTAATAACCACAAATGATTCAATGATTGACAATTTGCATACAAACATGAATGATACCCAAATCTAATTACATCTTATATAGTGTGAATGTATAAAATGGGAATACTGGAGAACATTACAGAAAATTCCAGAAGTTTCTAGTGTCTTGTTATAAAACTGTTGTACCTGCATATCAAATATCCAGAAAATTCCAGATCCTACACCCTGTTATAAAATAGTCATACCAGCACATCACATTTCCAGAAATTGCTGGAACCCATTCCCTGTGCTATGAAACAGTCACACCTGCATGTCTAATTTCCAGAAGTTTCTGGAACCCATATACGAAACAGTTGTACCCGCACATCATCAGACGAACATGCTGCAAATAATTTGTACTAACAAATCACATCAAAGTGCCTTGACATTCTCCAGCGCAACAGCTGCCAACACGGTAATACATGCGGTAAGCATAACAGCTTAGGTTCCTTTTAATCTACTTTAACTACTTATATGGAAAATTACCATTCATCTCTTTCAAGTCCCTTGTAGCAAAAAATGTTCCCTTTTCAGTGGTGTCCATAAAAAGAATATCAGAGTTGATAGCAATATAGAAAACTGATCCGGAAACGTGCAAGAAATTTTCAGTTTGACACTTGAAACAAGGGTCAATAAAATCAGAATTATTTACTCATACATGCTAATACTGGTGTAGTATGGTGAGCACCTGGTCGTTGGCTAGCAGCCCAAAAATCAAGGATCCAGCTACCTTTCTCTTATAGTAAAGGATGATTAAAGTAAGGATTGAATCTTTCACGATAAATTTTACAAGGCACTTTCAGACCAAGTAGCATAATGGACAGTCATTTCTAAGGAATTTGAATGCTTTAGTAGCATTCAGCAACATAAGTCGTACAAGGGTACAAACATTCACAGTAATAGATATCACGGAATTTTTGCACATAGACCTAACACACACATATCTATACAAAAACAAGTTTTGAAGCAAATCTGGATGGGCCTATTTTTTATTCTAGGACACTTGACATGGAATGACCCCTCCTTGAAAGTCATTTTTCACACAACACATGAAACTTGAAAATTTTGTAGCATGTGATCCCATGATCATCCCAAAACGAAACTATCAGAGTTGCAAGAATATTGTGCAAGGAAATTTTTAGTATTTTTCAAAATTGTAAAAATGGCTTCTTTAAAAAAATCAAAGTTTAAAATATATTTAATTTTTTCAAACTCCATCATGTTTCATACCAAAACTTTTTAAAAGTTTTAAATGACATTTTACACATTTGTATCTCTTCTGGTTCTGGAGAACATGGCAATATACAATTCCAGGGTGTGGCAATTTTTAATGAAAATTTGAAAATTCAAGACTTTTTGATTAAATCATGAAAAAATTGTGTTTTTCATTCGTAACTATGTAGGGACACCAGGTACACCTACTTTCATCAAAATCTGAGAACATCAAACTCAATCTGCACAGAATGACCCTGAAGTATGATGATGGTCTAAAGGGTTAAAGCACTCACAAATATGCAGAATCATCTGAAAGTTTTACTTTGCTCCTTTCAAGGAGACTGTGGACCAGTCCACAAAAATATTAACGATCTTCTACAAGGAATGAGTATCCTTGGTGAGGCTAATTTTTTTGTGCAATTGACAGTTCTCCCTAGAGATTTTGGCAAGCATCTCCTGCCATTGCTTGCATTTTTTATAAGCTGTCTCAGCTTAGTCTTTATCATAATAAAATCTGGTGTTTTGGGTGCCTTTACTGGCGTATAACAAGACAATCATTGTTAAACAGTATTTCTATAGTTGGTTTACTATAGAAAAATTTACTTCAATTTGAATTTCTATATTTATTTAAAGCTTTGATGCACAATTTCTTTATGTTAAGGTCATATTGCACAATTTTTTGTGAGACTATGCAACACAACTCTTGTGGAACTAAGTCTCTCCATTTGGCTTTTGGTTTGTACATTAGTACAAATGTAACATATATTAAAGTGAAGTACCTAAACAACAGAGGTAAATGTTAATTACAGGAACTAGTGTTTACAAAACTTTGTTTTGTTCCAGAAATCCGCAAAAATATGAAAAACAGCAAGGAGAAAAAGAATATCATGACTATTATAAGATGACGTAAGTGTCTAGCAGCAAGCAGCAAACTTGTATGAGATACCACAGATAACACTAAATCAAACTAAATAACTGGAATCAAGACAGCACACATACCCAGTTTTCACAGAAGATAGGCTGTTGGGACTTTGCATATCATTAAATATGTTTATCTGTGGATGGGTGAGAAACCTTAACCAGACAGTAAAATGGACCAAGTAATTTTTTCTCAATGGTTCCACAATAAATGCAAGCATACAACTGACTCATAGATCAATTAATGAACAAATTTTTAGGAATATGCTGAGAACATGCCTTTAGTAATGGAAAGTGTTCCACAGTCCCACACCTTCCATTACTATGAGTCTAATTTAAAGGACAAGCTGGTTAAGAAACCATGTGGAATCAAACAATCTGAAATAGTATGTAACAATGGTAAAACTTGCATACTGACAATGATAATGGCTGTACTACAGGGAAACTTTTAGTTTAATGAGCTTCAAAGCTATGGGATACATGGATGGAAAATAGCTAAACACGAGCACATCATTGTAAAAGCCTTCTGGATGGTTTGATTTTCTAATCTTCACTAATTGCTCTCAATGGCTACACTTTCCTCATTTCAAGAAGGTAGGAAGGTCTTCATTGGCGATAATTTGTCATCATATTTCTCTTGAAGTTTTGGAAACGCGAACAAAATACAGATTGTGAGTGCTTGCCAGCTGACAGAACTATGCAGCTGCTTGACCTGATACTATTCGGGCCATTGAAAAAAGTGGTGGCTGCAGTGGAAAGAAACTGATAGTTCAAAGACTCAAATTCCAAAACAAATTGTTATGCATCTTTTAAAACATCTAATGAATGCACTAGAGCCTTATTAAAAACTTCGTGACTTCAGAAGTCCGCATGAACTTTTTTCAAAACTACCAAAAATTAACAATAAACACTGACAATATGGACTAGAACAAAGATACAGTCCTCAAAGCACTGAAAGAAAAGAAAAATTTGGTAACAATAGAAAAGGAAGAAGAAGGAAACAGTAACAGTGGCTGCTAGTAGAAGCATTAGAGTCAACCACCGAGTGTGCAGAGCAATCCAAGTAGCCATTTCTTGTACACTGAAAATAATGATCACCATCAGAAACAGAAAGCTGTAGGTACTGGATTTTGAAGTGATGAGGATTTAACCTTAAGCTTGAACTAAAAAGTAGAGAAATTTAAGTTAATGTGAAGAAAACTTAATTTCCATCTGGGAAGGCAGAAAAAACTTTAATAGCCTTTTCAGGCTTCAAGACGTTGTCAGGTGTGTTGTGCTTACACATGAAGAGCTTTTCCAGAAAAAGTATTAGGAGTCTGCAACAGACAAGTAAATATAAGCTTCTGCAGAAATCACTGTGATCATGGATTCCAGATGACGATTACTGATCAGATGATCTGGATAAGATGAATTGTTCTAAGAAAACATTTCAAAGGTGTTTCATGAATTTCCTGAAGTGACAGTGTTTGGTCTGAATTTGGCAACTGTACCAATAAAAAAGGTGATTTTATTAGTCTAAAGGTTTGTTTATTCCAAGTTCAAGACATTTATTCAAAATGTTTGCAAGCTTACTGAATGGGAAATACATTTGCTTTGTCTGCACGTAAGATATTTGATTCAGTTATTGCCTAACAATGTTTCTACAATGCACAATTTCTATGACAAGGTTTAGATTCCAATTTCAATTTTTCTGCAGGACAAAGTAGGCCTACTGCAATCCCACTGGTAGACTTTGCCCAAGATTATATAGACAGTCATTTGTTGTACAAGCACGTGTACATGCTAATAAACTCACTCCTCACCCTTACCATACAAAATTAAGTAGAAAACTTATTGCCATCTACTCTCAGCAAAAGAAACTGCTTTTATGTTATCTCTTATGAAAAACATCATGGAATTTAATCGAAATTGCTGGAGTAACTTAATACCGAGCTTCTTTGCCTGAAGGGTTTTGACTAACAGATTGTGCCGTAACACAGACCTATAGAAACAAAATGTTATAGGCAATCTGACGAAAGTAAAAAAACCAGAATCCACTTCGTACGAACATAAATTCTACTAAACACTACACAGATTGCTACTTCAAAAGATACCAGAGGAGACCTCATCTAACAAAAGAGTCACAAGATTATTTAAATTCTAATTTTCATCAATAACAAGGAAGTTCATCTTTAAATAGGACTTACAAACGAACTCTATAGATAATAAACCATGGTAATGAGTTCCCAGATTAACTGAACCAAGTATCAACAGTGAAGAAAAACATTACTGGAGGTTTTAGCATTGCAACGATTCAAGATATAAAGGCTAGGATTTGATGTCCTTCACAGCACACTAGAAATGAAGTACAAGGCCAGAGGAAAATCTTAAGTCAGATCAACTGACCATGAATTTAAAGTGTAGTAACTCATACACATAACTAACAATGGCTTGGTGTATACTAAAGCTAAATGAAAAGTAAAAATCAACTCACCACCTCGACCTCTTCCCCTTCCTCCACTTCCACCACCACTGCCACCACTCAATCGCGACCTTTGGCTTTGCACGTATCCACCACCTCCCACACGAACACCACGCAATACAGAGGGTATTTCTGATGTTGCCATTTGAATCTGCATTGCTCTGCCTAAAAGAATAAGCAAATAATATAGCTTGCAGGACTATTAACCCACTTTTAACACTAATGATATAAATGTAATTACCATCTAAGGGAACACCATTGTACTGTTTCATTGCTTTTATTGCATCAGCTTTTCTTTCAAATATAACATCCGCTGTACCCAGTGACCTACCAGAACGGTCATAATGTACCGCAGCGGACTTCAGAGGCCCAAATTCTGAGAAAAGCTCCTGAAAGAAAATATCACTATTACTTGCATTGTTAACTACATACTAACTTAACATTATACTGCTATTGGTTAGGAATGAAAGCAGACAAATTAACGAAATGTTAAAGCACGATGCACTGCTCCGTCCTACTAAACATCCACTTACAAACCATCTTCTCTGTAAACAGTATCTACAACATTCATAAATATTTCCTTGACAGAGAAAGTGCTTACTTATAAGGGAATTTTGTCACAAACACCTTTACAACACATCTATTTGTAAGTAAACAAAGCCTTGCTACAAGCAGACAATTTATTACTAGACGTCTGATAAACGTGATCTTCCAAAGAACACACAGAAAGGCCCATCATCCCCCTAAAGGAGCACTAATCTTTGAGAAGATCAAAACGAAGTCTGATGAAACTGCTTTGGCCAGATCAAAATAAACTAAAGGCTGAGTACATAATGAAGACAGGCACCCTCTTGGAAGGCCCAGTCACGAATTTGGAAAGTTGTGACGATAACTAGAAATACCTAGTTCATGAGGTCGTTGTAAACTAAAACTAACCTGTATATCCGAATCCGATACACCAAAATCGAGATTGGCGACTAACAACTTCGCAGGACCACCAGTTGGTAGCGATCCCCCGAAACTCATTCTCGCCTTCTTGCTTCCGGATCCATCAAACATATCATGCTGCCATTTGCTGTTAATGTCTCCCTGCAAAACTATGAGTTGATAACTTGATACTAACGACATTCATTCTCCAAATAAACAACAGTTATACGTATAAATGAATACCCTTGAATAAGGCGCTGATCGCACCATTCCGCGGCGACTTCTTCCGGCTCCAATTCCCCTCGTCGGCCCACCTCTACCTCGTCTTGGTATACTGGAACCTCTTTGTCCTCCTCGACCTCGTCTTCCGCTACCTCTAATCATTTTGGAGGACTTAATGATATCATCCAAACTCATTTCTATCTTGTCGACCATTGTTAAATGAAAACACAAATACCACACACGCACACACACTAAACAATCAACCACAACCCTCAACTCTTTCCTCTCAACCCAGTAATGGCGACCCCGCGTTTAGCTTCGTCAACGATATTACCCATACCAAAGAACTTCACTACAGCCGCAAGAAAACAAAAACAAATTTAAGTAGATGTCTATGGGAACCAATCGCGAAACAGCGCAACATGTATTTCCCGGGTAAGAAAATCCAGGTAACTACTGCTTGCATGCGTAGAGCTAATACATTTCTCGTCTCTACCCTAGTTCTTTAAAGGCGATTCAAATTAGTCGTCAACAGAACGGAACAGACCGTCCGGCGACGTTTACCGTGAAGTGGTTGAGAATTTACAGTAGCATAGCCCACGAAGATCAAAACAACACAGTTCGCGAGAAACCCGCTATACCAACCCGGAATAAAGTCTAACCGGAGTATAAACTCGCTGGATTAGCGAGTTTATTTGGAGATAAATGCATACGATGGCAGGAATAGTTATAGAATTAGGTACTGATGCCTACATTTTGCCACAATTGTTTCATAGAATAAAAAAAGCAGGACCAACTGAAAGATGATTCTGAATTTATTTCGTCTGTCGAAGGAAACCATACTTTGCATTTGAGATCTCGTAAGTGCGAAATTGGAGCATATGACTGATAGGTGAAACTATTTCTGTGCTCCTTAACATATTTGGTACAGTTTATTCGAGATAATATGCATTTGATACCTGTACTTCGTGAATGATATACTGTCGTTTTATTTATATAATCTAGGTGCATAAAAGTATTAATTTTTGCCAAAATAGTCTCATTTATCTAGAGTGTTCTGCAGTGTTAGAAAGAACTACTTCGTTTTATTTAGCAGCCAGTGCCAAAATAGAACTAATCAAATAGAAAAAACACGCTAATCATGGATGCTATTATATTACCACCCTTTTCATAACCCCGCAAAAACACTATGATTTTTCATATAACAAAAAGTCTGATAGTACACTAATGTTCCGAGTTCATTCGGCCATGTTACATCTACAGCAGAAAATATTGTTCACCTTTATCTTCCATTGGGTCAATAACTTCAACCCTTTAGTGGAAATGGTAGGACCACAGGACCATTATTGCTTCAGAGCAAAAAAAATTATCTCCCACATAGTATTAATCCTCCAACTATGTAAATTATTTCTCCTTACTCAAGCAGTACCATTAACAGTAAAGTTAGTACATTGTGTATTTTTTTATATATAAAGGAAAGTGATGGAGTTTCCTTACCTATAGAATACAGCTGTTGTGTTTGTCAGTTATTAGTTTTATCCACATAAGATAGTAGTTATCTGTATGTTGTAAGTGCATTGGTACTTTTCGTTCAGCTTACAGTAATCTCACAGCTCTTGGTCTTGCAGTAGCATTCTTGTTTCCTGTGCACAGGGTCCCGGGTTTGATTCCTGGTGGGGTCAGGGATTTTTCCTGCCTCAAGATGACTGTGTGGTGTTGTGTCATCTCATCATCATCATTCATCCCCGTTACAGTCAGAGGAAGGCAATGACAAACCACCACCACAAGGACCTTGCCTAGTATGGTAGTGCGGGTCTCCAAAATCGTCCCCCACAATCCTCGGAGTATGGGACCTCATCATCATCACAGGAATCTTAAGTTTTGAATCTGCTTACCCATAACATGTAGAAGGAGTGGCTGGCAACTTTTGTTTTTAAATTTGTCTTGAAGTGTATCACAGATTATCGCAGGTAATTATTTTCTTTCTTTCTGATGATTCCATTCCATCAGCGAACCAGCTACTACTGACACTCAGGTACTTTCTCTCTGGTGATTTCCTTCTGTCCACTGGATACTTCATTGACAAGGGAACAGTCAGCAGGATTATTAAAAGGGTGTGTATGAAAATGGATAACTCGCACAATAGGCAGTTATGTTAATTGTTTAAGTTCTTTGTTGTAATTAAATGAAAATAAAATAGCAGATGCACATAAATTAATATATTTTATACTGAGATCATTTGTTTTAATTTTTCTTTTTAATCCTAATTTTGAGCTTTATGCTCTCTTTTTTACCCAAAACAGTTCTTCTTCACTTCTCTGCCTCTTTCCATGCAATCTTTAAGGCAGCACCATTTGAAACTCTGCTAATACTTTCTCATTCGAGAATAGGTATTTTTACTTTAAAAAAATTGATAATTATAACTGAGATGATAGTAGAAAACAAGGCATAACACAGTGAAGGTGTAATGTCCCCAGTTACCTCTCCCACCATCCCAGACTATATACAGCCGCTAGAGATGACTGAAAAAGCCGAAATTATATATGAAATAATTACTGTTCTTCAAACATTTAGGGGAGATGCAATAACAACAGATTTTAGTATGCATACATGTCATACCAATATTTTTACTTCAGCAATATAAAGGTTGATTGGTTGGTTGATTTTGAGAGGGGACCAAACAGCCAGGTTGTCAGTCTCATCAGATTAGGAAAGGACTGAGAAAGAAGCTGGCCATGCCCTTTCAAAGGAACCATCTCAGCATTTGCCTGGAGCAATTTAGGGAAATCACAGAAAACACAAATCAGGATGGCTAGACACGGATTTGAACCACTGTCCTCCTGAATGCAAGTACAGTGTGCTAACCACTGCGCCATCTCGCTCAATAGCAATTTAAAAAAAAGATTTGGTAGTTCATTGTAAATTTGGCGTCTTATTCTTCATATATGCCCAAATATAATTATCAATAACCATCACTTCATAGGAACAGGATTTGTATACGCTTATTAAGTTCAAAAGTGGCTGCACAAATAGTGTTAAATGAGTCAGGAAAAGTAGATTCGGTATAGTACCCATTGCTGCTGAATTACTTAATGATTCTAATATGTAAATACAACAGCAAGGTAGTCACTCAAATCAATCGCCATGATATCTGTATGGTGACAATATGCTGGAGACTCTGAAAAGACCAATTATTTCACAGGAATAACAGCATTTCAAGTTATTCCTGTTACTTTAAATAAAGTTCATCATCTACCATACACCTAATTTTGATTCAACATCATATTGCCTAGAAATGACGTTCTGGTGACGACATGTGTGAATGTCACCATTTGAATTACAGAGGAGAATCTTTTGACATGATGGATGTGTCAGTGACATTCTGGCAATTGTGAATCCACCTTTAAAGGTTTGGGAGGCTGGTTACATACTTCTGCGTAGTGCTGTCATCTGTTCACTGCCCTTCTATACTTGGAAAAGAAATCGAGGCACTGGGGTTCTCATTGTGTAGAAGGCTGTGACTGTTTAAATGGGCTGCCGCGTGAGTTTTCGCGCCGTAACCATTGTTACTTGTGTGTCGAAACGGTTTTCGTCGTTTTCTTGCTCTAAAAATGTAAGCATTATTGCTTTTTCGTGTTTCTTAGATCTTTACAAACAAAAACGACATTTTCTAAAAATCATTTTACTTCTAAAATTTTTTTCAGGGTATTTGCAATTAGTGGGACACATGCGTTCTGGTGATCCTTGTGTCGCCTTATAATGCCTTCATGTTGCGATATTGCAGTACTCATATTTTAGATAAATACAGTTTTTCTGTAAATTTTTGTGATTAATAAAAGCACAGCATGTGGTTTACAAAAATTACCTATAATCTTCATTACAGAAGCTGCGAACAGCGAAATCCTGGATTTTTTATTTTCACTGCCAGATAACCCATAGGACTCAGAAATCGAAGCTGATGACGATGATGTGTGTGAAGACGTCGCATTTTGTGATAATTTGTCTATGCCAAGCACCTCACAAGAAACTTGGACAGACAATTTTATAGAGAAGATTGGTACCAAGGATGTATTACAGCTGGCCAAAGTGGCCGTGCGGTTATAGGCGCTGCAGTCTGGAACCGCGAGGCCGCTACGGTCACAGGTTCGAATCCTCAACTTCTGAGGTCATTAGTCCCCTAGAACTTAGAACTAGTTAAACCTAACTAACCTAAGGACATCACACTCATCCATGCCCAAGGCAGGATTCGAACCTGCGACTGTAGCGGTCGCGCGGTTCGAGACTGTATCGCCTAGAACTGCTCAACCACCTCGGCCGGCTGTTTTCTACTATCATCTCAGTTATAATTATCAATTTTTTTCAAAGTAAAAATACCTATTCTTGAATGAGTAAGTATTAGCAGAGTTTCAAATGTTGCTGCTTTAAAGGTTCCTCTTTCCAGTTAATAACCACCAGTGTTGGAGGTGGTAATCTTTTCCCGTGCTTGGACCTTACGGATACCTCCATGTCGGTTGTAGCTGCATGAGCATTGTCATTTAGGTTAGAAAAGCGGTTGTCTGTTTCCATTTGTTGCGTTGTCGCACTAAGTGTAACTGCCCTTGCAGTATGTTTGCGGTTAGCCTGACAAAACCGTCTTCATTAGGCATTTCCCGCGCTTGCCGTGGTGCTTTTCCTGGACGTATTGCTACGTGTTCTTGCTCTCGGCCTCGCTGCAGCAGAGCGTTTAGTAGCTTGGAAATCTCACTCACGTCAGCACGGCACTTCCGTGAATTTGTTTCCATTTCTACATCGGTGGGCCTGTTATCGCGAGTGATTTCCATTGCAACGACCAGATTTGGCTCTATGATCTGCGTGTTGTCAGTTCTCGCGTTTGCAGTGCTCACAGATTGTGTATTTGCGCTGTTGTGAGCAACGGCTGGTGGAGCAAGCTCATTGTCAGACCGTTATACAGGTACAGGAGAGTGCAAGACCTTGGTCCCGTCTGCTGCACCATCTTCTTGTTTGGGTCGAGCTGTCTGCCGGCCCCCAACGTCCAGTGTTCTAGCGACTGTATACGATGGCATAGCCATGAATACAGGCTGCTTTTGAACTGCCTTGCGTGCGTACGAGCCCTTGGACCCATCCGCAGTTGGAGCATCTGCTTGAGTGACAGCATGCTGTGGAAAGTCGCTGGATACGTCACAGGTCCTACTGTCACCTCTTGCAGAGGCTGTTGCAGCGTCTGAAGCTGTCAATCGAGAAGATGAACACTCTTGGAAAGCCATCAGGCACATCAAAGGTGCCACTGTCACCTCTTTGCAAGTGCATAGCCGCAACCACATTCGAAGAGTGAGCTGATGCGTGTGTAGCTTACGCACCATCCTCGACGCCATACTCACTCGCTTGTAGTCAGTAAGTAGCGTATCTAGGATTGTCTGCTTTTATAGTTCCCTTCTTCAGTTAGTCTCATTAGGTTGGCTGGGATGTGCACACGCTGTGTGCGGATGCAAGAGGAGCTGGCTGCAGTTCGTAAACAGCTGAATGTGCTTTTGGCTATGGTCAGTCACATTCAGGCTACTGCCTCAGGTTGTAGTGGTGGTGGAGAATATGTCGCATCGCATGGGACGGCTCAGATGTCACTTGTTTTGCCCACAGGCTCAGCTTTCAAGGCACCTCCTAGTGCACCCAATGGTGGATCCACCCTCACAGTGGGATGATTGGTGGGTGGTAAAGCATTCGCTTCACTTGAGGTGGAGTGCTTTCTGGAGACCAGTCGCCTGACCTCATCCATTCACACTGTGAGTGGACAGTTGGCACCTCCTTCAGCAGGGTCTGAGCAGGCACATGGGGGAGGGGTTTACTAGTTATTGGGAGCTCCAGTGTTAGGCGTGTTGTGGAGCCCATAGGGAGATGGCATTCAGGACTGCTAGGAAAGCCAATGTGCACCTTGTATGTCTGTCAGGGGGCCTCATCCGAGATGTGGTGTCAGTCTTACCTGTGGCTATCGAGTGTGCAGGATGCGGTTGTCTGTATGTTGTGGCTCATGTTGGCACCAAAGACGCCTGTTGCATGGGTTCTGCGGAGATCCTCAGTTCTTACATGTGGCCGACAGAGGTGGTGAAGACTGCTGGCCTCGCACACGGGGGGGCAAGCAGAGCACGTAATTTTCAGCATCATTCCCAGAGTTGATAGGGGTTCTTTGGTTTGTGGCTGAGTGGAGGATCTCAACCAAAGGCTTCGTCAACTCTGTAGCGGTCTTCTCTGCAAGTTTCTAGACCTGTGTTATCGTTTGGAGATTTGTACATCTCCCCTTGATAGGTCAGGGGTCCACACTCACAGGAAGCAGCTACTTGGTTAGTAGAGTACTTGTGGAGTGCACATGAGGTTTCTTTAGGTTAAGCAGTAGTTTGAGGTGCTCTGATGAACACTCGTCCGTCGATATGCAGCAAAGGAGGTCAAACAGCATTCAGAATAAAGACACTTCGACTGTCAAAATTTTATCAGTAAACTGCCCAAGTATTTCTAATAAAGTTTCCGAATTTACTGCCCTCCAGCAAAGTTCTTGTGCCCAAATTATTCTTGGGACCGAAAGCTCTGAGATATTTAATAAGTCATGGAACGTAAATTGAGAAGATAGATTAGAGGCCCTAGGAGGAGGAGTGTTCATAGCAGTTGACAAAAATATAGACTCTACTGAGGTCCACGTTGAGTGTGACAGTGAAGTCATCTGTTCACATATAACAGGTATAGATGAAAACAAGTTAATTGTTGGAAGGCCTTTACCGGCCACCCAATTCTGCTGTGACAGTTCTAGAGCCTTTCAAAGAAAGTGTATAGTATATAGCTAGTAAATACCAAGCTCATGCAATATTGGTTGGAAGCGATTTTGACTTGCTGAGCATAGACTGGGACGTGTATGGATTCATTGTGGGTGGCACAGGCAGACAGTCATGCGAAATACTTTTGAACACAGCAGGCCACACAAACTTGAAATCTCTTACACCTTGTAGCTGCAAATAGATCACACCTTATCGACAATGTCAGTATAGAAACGGGGATTAGCGATCATAATGTCATTATAGCAACTATGATTATGATAGTTAGACAGTGAATTGGCATCACTTAGTTCCAGTTAGATGGATGTAGAGGAATTATGGGCGACGTTTAAGCAGATTGTAAATCGTGGTCTGTAGAGTTATGTGCCCAGTAAGTGGATAAAAGATGGAAAACACCCACCATGGTTTAATAACGAAATTCGGTGGATGCTGTGGAAGCAGAGGCTGTTGTATTCTTGGTTCAGAAGGCAACGCATAAATGACGACAAGCGAAGGTTAGAAGAGATTCGTGCGTCTGTGAAAAGATCTATGCGCGAAACATACAACAACTACCATCGTCATAGTTTAGCAGCCGCGCGGGATTAGCCGAGCGGTCTGAGGCGCTGCAGTCATGGACTGTGCGGCTGGTCCCGTCGGAGGTTCGAGTCCTCCCGCGGGCATGGGTTTGTGTGTTTGTCCTTAGGATAATTTACGTTAAGTAGTGTCTAAGCTTAGGGACTGATGGACTTAGCAGTTAAGTCCCATAAGATCACACACACATTTGAACATTTTTGAACACCTTAGCAAAACACCAGGCAGAGAACCTAAGAAAATTCTGGTCGTATGTTAAATCACTAAGCGGGTCTGAGGGTTTCCATTTAGTCCCTTGTTGACCAATGTGGTGTGGCAGTTGAAGATAAATTTCACGTTCAAGAAATCGTTCACACAGGAGAATCGTACAAACGTAACGTCATTTGACCATAGGACAGACTCCCATATGCATGACATAGTAATAAGTAAGCCTGGCGTAGAGAACCAAATAAAAGATTTGAAAGCAAATAAATCACGAGGTCCGGATGGAATTCCAGTTAGATTTTACAAAAAGTACTCTACGACACTAGCCTCTTACCTAGATTGGATTTATCGTGAATCTCTCGCCCAGCGACTGGAAACAAGCGGAGGTGACTCCAGTGTATACGAAAGGTAAAAGAACGGACCCCCAAAATTACATACCGTTATTCCTAACTTCTGTTTGCTGCTGAATCCTTGAATATATTCTCAGTTCAAATAGATTAAACCTTCTTGAGACTCAGAAGCTTATGTGCACAAATCAGCATGGTTTTAGAAAGCATCGCTCATGCGAAACTCAGCTTGGTTTTTTTCTCATGTGATATACTGAAGGGCAACAGACAGATTCCATATTTCTAGATTTCTGGAACGCATTCGATATGGTGCCCCATTGCAGGCTGTTAGCGGAAGTACAAGCATATGGAATAAGTTCACAGGTACGGGAGTTGCTCGAAGACTTCATGAATAATGGGAGCCAGTGTGTTGCCCTCTACGGCAAGTGTTCATCAGAGACAAGGATATCGTCAGGAGTGCCCTGTGGAAGTGTTATAGGACCACTGTTGTTCTCTATATACATAAATGATTTGGCTGACAGGATGGATAGCAATCTGCGGTTGTTTGCTGATGATACTGTGGTGTAAAGTAAGGTGTCGAAGTTGAGTGACTGTAGCAAGATACAAAGCGACTTAGACAAAATTTCTAGTTGGTGTGATGAATGCCAGCTAGCCCTAAATGTGAAAAAATGTAACTTAATATGAATGAGTAAGAAGATCAAACCCGTAATGTTCAGATACAGTATTACTGGTGTCCTGCTTGACAGAGTCATGTCCTTTAAATATCTGGGCATAAAGTTGCAAAGCGATGTGATATGGAATGAGGATGTGAGAACTGTGGTAGGAAAGGCGAATGGTTGACTTCAGTTTATAGGGAGAATTTTAGGGGAGAGTGGTTCACCTGTAAAGGAGACCGCATATAGGACGCTGGTGCGACCTATTCTTGGGTATTGCTCAAGTGTTTTGGGTCTGTAAAAGGTCTGATTGAAGAAAGATGTCGAGGCAATTCGAAGGCGGGCTGCTAGATTTGTTACCGTTAGGTTTGACCAACATCTAAGTGTTACGGAGATGCTTCAGAAACTCAGATGGGAATCCCTGGGGAGAGGTGACGTTCTTTCGGGAAACACTATTGAAAAAATTTAGAGAACCAGGATTTGAAGCTGACTGCCGAACGATTCTACTGCTGCCGACATACACTGCACGAAATCACCATGAAGATAAGACATGAGAAATTAGGACTCATATGGAGGCATACAGACAGTCGTTTTTCCCTCGCTCTATTTGCGAGTTAAACAGGAAAGAAAATGACAAGTAGTGGTACAAGGTACCCTGCGCCACGCATAGTATGATGGCTTGCAGAGTATGTTTGTAGATGTAGGTGCAGATGTATCCAACGTAAGCCCGTATGCTAACCTTTGACTAAACAGAACCTAATTTGAATTGATCTGTAACTGGTCTGAATACAGCCTGCCTTTATATTAAATGTACAACTGAAGTAAAACAATTATCTGGCCCTACTCATAATTTCCACTTACCTCGCATCTTGACAACATTGTTGCAGATTTCTCAAAAGCATAACAGCAAATAGCAAGCAGGCTTGGCTAAGCTAGATTTCTATTTTTAAATGAAGTTATCAAACAATATTCAAACTGGGTTGGGTTGTTTGAGGAAGGAGACCAGACAGCGAGGTCATCAGTCTCATTGGATTAGGGAAGGATGGGGAAGGAAGTTGGCCATGCCCTTTCAAAGGAACCATCCTGACATTTGCCTGGAGCGATTTAGGGAAATCACGGAAATCCTAAATCAGGATGACCAGACGCAGGATTAAACCATCGTCCTCCCAAATTCAAACTGTTGCATAATAAATGGTGCAATGTGGTAATGGGTAATGATAAAGCTTCTTAAAACAGAGGGATGGGGAGGGTAACTGTTCCTATGAAATGGAATTCCAAGACAGCGATTTTAGACTGAATTGTGTATTCAAAAAGAATGATTAAAACTTCACGTCACCTTCACACATAACATTGGCCTGAACAATATTATCCTTAAAGAAGTGAACAATGATTTAAAAAGGGCATAATGTTAACAGAGAATTTCTATAAAAACCAAAGAGCTTAATCAGTTGGTATGATCATGCGTGGCTCAGGCAAGTGAGGTGGCCTTTCTCTCAGCTCTGAGAAGTGAATGAAGTTAACTAACGGACAATAATCAGTCCAACAAACAAACTACAGAGTGCTGCAGTCTTACCTTATTCTTACATTATTCAAAATTTACATTCCTTTCACCTTTCAATATACACATCAATTCATCCTTGTTGTCCTTTACAATAAGTCTTCCTTCATTCAACAAATACTATCACAAGGTAACAAAGAACTACAGAACACGTCCATCACCTACCACCACACTTCAACTAAGAGTGTATCAGACTGTGCAGAAGCAAAGACTGTGCCACAACAAGACCAAAGACTGTTTAACAGTAACATAACCTGCTCTCTCTCTGACGTGCACATCGATAACTTACGAAAATCAAAACGACATTCCCACCTTACATATGTTGTGCAAGGTGTTTGTATACATATTCCACACAATTTTTAATACTGCACTAGATCTCTGCTCACTCAGTTGTTTTCTTGTCAAAGCATAGTGTATGTGGATATGTTATAAAAAAATGTACTGCTTTAAATATTTCCAAATAATTATGAAAGGTAGTGTTCCCCCATCTTCAACATAAACTGATGGAAAAAAGGTGGAACATAAAGAAGGAGTTGTCGATGTAAACTAAACTAGGGAGGGATGTTTCTATATCTGAAAGCTGATTTCTATTCAGATTCCATACCACTCAAATAAGAGTGATGGTAGTAGCCCCGGTATGAGGATGCAAATCAGGTTTGCTTTAAATTCACGAGCGAGAGCTCATTAGAGTGCAGGGTGGAAGTCCGTTTGTTTTCTGATGGAAGTTAGCCCTGCTTCGGTTCCAGGCCGGCCGCTGTGACCGAGCGGTTCTAGACGCCACAGTCTGGAACCGCGCGACCGCTACGGTCGCAGGTTCGAATCCTGCCTCGGGCATGGATGTGTGTGATGTCCTTAGGTTGGTTAGGTTTAAGTAGTTCTAAGTTCTAAGGGACTGAAGGCCTCAGATATTAAGTCCCATAGTGCTCAGAGCCATTTGAACCATTTTTCGGTGCCAGTAATGGCCATGTGTTGGTTAGGAGGAGGCTAATTGAGAACTGCAGCCAACCTGTCTGTGTGCCAGAACACCGAATCTACACCTGGTTTTTGGTCTGGTCTGCGATTTTGTATGAGTGCTGGAGCACTCTCGTGGTTATTCCACGCATCCTGACTACAATATTCATTCCAACAGGTGTTTACCAACAGGCTAATACTCGTCCACATACTATTGTTGCTACCCAACATACTCTATAGAGTGTCGACAGCATTTGGAGCATTAACCGTCCGTGTATTGATCGACCAATCGCAATAGGCATGGAGCTCCATCCCATAAATGGACATCCAGCAGCTGTACAACACAATGCATACACGTCTGCATACTTGCATTCTACATTCTGGTAGTTACATCAGTTATTAATGTACCAGCATTTCACAATTTCAATGGCTTATTTTGCTCTTTCATTAACCTGCGATCTTGCAAAATCAATCACTTAGATATGTTACCTAGACAACTGTATTCCCGAAATTTCATTAGTTTACATTAATTATTTTTTGGTGCTGCGACTTTTTCCGTCAGTGCAGTTTTGCGGTTTTGTAATTTCGTGGTTTTATCAAGTGCTGCAGAGTATTTTTTCTCTGCCTGTATTGTATCGCTTTTTTACTTGCTGCCACGCCTGATTAGCCGAGCGGTTTAAGGCGCTGCAGTCATGGACTGTGCGGCTGGTCCCAGCGGAGGTTCGAGTCGTCCCTCGGGCATGGGTGTGTGTGTTTGTCCTTAGGATTATTTAGGTTAAGTAGTGTGTAAGCGTAGGGACTGATGACCTTAGCAGTTAAGTCCCATTAGATTTCACACACATTTGAACCATTTTACTCGCCAGGGAGGAAGATCGCGAAATTGTCATTTTATTACAGTTTCCACCCAGCGCACCATGTACCTGTAACCACCTGTCCTAAACATGGATAATGGCTAGATTAAATGAATACGAGTGGGTAAATTCAAGGTGACGTTCTTGGTTTAAATTCGCAGTAAAAGCCTAGGAAAGCCCACTGAATGTAATCTTCGAATCCGGTCGTGGTGCCAGTCAGTCGTGACACACGTCTGTCTAAGCGTTCTTAAACTCGGGAAAAAAACGATTGATTCCTCTAGACCCATGTGCTAGGGACGCCATGTTCGAATTTCCGACGTTGAACCGTGAGGAAAGTTTTGAGGAGAAGGAAACCAGCCACTCTCTCTCCTGTCTTCTGATAGGAGAAGACACTCGTTTCTCTGATCGCTGTATACATAGGTGAAGCAGGATAGCTTTTATTCGTTGTTACTTAGTCGCTATTCTGCGGTCAAGTAAGTATGACACACTGCATATGTGTGCATTTAAATGATTATTTTGCATGGTAATTAGCTCAGTCTTCAGTTAGGATTCTTTACAAGGATTAAATTAAATCTTTAGGAGCAGTGAGGTATTCTCATAAGTGACAACTTTGCTTTTGTTTTACTTAGATTGAGATGGAACAATACTTGTTCTTTAATCGGTCACAATTAATTTGATGCATCGTGATCCCAGTTAAGTTTTTCATTTCGTCGTGAATCACAAGTCGGTATTGACGATCTGGTCATTAAATGAAAACGGTGAATTTTTCTTTCGATTATTCTGTGAATTCTAATCTTGTGTGTGAACAATTCCACTTCGATTGTGCATTCTGTAATTGACTCTGTCCTTCCTGAATAATGACGATCGCTCCGTTATTGCAGTTTGGTGCACACAATCGTAAAATTAGGATTTATTATGTGTCCCATGTAAACACAGTTTCGGGAGTATGCTCCACCTGCTAAATAAATTTAGTTCATTAAACTTCGCCATTATGTGCATACCAACACGCCTTCCCTCCTCCTGTGATCTCTGATCTCATTTACCCTGTAAGAGATAGTTACTAGGGAATATTTAGTTGAGAATAAACCCTAATCAATCGATCTGAAGTTAATTTCCGTTGCACCTCTTTTCCCTGGGATAGAAACTAGGGCTATATCTCAACATTTGTGGAACCTTTGGCGATTTGACACTTAGGGACAACATTAAGCACTATATTTGTTTAGTGAAAACCTCATGGCTACGTGTAGTCTCTACTACATGGCGGAAGATCGTCTCCTCTCCCCCCAAAGAGGTATTTCAAATAGTGGGGGCATCTTTTATCTGGCGACTCGTGGCAGGATATTTTAGATAACATGAATATTTTGGGAAGCAGTAGATGTTAGGAAACGCGTAATATGTAATTTTCTCTTGCAGGATTAATGCAATTTCTGTGTAGCGAAGATTACAGCATTAGAGTTCCGACAGCTAAACAGCGTCATATTCCTGTAATTTTTATGGTTTTTTCCGAGGAGTAGTGAATAACATGCGTGTATGTATTACATAGCAAATATTTTCGATCAGTTTCAGAGGGGTAAAACGTTGCTTTCTTGTTTAAAATACGCCATAGTTTTCCGGTTGCTGTTCTAGGTGGCATGATGTACATAGGTGTAAGCGACTCCAGATTCTTGAAATTGATGGCGAACAGAGCGTTAGTGCGCCGAATAACGGCCATGGGATTGAAGTAGAGAATGTGACAGAGTACGAATATGTTCTTCTAATGGAAGGTTGGAGCTCAAGTGATAAGGGCGGCGAAGCACTGTCTCCAGTCTTATCAGATGTGCTGGACCACAGGCCATGAGCAACCACCTAGTAACACTTAGCACTGGTGTGGGTCTCAAGCGACCCTCGTCCACAAGACAGGTAAAGCTGGACGCCACTGCGCTGGTTAGCTCGGGAGCTTAAGTCCGCAGAAGACACGGTTTCTGCTTCCAGTTCTGATTCCATTGCATTCCGAAATCTGGTATTAAAGAAATTGCAGGTGCTGGGAACAGAGTTCGGTGCGAAGTTAATTGGCTTAGGTATAGAAATGCAAACACAGAGAACAGAAATGCAGGCACAGAGCACTACGTTAACTTTTTTCATCAAAATTTTACATAACACTTTCACATATCACGACCTGACAGTAGATAACAGAAAAGAAAACTCATTTTATAAATAATTATATACTCTAAAACACATTCACATTTTAGTATTCGATACGGAAATCAGTAATAAAATGTCCTTGGAGTAACTCCTTGTGCGATACTTTTGTAGAATTCACATCATAGTTCATTTGAGGAAGAATACACATTTCTCATAATAACTGTTCAGTCTTTGTAGTTTATGTAGTATGGCACTACTCTGCAAGTCGTAGATAACTTCTGCTATCTTGGATCTACTATAGAATCAAACATGTCTGTTGACAAGGAAATTGCTCGCATTGGAAGAGCTGCGACAACTTTTGGCAAACTCTCTACACGTGTTAGGAAAAACAACAAACTCTCTTTGACCACCAAAATTCTTGTATATCAAACTTGCGTCCTCAGCATCCTTTTGTATGCATCGGAAACATGGACTACCTATGCCAAACAAGAACGTCGCCTTAATGCTTTCCACATGCGGTGCCTGAGATCCATCCTCGGAGTAACGTGGAAGGACCGAGTGACCAACTAAGCAGTGCTATCTAAAACTAACTGCAACAGTATTTCAGCTATCTTGAAGCAGAGACGACTCCGCTGGCTGGGACACGTCCACCGAATGGATCGTGACAGATTACCACGTGAGGTGATGCCTGGAGAGATCTCTATAGCCAAAAGACCTGTAGAACGTCCTGTACTGACGTTCAAAGACTCCTGTAAACGAGATATGGAGAGCTTTGGAATCGACACAAACAGATGGGAGGCACGGGCTAGCATGAGACAAGAGTGGCGTGATGATATATCATCTGGAATGTCGAAGCATGATGAAGGCTTGTTAGACAGATTAAGGCAGAAAAAGCTTCGCAACGCTACCACTGCTCCCGCCTCAGCAGCCAGATACACTTGTGACAATTGCGTCAAGAGATGCCGTGCTGCCATTGGCTTGACAAGTCATATCAAAAAATGCAACCCATAAACACACAGACACTGCAACAATCATCTACCAAGATGTCGTGGCCAATATATAGTCATATCAGCCCTTCTTGAGATTATGTAAAATGTCATATGTCATTTTAAGCAGTTGACCGCATTTTTCGTTATTTTCCAATAAGATTCTTCAGCTGGGTATAGAAGGCTCACCTGTGTTATCATGTTCTATGTCACTGGTGTCACCTACGTAATGTATCCCCATTTTTGTGACAACATGCCCTTTAAAGATTAAATGTTTGAAAGTAAAATTTGTGACAAAGTAAGGACACATCACACAGCTGACAAGAGAAGGAAAATGTTTTTCTGTTTAATTAAGTGATATGGTATAAGTTTATCTTCAGTGCCATACTACAACTTTTCTCGGCAGAAATTGAAATTATTGCAGTCAAAAGCCATATTTGTAAAATGATAGTCTTGGTGACGCCAGACAGTGTAGATGTAAATGCAAAATGTCAGCTTTGTTGAAAATACTACTTATGATCGGATTTTGTTAAAATTATGTACTGCACGTTTGAATGACGTACATTGTAATTTGCAAACGAAAGCACACTTACCGCACACGATTGTTGTATCACCAAACTGACCACTTGCAACTAATTTGCAAGCTTAAAAATATATAAAAGGTTTTTGATTAGTGGAGTGTGGTACTAAATATGCTACTATTAAACAAAATGTAATGCATTTTAAGTATCAAGTTAATATTTCATTATGAAATTGCGCTAACAAAATATGCAGGACCTTTTCGCGTGGAAGCTCACGGAGGAAGAAGAATGAGAGTGAGTAGTACCTTGTGTTCATATTGTTCAAAGCATTAGAAAAACGGAATTCCCAAAGATAGTAGAATATGCATAAGATATAAACTTTACAATCAGGAAACAAAGACTTTACTGTACATACACGGAACACCATAATCTTTCTGCTGTACAATAAACGTTTTGATGCTGAATCGTAATTTATTTTTCTACTTGCGTGAAGAGTTTGACAGAGCACTGAAAGACCTAAGTTGAAATAAGGCCCCGGGAGTAGACAAAATTCCATTAGAACTACTGACAGCCTTGGGAGAGCCAGTCTTGACAAAACTCTACCATCTGGTGAGCAAGATTTATGAGAGAGTCGAAATTCCCTCAGGCTTCAAGAAGAATATAATAATTCCAATCCCAAAGAAAGCAGGTGTTGACAGATGTGAAATTACCGAACTATCAGCTTAATAAGCCACAGCTGCAAAATACGAACGCGAATTCTTTATAGACGAATGGAAAAACTGGTAGAAGCCGACCTCGGGGAAGATCAGTTTGGATTCCGTAGAAATGTTGGAACACGTGAGGCAATACTGACCCTACGACTTATCTTAGAAGAAAGATTAAGGAAAGGCAAACCTACGTTTCTAGCTTTTGTAGACTTAGACAAAGCTTTTGACAATGTTGACTAGAATACTCTCTTTCAAATTCTGAAGGTGGCAGGGGTAAAATACAGGGATCGAAAGGCTATTTACAATATGTACAGAAACCAGAGGGCAGTTATAAGAGTCGAGAGACATGAAAGGGAAGCAGCGGTTGGGAAGGAAGTGAGACAGGGTTGTAGCCTCTCCCCAATGTTGTTCAATCTGTATATTGAGCAAGCAGTGAAGGAAACAAAAGAAAAGTTCGGAGTAGGTATTAAAATCTATGGAGAAGAAATTAAAACTTTGAGGTTCGCTGATGACATTGTAATTCTGTCAGAGACAGCAAAGGACTTGGAAGAGTAGTTGAACGGAATGGATAGTGTCTTGAAAAGAGGGTATAAGATGAACATCAACAAAATCAAAACAAGGATAATGGAATGTAGTCGAATTACGTCGGGTGACGCTGAGGGAATTAGCTTAGGAAATGAGACACTTAACATAGTAAAGGAGTTTTGCTATTTGGGGAGCAAAATAACTGACGATGGTCGAAGTAGAGAGGATATAAAATGTAGACTGGCAATGGAAACGAAAGCGTTTCTGAAGAAGAGAAATTTGTTAACATCGAGTATTGATTTAAGAGTTAGGAAGTCGTTTCTGAAAGTATTTGTATGGAGAGTAGCCATGTATGGAAGAGAAACGTCGACGATAAATACACTCCTGGAAATTGAAATAAGAACACCGTGAATTCATTGTCCCAGGAAGGGGAAACCTTATTGACACATTCCTGGGGTCAGATACATCACATGATCACACTGACAGAACCACAGGCACATAGACACAGGCAACAGAGCATGCACAATGTCAGCACTAGTACAGTGTATATCCACCTTTCGCAGCAATGCAGGCTGCTATTCTCCCATGGAGACGATCGTAGAGATGCTGGATGTAGTCCTGTGGTACGGCTTGCCATGCCATTTCCACCTGGCGCCTCAGTTGGACCAGCGTTCGTGCTGGACGTGCAGACCGCGTGAGACGACGCTTAATCCAGTCCCAAACATGCTCAATGGGGGACAGATCCGGAGATCTTGCTGGCCAGGGTAGTTGACTTACACCTTCTAGAGCACGTTGGGTGGCACGGGTTACATGCGGACGTGCATTGTCCTGTTGGAACAGCAAGTTCCCTTGCCGGTCTAGGAATGGTAGAACGATGGGTTCGATGACGGTTTGGATGTAGCGTGCACTATTCAGTGTCCCCTCGACGATCACCAGTGGTGTACGGCCAGTGTAGGAGATCGCTCCCCACACCATGATGCCGGGTGTTGGCCCTGTGTGCCTCGGTCGTATGCAGTCCTGATTGTGGCGCTCACCTGCACGGCGCCAAACACGCAGACGACCATCATTGGCACCAAGGCAGAAGCGACTCTCATCGCTGAAGACGACACGTCTCCATTCGTCCCTCCATTCACGCCTGTCGCGACACCACTGGAGGCGGGCTGCACGATGTTGGGGCGTGAGCGGAAGACGGCCTAATGGTGTGTGGGACCGTAGCCCAGCTTCATGGAGACGGTTGCGAATGGTCCTCGCCGATACCCCAGGAGCAACAGTGTCCCTAATTTGCTGGGAAGTGGCGGTGCGGTCCCCTACGGCACTGCGTAGGATCCTACGGTCTTGGCGTGCATCCGTGCGTCGCTGCGGTCCGGTCCCAGGTCGACGGGCACGTGCACCTTCCGCCGACCACTGGCGACAACATCGATGTACTGTGGAGACCTCACGCCCCACGTGTTGAGCAATTCGGCCGTACGTCCACCCGGCCTCCCGCATGCCCACTATACGCCCTCGCTCAAAGTCCGTCAACTGCACATACGGTTCACGTCCACGCTGTCGCGGCATGCTACCAGTGTTAAGGACTGCGATGGAACTCCGTATGCCACGGCAAACTGGCTGACACTGACGGCGGCGGTGCACAAACGCTGCGCAGCTAGCGCCATTCGACGGCCAACACGGCGGTTCCTTGTGTGTCCGCTGTGCCGTGCGTGTGATCATTGCTTGTACAGCCCTCTCGCAGTGTCCGGAGCAAGTGTGGTGGGTCTGACACACCGGTGTCAATGTGTTCTTTTTTCCATTTCCAGGAGTGTAGTTTAGACAAGATGAGAACAGAAGCTTTCGAAATGTGGTGCTACAGAAGAATGCTGAAGATTAGATGGGTAGATCACATAACTAATGAGGAGGTATTGAGTAGGATTGGGGAGAAGAGAAGTTTGTCGCACATCTTGACTGGAAGAAGGGATCGGTTGGTAGGACATGTTCTGAGGCATCAAGGGATCTCCAATTTAGTATTGGAGGGCAGCCTGGAGGGCAAAAATCGTAGAGGGAGACCAAGAGATGAATACACTAAACAGATTCAGAAGGATGTAGGTTGCAGTAGGTACTGAGAGATGAAGAAGCTTGGACAGGATAGAGTAGCATGGAGAGCTGCATCAAACCAGTCTCAGGACTGAAAACCACAACAACAACAACTTGCCCCCTTGAATGGCGGAAACAAAATTTGCAACAGTAATGTGATTCACCATTCAGCTTCATTTTACATAATGACTGAATATTCCACGTATTACAAAATTAAAAGCATAGTAGATCACTGACTAATGAATCCAGTGTACAGTTTAATTCTTGGAGTCCGTCAGACATCGTTTCTATGACAATAATTTTGATGTTATACGTATCTAGCAAAAAATATTATCAGTATATGTGTTTGCTTGTGTAGCTTGCGCTCTTCTTTAAGTGTTTTTATGAGATTAACACGGATGTGTAAACTTTCGATAACGTCCTGAAATTTTAGTTCATTTGTTAATTAGAATTCATGTATATGTACAATACACAAAGGTTTTTGTCCATATTTCACAACAGTAGAAGCCAGAAATTAGGAGACGCAGGATTTTGATGATAGTTGGTGATTCTGTAGGTGATGATGGGGCAAGATGGACTCAAGGACGGGATGCAAATGGTGTTGACAGTTGTTTTGGGACCCATCTTAGTGGCTATGTTCTGGACAGAGAGGCTGATGGTGGGAATGGCAGAGGTGATGCCTCAGCATGGCTTGGGCTGCATCTCAAGGGCGTCAAGCAGTACGTCGGATCGGTTGTAACTTGACGTCGGCTCCGTGATTAAACGGTGTTTTCCTGTGGCAAGTGCTTCCTGTACTCACCAGTAGACGTGTCAGTTATTCAAGTTTTCTCGAAGAGACATTAAGTCTAAACAGGGCAGGGCGACTGAATTGAAGTTATAAGTGGGGCCAGTCGCTGCCAGCGTGGAGGGATCGTCGCTATACCGTTGGTGCAGAGTGCGCGTCGGTGTTTGCGCTGTGTCAACTGAGAAGAGGCACGCGGGCCACAGCAATGCGTCAGGAGCCCCGCTGCGCCGCCAGTTGCTCTGGCTTCTCTACGAGCCGCGACAGGTGTCAGGCAAGGCCAGCCACACCTGACGCTTCTGGCGACTCAGCGGAAAGCGGCGTTACGACAGAGGGGCAGCTTAACAGGAGAGGATGTGCATTGCAGCGTGCACATCAAATGGACAGAGGTAGTCAGGCTGGCTACCCGGAAAGGAACAGTGACGACGGTCACAGCTAATTTGAATAATAATGCCGAAGGGAAAACTGCAACAGTTAGAGAAGCAGTGAATGTACAACAGCAATTCGAAGACTTGATGACATTTACTGAAAATGAATTTTCTGGGCGAAAGGTTACGCAGGCAACAGCAAGCGGATTGAGAGTGGAATTAAAGGAGGAAATATTGCAGTGGGCGATAGAGCAGACATTATTAATTGGCAGGTTGGAACTATTACCAAAATAAAACGAAAGCTATGCAGACAGACGAATGGAAAAACTGGTAGAAGCTGACCCTACGACTTATCTTAGAAGCTAGATTAAGGAAAGGCAAACCTACGTTTCTAGCATTTGTAGACTTAGAGAAAGCTTTTGACAATGTTGACTGGAGTACTCTCTTTCAAATTCTAAAGGTGGCAGGGGTAAAATACAGGGAGCGAAAGTCTATTTACAATTTGTACAGAAACCAGATGGCAGTTATAAGAGTCGAGGGACACGAAAGGGAAGCAGTGGTTGGGAAGGGAGTGAGACAGGGTTGTAGCCTCTCCCCAATGTTATTCCATCTGTATATTGAGCAAGCAGTGAAGGAAACAAAAGAAAAATTCGGAGTAGATATTAAAATCCATGGAGAAGAAATTAAAATTTTGAGGTTCACCTATGACATTGTAATTCTGTCAGAGACAGCAAAGGACTTGGAAGAGCAGTTGAACGGAATGGATAGTGTCTTGAAAAGAGGGTATAAGACGAACATCAACAAAAGCAAAACGAGGATAACGGAATGTAGTCGAATTAAGTCGGGTGATGCTGAGGGAATTAGATTAGGAAATGAGTCACTTAAAAGTAGTAAAGCAGTTTCGCTATTTGGGGAGCAAAATAACTGATGATGGTCGAAGTAGAGAGGATATAAAATGTAGACTGGCAATGGCAAGGAAAGCGTTTCTGAAGAAGAGAAATTTGTTAACATCGAGTATAGATTTAAGCGTCAGGAAGTCTTTTCTGAAAGTATTTGTATGGAGAGTAGTCATGTATGGAAGTGAAACGTGGACGATAAATAGTTTAGACAAGAAGAGAACAGAAGCTTTCGAAATGTGGTGCTACAGAAGAATGCTGAAGATTAGATGGGTAGATCACATAACTAATGAGGAGGTATTGAATAGGATTGGGGAGAAGAGAAGTTTGTCGCACATCTTGACTGGAAGAAGGGATCAGTTGGTAGGACATGTTCTGAGGCATCAAGGGATCTCCAATTTAGTATTGGAGGGCAGCGTGGAGGGTAAAAATCGTAGAAGGAGACCAAGAGATGAATACACTAAACAGATTCAGAAGGATGTAGGTTGCAGTAGGTACTGAGAGATGAAGAAGCTTGGACAGGATAGAGTAGCATGGAGAGCTGCATCAAACCAGTCTCAGGACGGATGACCACAACAACAACAACAACAACAAGATGGAGAAAATTTACGAAAACATGCGAAAACGTATGCAACTGTGGTGTTAACGACGTTACCTAGTAGAGATGCTACCTAAACAGCTCCTGCAGCTAAATTAGCGGCAGTACAAACAACGCAACAAAATACATTGTTCATAAAGTCAAGAAAAAATGAGGAGGCGAAAGTTGTGCAACAAAAACTAACGACCATAGTAAACCATAACATGAAGGTTCTAGAGATACTGATTTGTGAACAGCCTAAGAAAAGGAGACCTTTTATGATACTATACGACATCCCAGAGGACACAGAGCCAGAGGCACTAAAAGAAACAATATACATGCAGAATCTTGAAGATGAACTGACTGCGGAAAGCTTCGAAAGCGGCTGTACAGTACGATTAAGGACAGGATCAAAGGGAAGAAAAGTAGTCCATCAAGTTATTGAAGTGATTCCTGAGGTTATAACAGCTCTCATAAAGCGATATAAAGTATATCTTGGGTTTCGTTCGGTTTCAGTGATATTAGTGAGGTGATGTGTTCACTGCCAAGACCTTGGTCATTTGGAAAGTCATTGCGATAAACGAGTAGTAATTTGTGGACATTGTGGGGAAGAAGGTCATATCAGGAAAGACTGTAATAAAATCAAACAAGTGGCAGTATGTGTGCCATGTAAATATAGGGATAACAAATGCATCAGAGAACAGAAATGAATGTCACACGTATCAAAGCCTCCTTACAAGACAGTTTTTAAGAATGCAGTGAGGACTGTAATGACACTATCAAGTGTCGTCTATGTAAGAAACATAAATCACCATCGAGGAGGAGGGGGGACGGCGAAAGAACGCCGAATTTCCGGCAAAAAAGTGAGCAGTAAGTACCATCGAACAGATCATGCAACACAGACTGCACCTATGGAAAAGTAAGAAAGAAGTTTTCAGCGAAAATTCAGAACTATATGGCATAACAGAAAAGCAAGATCAGAGACGAATTTGGGAGTGACATATGATATAAGCGAAGAGAATTTGGTGACACAAGCTGGACAGTTCTATGTACATAGAAGCGACAGCACACATCCTCAGAAATACACTGCGCTACATACAGACGTAAAAGAAGATTCGCCAACGCAGGAAGCGAATCTGCAACAAAAACAGTACGAGACACAGAGCCAGCTCGTGCAGGAAACAAACACCTTCTGCAAAGAAGTAAACAATAAAACACCGACCAGAACAGAACGGCGACAGATTTATGAGAGCATAGAGAACGTTATGCTGGAAGAGCCGACAACGCTTACTACAGCGTTAACACATGTAGTAAGGTACAAACATTCAGAAGGGGAGTATATTACTTTTCCTGTACCTGATTTCGTGCATAGAATTCACCTCAGAGTGAACAGTCTGCCAACAGGGGTGCAAAAACAGGAGAAATAACTGGAGCCGGTTTCTGACAGAAGAAATGAATCATTCTCTTTAGATACTTTGTACAAGCACTTTGTGATGACGCATGGTCGTATAGCATTCGATTACAGGCGAGTAGGCCACGACTGTCGAATATATACCCCTCACCCCTAATGGAGATAAGGATAGGACAGCTTAATGTCATGAGAAGTGTAAGCGTATTGCATAAGGCTAGAAGAGTGGCAGAGGAGTTGCAATTAGATGTATTGTGCCTCCAAGAACCGTATACGAAGGTAGGAAAGACCCCCAGTATGCCAATTGTGGTGTCACCGCCAGACACCACACTTGCTAGGTGGTAGCTTTAAATCGGCCGCGGTCCATTAGTACATGTCGGACCCGCGTGTCGCCACTGTCAGTGATCGCAGACCGAGCGCCACCACACGGCAGGTCTAGAGAGACGTACTAGCACTCGCCCCAGTTGTATGGACGACTTCGCTAGCGATGCACACTGACAAAGCCTCGCTCATTTGCGGAGCAGATGGTTGGAATAGCCTTCAGCTAAGTCAATGGCTACGACCTAGCAAGGCGCCATTAGAAACATTGCATGTATCTACAGAGTCTCACTTGTATCGTCAAGAGCGATGTACAACAATGATGGATTAAAGTTAAGTATTCCAGCAGCTACGTACTTTTCTTTATAGCATTCATTATGTATCCTGTTTCAGACCTATCTCTAGCCTGCGTGGGTTAACGCGTGCATATCGGCTTCCTCACTCAGGTAGTGTTCGTAGTGTTGGCTAACTGCTAACACTACATATATTGGCGACGAGGCTTAAAAGAGGATTTCGCTTTCGTATTGCACTAATTTACTTGTCATGGCTTCGCCACAATCTCCAGATGTACTGTCCGAATTTTATCGCTTGCAGAATCAGCATACGCAGGCGTTATTGGATGCCCTTGGACAGCTCGTTCAGGGTCAACGTGCAATGCAAAACGATGCGGCAGCCGCCGCTCCACCGCTACCGCAGCCACAACATGCTGTTGCACCCCCGTTCTGGCCATTTGACCCGGCTATGGAAAGCTGGACGGAGTGGTCACGTCAATTTGGATTCCATATCGCCGCCTACAGAATTCAAGGTAACGAGCGGCAGCCTTTTTTATTGGCCTGTGTAGGTGTGTCCACCTACCGTGTGATAGTGAAATTGTTTCCCCCGACGCGACGTAGCGACTCTGTCCTACGAAGAAATTTTGTCGGCGTTAGATGCCTATTTCAAAGAAACAGTAAATGTCATTGCAAAAAGGTATACGTTCTTTCGTACAAAACGTACGGCCGGTCAGACTAATAGGGAGTGGGTTGCAACATTGCAAGGCCTTACTAGGGAATGTGCTTTTGAGTGTGAATGTGGACTCCCTTATTCAGATACAATGGTACGTGATGCAATTGCACAGAACGTTTCTGATGTTCGTATACGGGAACAGATTTTGAAACTAGTTAATCCCTCCCTTCAACAAGTGATAGACATATTAGATAGGCAAGACACACTTGACTTTGCACAGGAATCATTTGAAACTTCGCCAGCCGTGTGTCACATTAACCGGCCCGCCGGGCGCGCTGCACGGAACGATAAACAGCCCTCGCGCTCGTCCGCGCAGCTGCCGCCTAGCTCTCCATGTGTGCCGCGTAAGCGAGCAAATGCAGTGAAATCATGCCCGCGGTGTGCGACTAGACATTCGCGTGAACATTGCATGTCACGCCAAGCTATTTGCTTTTACTGTAATAAGAAAGGACATGTTCAAAGTGTTTGCCAGAAAAAGCTCCGATCGGCCAATCACAACCATTCCAGGCCCTATGGTTCGCGCCGGAATTGAACCATGGACAATCAGGCTCGTGAACCTTCGCCCATGGACATTCATGTAGTTAATTCCACTCCGCCCAGTGCCACTTTCTCTAACAGTGACTGTGTTCGTCCCACAAATAGTGAGCATCGACGTCGCCGGAAATCTCGTCCGGTCGCAAGTGCTTCTGTACCGGTATCAGTTCAAATTGCACGAGAAAGTCGCTCTTGTCGCCAGCAGGACAATAAACTTTTTGTAGACTTGGACTTTGAAGGCAAAGTGATACCATTCCAGCTCGATACCGGAGCTGCAGTTTCGTTGATCAATCACGACACGTACAAACAACTGGGCAAACCTCTGTTGCGTGCCGCAAATGTTCAGCTCACTAGTTATTCAGGACAGCATATCCCTGTGTTAGGACAGTGCACTCTTCTTGCAACATACAAGGGACAAACAAAACTTGTGTCATTTTACGTTCTTCGTTCTTCTACTGCAGTGAACTTGTTTGGTTTAGATTTATTTCAGTTGTTTAACTTGTCAATAGTCAATCAGGTCCTATCAGTGAATCAGACTGTGCCTTTCGCCAGTGTTTCTCGTCTATGTGAAGAATTTGCAGACATTTTTGCACCGGGCCTTAGTTGCGCTAAGAACTATGAAGCACATTTGGAACTGAAAGTAAACGCGCAACCGAAATTTTTCAGTGCGCGCAATGTTCCCCACGCATTGCGTGATGAGGTCACAAGAACATTACACGATTTCGAATCACAACGTGTAATTGAACGTGTGCAGGCTTCTCTCTGGGCCTCACCCTTAGTAATTTTGCCAAAACCTTCTGGAAAACTGAGACTTTGTGTGGACTTCTAGGCAACAGTGAATCCACAACTAGTGATTGCAACTTTTCCTTTACCCCGCCCGGAAGATCTTTTTGGTAAACTGTGCCCGGGTAAATACTTTTCGAAATTGGACCTAGCGGATGCGAAAAAGATGGATCGCATGATCGCCCTATTGCCTTTGCGTCAAAATTGCTCTCGTCTGCACAAAGAAATTATTCACAGATCGAGAAAGAAGCTTTGGCTCTCGTATTTGGTGTTACTAAGTTCCATGATTTCTTGTATGGTCGTCATTTTACCATCATCACAGACCACAAACCTTTGACATCGCTTTTTCATCCGAACAAACCTGTACCTCAACGTACAGCGCAGAAATTCATTCGCTGGTCTATTTTCCTCTCGCAGTACCGCTACGATATCTTGTATCGGTCCACTGCTAAGCATGGCAACGCCGATGCGTTGTCCCGTTTGCCTGTTGCTGAGGATAAAGCATTCGATTCTTCCGAACTTGCTTGCATGTTCATTGATTCGGAAACTGATGACGTGGTCGAATCGTTTCCGATTGATTTTCGTCGTGTAGCTGCAGCCACAGCTGCTGACCCTGTCCTTGCTCCCGTTCTGCGTTTTGTTGCTACGCAATGGCCCTTGTCAAAGTCACAGATCGAGGATCCGTTGGTTCGCCGATTTTTTGCTCACAAGGAGAGACTTTTTGTATGACGTGGTGTTTTGTTGTTGCGTTCTGATAATGATCAGTCCAGAGTCGTGGTCCCACGTTCGTTACAGTCCTCTGTCTTACGGCTTCTCCACCAAGGACATTGGGGTATAGTGCGAACGAAACAACTTGCTCGTCAGCACTGTAATTGGTTCGGAATCGATGCTGCGATTACGAATATGTGCTCTTCTTGCATGGCGTGTGCCGAACAACAATCCGCACCGCCGCGAAAATTCTTTGCATGGCCGAAAGCCACTTCCCCTTGGCAACGCTTGCACATTGATTTTGCTGGTCCGTTCTGGAATGCTCGATGGTTGGTTGTGGTCGATTCTTTCAGTAATTTTCCTTTTGTTGTCCGGATGTCTTCCACGACGTCTTCTGCCACAATCCAAGCGTTGTCTGCTATCTTTTGCATTGAAGGCCTTACACAGACTATTGTTTCCGACAATGGCCCACAATTCATGTCCGCAGAATTTCAGTCATTCTGCACGGCCAATGGTATTCAACATCTGACATCCGCGCCGTTTTCGCCTCAGTCGAATGGTGCCGCTGAACGATTGGTCCGGACTTTCAAGTCACAGATGTTGAAGTTGAAAGAGTCGCATTCTCGGGAGGACGCGTTGTTGCTCTTTTTGTCTTCGTATCGCTCTCAGCCCCGAGATGGTCGCTCGCCGGCTGAGTTGCTCCACGGTCGTCCTCATCGCACCTTGTTGTCTTTGCTACATCCGCCGCTTCAGGTTCCTGTGCAGCGGCAGCCTCCTGCTTTTGCTCCAGGCGACGTTGCATTCTATCGCAACTATCGAGGTTCACGGCGTTGGCTCGCAGGGCGCATTCTTCGCTGCCTCGGCCGCGCGATGTATTTGGTTTTGGTGGCCTCTGGTGAGGTGCGTCGGCATCTCAATCAGCTGCGCATCTGTCGTCGCACGGGTTCTGCCGCTCCCCGTCTGCTTTCAGCGGTGGTGCCGTCCGGTCAGCGCCCTGGGGATCCATCTACTGGCTCGCCTCATCCCCAGGTGTTCCCGACGCTGCCTTCCATTTTGCCCCATGGCGACGTGCCGCCGCAGCCTGCTCTCCCGCCGGCGACGCCCGCAGTGGACGCTTCGCTGCAGCCGCACAGCGCCTCCCTGGGTCACGCGCCGCCGATCGCTTCCCGTGACCAGATGTCCTCCGCCATGGAACTCTTGCCCGCTCCGGACCAGACGTCTTCGCCCGTCGGGTGCCCCGACCACATGGAGGTCGACCCTTCGGCCCCTCCTGTCTCTCTACGGGCGCATACACCGCATGTTGACGTGCACCCTGGACTAGGTTTTCCGGCGTTTCCTGGCTCCCCTCGGACCGAATGGCCGGGTGCGGGTGGCACAGCCTCGCCTGTTGTTAGGCTCCCCACCTCATCGCATACGTCAACATGGGGTCCTCCCCACGGCGGGCGGAAGCCTTATAACACGACCGTTCGCCGATTTGCGGGGGAGGAATGTGGTGTCACCGCCAGACACCACACTTGCTAGGTGGTAGCTTCAAATCGGCCGCGGTCCATTAGTACATGTCGGACCCGCGTGTCGCCACTGTCAGTGATCGCAGACCGAGCGCCACCACACGGCAGGTCTAGAGAGACGTACTAGCACTCGCCCCTGTTGTACGGACGACTTCGCTAGCGATGCACACTGACGAAGCCTCGCTCATTTGCAGAGGAGATAGTTAGAATAGCCTTCAGCTAAGTCAATGGCTACGACCTATCAAGGCGCCATTAGAAACATTGCATGTATCTACAGAGTCTCACTTGTATCGTCAAGAGCGATGTACAACAATGATGGATTAAAGGTAAGTATTCCAGCAGCTACGTACTTTTCTTTATAGCATTCATTACGTATCCTGTTTCAGACCTATCTCTAGCCTGCGTGGGTTAACGCGTGCATATCGGCTTCCTCACTCAGGTAGTGTTCGTAGTGTTGGCTAACTGCTAACACTACACCAATAACTGCCAGTTAGTCGCACAAGAGCAGCGTCCTATGGCAGGCATAATGGTACTTAACAAGGCCATAACAGTGACAAAAATATCACAATACTGTTCAGAACAGAGTAGTGTGTTTACATTTTGCGGCGTGCAGTTGCAGCTGTACCGGTTATAAAGCTAAGTACTGATAAAGTTATTTGTGCACTGTTATACAGTTACTAAATGTAATAGTTTTCAGCGGTGTTTCGTGCTGTTTGTGGCGAAATAAAGATTTAATAAACTTTTGGAAACGTTCGCTCGCTGCGTTTTTTAGAGTTTTCTGTGCGTTGAAGTCGTTTAGTAAACTTCGTGCTTTAGTTTTCATCTGACGTTTCTTATTGTTTCTAGTGAAATATTTCAGTAAAATTTTCATTCACTGTTTTAACTTCGTTGAGTGTTCCAGTGGCCGATTGAATTTTTGGGTTTAGCTAATAATTTTGTGAAGTTTTGTTGGTATTGGAATTAGCTGTGGTGTAGTAGTATTAATACAAGTAGTTTCTTTCTTAGTAGACAGAATTTGGAGACCGCTATTGTTAGTTCTATAAATAGTTCTACTGGTGTAACTGAACTTAGGTAATGTAGACGCTAGTTTTTTTTTCAGTAACTGTAAAATTTTACCACGAGTGAGAAGTGTGGGCTTTGTCGAAGATTTGTGAGTAGTGAGTTACTGTGTGGGATTTGTTCAAAGTATTTTCATTGAGGGGAATGAAGTAGGGAAGCCAGTGGGCCTTCTAGCGAGATCCTGTCTTGGGAATACAGAACCTGTAGTAGAAATAAGATAATAGAGGAGCAGGAGCGTAAGATATGTGCCCTTCAGGTGCAGTTGCAACGCGCAGAGGGGCAACTAGATAGGTTGAGGAGGGTGAAGGGTGGTGGGGAATGGGAACTGGCAGTTGGCAAGAAGGCAGGTAGGAGAAGGTGGTATTCAGACAGTTATGCTTTTGCGTATAAGCAATAGATTTGGCCAACTGTCAGAGCTGAATGGAGAGGAGCCTCTTATAGCCGTAGATGTAGAGAGCACGCAGCAGTCCTCAGAAGTTAGGAGGCCTAGATCATTTGTAAACTCTAACAGAAAGAAGGTTCTGCTGCTACGTAGTTCCAGTGGTAGAGATGTGGGCCAGCAGTTCCAGGAACTGTTGGGGAGTGAATACCAAGTTACCAGCATTGTGAAGCCTAGTGCAGGGTTGGCTCAGGTGACTGACAGCATAGGAATGTAGGAATTTTACGAAGGAGGATCTGGTAGTGATAGTGGGTGGAGCAGGGAATGGTCTTCATAGGGACGGGGAATATGATGTAGATGGTGACCTGGTAAAGATAGCTACTCAGACTGGTGGCACTAATGTGCATTTCGTGCAACTGTTTCACCGTCATGATCGGCCCCCTATTAATGCGGCTGTTAGGCGCGTTAACATGGGGCTGGAGAGGGCGCTGATGGCAGGGGGGCATGGGTCACATTTCAGTGGTTTCAGTTGGGGCTGGCAGTAGATCAGGTTTCACTAGGTATGGCCTGCACCTCAATAGTTATGGGAAGGGGAGGATGGCAAAGCATATAGGTGACAATATAGTGGTGGGATTACTCATGGAGAAATTCCTGTAGTAGTTGGTGTTAGAGCTGCACCTTTATTAGATTGAAGTCAGCTGATAGGTATCTGAAGTGAGTGATCGTTTGACACGAAAACTAGTCTACTTTGCTTATTTTCATTCACTTAAGTCGTATTGGTGTTGTATTTTGAGGTGACTCTTCCCATTCTAAATGGATATTTTTGGCTCAGAAACGGGCGGTTTGGGCAATAAGTGGTGTATGTTCACAAACCTCTTGTCGACCTCTGTTCACGAGCCTGGGTATTTTGACACTGGCCGCTCTATATATATTCCTTACTGTCATTTCTTGTTAACAATATCAGCTTATTCCCGGAATAAGCAGCTTTCACTCAATTAATACTCGGCAGAAATCAAACCTGGATTTGGATCGGACTACCTTAACTCTTGTGCAGAAAGATGTGCAGTATACTGCAGCATCCATTTTCAACAAGCTAACACTCGAATTCAAAATCTTAGCAGTAATCCACGCGCTTTCAAATCGAAACTGGAGAGTTTCCTCATGGGTCACTCCTTCTATTCTGTCGAGGAGTTCCTTGAAAAATTAAGCTGATCCTTTTTGTATTGTTGATTGCATATACTTAAACTTATGGACTGACATTTTTCGGTTTCTTAAACGTTTCATTTTTATCTGTTATTACTTTCATGCTGTAATTTCATGTACTGACACGTTCCATGGTCTTGGAGATTCGCTCCTCAATTCGGTCCTAAGAAACTTGACGTGTAAATAAAAAATAAATAAATAACACGTATCTGCGTGGAAATGTTAACCGGAAGGTAGAGTTGCATCCTGATTTCCATATATTTTCAGTTTAGTGATGAGATCAAGAGCATCTGCGAAGACTAAAGGATATTAGTCACCTAGGACGAACTAAGCCTCTTGTGTACTCCGTTGACGCAAATGCGAAGTCAGTATTGTGTAGGCAACTGACTGATGACCGTGGAAGACAGCTAGAAGAAACCATTATTGAACTCAACCTACAAGTACTGAATGCATCTTACAATCCGCCAATTTACCAAGGGAAGGGTCGGAGCAACGTCAAATACTGCACTTTAGCAAATATGGAAGTGGTGCGCCGTGTGAAAGACTGGAAGGTTGCGAGTGGAATGACATCGAGTGACCACAACATCATACACTACACCATCACTCTGAAGGGAAATCCAAGGCGACACAGAAAACATGCGCATAAGGCCCAAATATAAGTTCAAGGACGCTAACTGGGAAGAACTAAGAAGACTATTTCAGGGTCCAGGAGCCCCATCGTTGGGTGATAATGTAGATGTGAAAGTGCAAGAACTGGCAGTGGCTACACATAGAGCAATAGAGGCATCGGTACCTATCAGCAGAGGTCATTCTAAAAGAGCACCTTGCATCTGGACCGGGGCATTGCAAAAATTAAAATCCGAAACAAAAAGATCCAGGAAGCTGGACCACAGCAGCATGACTCAAGAAAAAAAGAGTCCATACGTTGCATATATACAACGTTTTAAGGAAGAGATGTGGAAAACAAAAATAGAACGATGGAAGCAACTCGTGGAGGCTAACTTGGCCACCTGGTTACCTGGGGTGTGCCGTATAAAAAGTCTGCGAAAAAATACGATCACCAAAAGTCTTACCGACTCGCAGAAGGATTGATGGGACGGTAACAGAAAGCTGGGAACAGTCAGTCACCCTGCTAATGGAAACACTACTTCTTGAGAGAAGAAGGCAAGACAGATGATCAGTGTAGGTGACTGATGTGTTATGGGAAGAATATAGGAACAATAAACTTGTGTACCCCTCCGCACAAGCAGAAATTAGGCACATAATTTTGAGACTGAAAAAGAAAAAAGCTTGAGGACTGGACGGGATCCCTGCCGAAGTAAAACGAGTCTTATGTCACCAATTACATAGTTACTTGTGCGATCTGTACAATGAGTGTCTCTTGCAAGAAAAGGTCTGTGCATCGTGGAAGAACACTGAAGAGGTAATAATTAGTAAAGGGAAAGATAAAGATCCAATGATACCCAGATCCTCAGACTAATTTGTCATTCGAACGTTCTCGGCAAGATAATATGAAAAACTATTATTTAAAATATTACAAGGTCAGATGCTGCTATGTGAGATGAAGCCTCACCAGTATGGGTTTAGAAGAAGCTAGTCAACTGAAGACGCTATTAACAAGGTGATTTCGCTAGTGACAGATACTCATTCTATGTGCAATTTAGCAATGATGATTGATATTGTTGGTGCACTCAATAACCTGTGGTGACCATCTTTATTTGGTCGCCTTAGGGATTTGGATTGTCCAGAAGCGCTATATAATTGCCTGAGAGATTATTGCTATGGGCAACATGCTTCTTAACATGCCCAGGAAAGAAAATAACGAAGCCAATAACAAAAGCTGTCTGTAGGGATCAGTCTATGGTCCAGAGTTTTTGGACATAGCACTGGAGCCCATATTACGGAAGTTACATGACAGCAGTAACATAACCTATCTGGTGGCTTTTGCAGATGACATGCTGTTCGTTGTAAGTGGTGACTCCAGAAGAATTATAGAAGACATATGTATTGCGCCCTCAAATCTTGAGGGCTGGTTTCGAAGTGTTAAATTGTCACTAGCACCTCACAAAACAACGTACCTCCTGCTGAAAGGGAATCTAATAAGAAACCCTAAAATAAAGTTCAACGATATAACGATTAGAAGAAGCGCAGTGACGAGATGTTGAGGGGTATTTCTCGATGAACATCGTAAATTTGCACGTCATGTAGAGGAAGTAGGCAGGAAACGTACCAACGTAACGAATGAAATTGTAACCATTGCAAGTAGGCAATTTCAGTTTCCCTTGAAGACAATTAGAGTATACCACCCATCTATATTAGCATCAGTCGTAGGATATTTCGCATGCGTCTGAGCTCATAGAGTGCAGCCAGTGAAGCCAGCCCCAGTAGTGAAAAGAGCTCAACGAGGCATGCTACTAAGATTAACGGGGGCCTACAGCACTACCCCAAATTATGCTGTGTTAGTAATTCTAGTAATATGCCCACTGGATTTGGAAATTAGGAAAAGGGGAACCTTTTACTGGTTAAAGAAAAGCAATCAGATGGAAGTACGAATGTGCTTGGAACTGGGGTCAGTTCGAAAAAGGCAATAAAAGAAAGCATATTACAGCTGTGGAAAAATGAGTGGGACCTTTCAGACACTGGCAGAAGAACACATGAATTTCTCCCTAACATCAGGTAAAGATTAAAAATGAGATTTCTTAACCCATCGAGTTGATTGATACATTAACTGAGTGGCCATAGACCTTATGCCATGTATTTATACAAAATCAGAAGACAGATGAATGTTAATTGCACCCATGACAGTGTGGGCTCACCAGAACCCACATTATGGGACTGTGCACTCTATGAAGTTGCAGCGGCTAATGGATGTCAGGTATTAAGGATGATGGATTCCAAAGCAGCACTAAGGAGCGAGTCGACCTGGCACATCTTGCACGACACTGCAGCTGCAGTATCGAGGAAGGCCAAGGAAGACTTCACAAGGCATTCAACCATAAGCCATCATGCTTCCATCCAGGCTAGATATATTCTGAAGATGGAGAAAATATGACTGAGGTTGGCGATCACCGCGTGAAATACTGTTCCAAAAATCTACACACATCAAAAAAGTTTTGCATCACCCTGGTTCTCAGAACTCCTGAAGATACGCGTTGACTCTGGATGTTGTATCACAGACACAGTCACTTTGACTGTTCAGAGATGTCACTAAACCCGCCCAAAGATGTAAAAACCACGCATGAGCAGCGCCTACTAGACGGAGAGAATCTGAGAGCCGATCAGTTGCAGTCATTCCACGAGGAAGGAGGTACATGGCTCGTATTATCTGTAGTTCAACTATGCCTAGACGCTCAATACCGCAGTTCGATCATGTCCGTATTGTTACATCCACATCTACGTGATTACTCTGCTATTCACAATAAAATGCCTGGCAGAGAGTTCAATGAGCCACCTTCAAGCTGTCTCTCTACCGTTCCACTCTCGAACGGCACGCGGGAAAAACGAGCACTTGAATTTTTCTGTGCGAACCCTGATTTCTCTAATTTTTTCGTGATGATCATTTCTCCCTATGTAGGTGAGTGCCAATGTTTTCGCAATCGGAGGAGATAACTGGTGATTGAAATTTCGTGAGAAGATCCCGTCGCAACGAAAAACACCTTTATTTTAATGATTGCCATTCCAATTCACGTATCATGTCTGTGACACTATCTCCCCTATTTCGCGATAATACAAAACGAGTTGCCCTTCTTTGCGCAATACTCCAGAATGTGGCGGACAAGCGTGGTGTAAGCAGTCTCTTTAGTAAATCTATTGCATCTTCTAAGTGTTCTGCCAACGAATCGCAGTCTTTGGTTTGCTTTACCCACAATGTTATCTATGTGATCGTTCCAATTTAGGCTATTTGTAATTGTAATCCCTAAGTATTTAGTTGAATTTACAGCCTTCAGATTTGTGTGACTTATCGCGCAATTGAAATTTAGCTGATTTCTTTTAGTAACTGATTTCTTTTAGTACTTCACACTTCTCCTTATTCAGGGTCAATTGCCACTTTTCGCACCATACAGATATCTTATCCAAATCGTTTTGCAAGTCTTTTTGATCATCTGATGACTTTACAAGACGGTAAATCACAGCATCATCTGCAAACAATCTAAGACGGCTACTCAGATTGTCTCCTATGTCGTTAATATAAATCAGGAACAATAGAGGGCCTATAACACTTCCTTGGGGAACGCTGGATATTACTTCTGTTTTACTCGATGACTTTCCGTCTATTACTACGAACTGTGACCTTTCTGACAGGAAATCACGAATCCAGGCGCACAACTGAGCACTTCCTTGGGGAACGCCGAATATTACTTCTCTTTTACTCGATGACTTTCCGTCTATTACTACAAACTGTGACCTTTCTGACAGAAAATCACGAATCCAGTTGCACAGCTGAGCACTTCCTTGGGGAACGCCGAATATTACTTCTGTTTTACTCGATGACTTTCCGTCTATTACTACGAACTGTGACCTTTCTGACAGGAAATCACGAATCCAGTCGCACAACTGAGGCGATACTCCGTAGGCACGTAGTTTGGTTAGAAGATGCTTGTGAGGAACGGTGTCGTAAGCCTTCTGGAAATTTAAAAATATGGAATCAATTTGACATCCCCCGTCGACATCACTTATTACTTCATGGGTATAAAGAGCTAGTTGAGTTGAAAAGAACGATATTTTCTGAAACCATGCTGACTATGTGTCAATAAATCGTTTTCTTCGAGGTACTTCATAATGTTCGAATACAGTATATGTTCCAAAACTCTACTGCAAATCGACGTTAGTGATGTAGGCCTGTAATTCAGCGGATTACTCCTATTTCCCTTTTTGGGTATTGGTGTGACTTGAGCAATTTTCCAGTCTTTAGGTACGGATCTTTCTGTGAGCGAGTGGTTGTATGTAATTACTAAATATGGAGTTATTTTATCAGCACACTCTGGGAGGAACCTGACTGGTATACAATTTGGACCGGAGGCCCTGCCTTTATTAAGTGATTTAAGCTGCCTCGTTACACCGAAGATATCTGCTTCTATGTTTCTCATCTTGGCAGTTGTTCTTGATTGGAATTCAGGAATATTTACTTCGTCTTCTTTCGTCAAGGAGTTTTAGAAAACCGTGTTTAATAACTCTGCTTTAGTGGCACTGCCATCAGTGATTCCACCGTTGTTATTGCGCAGTGAAGGTATTGGTTGCGTCTTGCCATTGGTATGCTTTATGTATGACCAGAATCTCTTTCGGTTTTCTGCCAGATTTCGAGGCACAATTTCGTTGTGATAATTATTAAAAGTATCTTGCAGTGAAGTACACGCCATATTTCTAACTCCTGTAAAACTTTTCCAATCTTGGGGATTTTGCGTTCTTTTAAATTTGGAATGCTTTTCTCGTTGCTTCTGCTACAACGATCTGACCCGTTTTGTGTACCATGGGGGATCAGCACCAACACTTATTAATTTATGTGGTATATATCTCTCAATTGCTGTCGATACTACTTCTTTCAACACATTCCACAACTTTTCCACACTTACATGATCAGATCGGAAGGAGTGAAGATTGTCTCTTAAAAAAAGGCGTTAAGAGCATTTTTATCAGCTTTTTTAAATAGATATACTTCGCGTTTCTTTTTGATGGTTGTAGGTGTTACGGTATTCAGCCCATCAGCAACTGCCTTGTGGTCGCTAATTCCTGTATTCGTCACAATACTCACTATTTGTCGAGGATTATTTGTTGCTGAAAGGTCAAGTATGCTTTAGCAACCATTTACGCTTCGAGTGGGCTCATGAACTAATTATTCAAATTAATTTTCTGAGAAAGCATTCAGTACAATTTCGGATGACGTTTTATGCCTGCTGCCGGCTTTAAACGTATAATTTTTCCAGCACATCGTGGGTAGATTGAAGTCGCCACCGACTATAATTGTATGAACGGGGTACTTATTTGAAATGAGACTCAAGTTTTCTTTGAACTATTCAGCAACTATATCTTCTGAGTCGGGGGGTCAGTAAAACGATCCAGTTAATAGTTTAGTCAGATTGTCAGGTATAACCTCTACTCATACTATTTCACATGAACTATCTACTTCAATTTCGCTACAAGGCAAACTATCTCACAGCAATAAAGACTCCACCACCAACTGTATTTAATCTAACCTTTCTGAACACTGTTAGATCGTTTGAAAAAATTTCGGCTGAACTTATTTCTGGCTTTAGCCAGCTCTCTGTACCTACAACTATTTGAGCTTCAGTGCTTTCTATTAGGGCTTGGAGCTATGGTCATTCCCAACACAGCTACGACAATTTACAACTACTATACCAATCGTTTCTACAACTACCTTACTGTTTTTACCTGCCCACTTTTAGACGGACGTCCCTTCTGTGGTTCCCTGAGACCCTCTGACCTAAAAAACTGCCTAGTCCCTTCCACACAACCCTCGCTAACCGTGTAGCCACCTCCTGTGTGTAGTGGACTCCTGACCTATTAAGTGGAACCTGGAAACCCACCACCCGATGGTGCAAGTCAAGGAATCTGCAGCCTACATGGTCACAGAACCGCCTGAGCCTCTGATTCAGATCCTCCACTCAGCTCTGCACCAAAGGACCACAGACGGTTCTATCAATGATGCTGCAGATGGTGAGCTCCGCCTTAATCTTGGTAGCAAGACCGGCAGTCTTACCATTTCCGCTAGCCGCCCGAAACCAGACAGAATCTGCTCTGATCCAAAGATACATACGTCATTGGTAGCGACATGAGCCACCACCCGCAGTTGGCTGCACTATGTACTCTTCATGCCATGCAAAAGCACCCTTTCCATATCCAGAATGACTCCCCCCAGGATGCACATGGAGTGCACACTGGCTTCCTTCCCCTCCTTGGCAGCCATGTTCCAAGGGGCCCCATTACGCGCCTAACATTGGAGCTCCCAACTACCAGCAAACCCACTCTCTGTGAATGCCCAGACCTTACAGGCCAAGAAGCTTCCTCTGGAACAGGGTGGATGACTGCATTCAGCTCTGAGACATCGTCAGCCACAGATAACGCCCGAAACCTGTTCATCAAACGAACCGGGGAGACCCTACGATCTCATTGGCTGCCAGACTTTAGAATGATCTCCCACTCAACCACATGTGAGGGGTCAACCTCAGTGCAGGTAGCGCCCGGGGTGGTCACAGCAGTGGACCGATCAGAGAACATGTGGGAAGTGCTCGACATCCCTCGCAACCCCGCATCCAATCCCCCGCAGTGACGCCCCTTGGCAGCAGCCTCAAGCTGTGTGACGGAAACCAAAGCAGCCTGGAGCCTATCCATTATTGCTGTCGCTCCTGTTTGAAGCTTGTAAAAATATGTAACAAGTGAACGATGTACTCGCCTTATTAGTAGCAGGAACTAGTGGTGCACTCTCGCTGACAGTCTAACCACTGAGCTGTTCTAACCAAACAAACAAAAGCCTGTACGATATGAGGGTCGATACAACAGTCGATAGCAATGGCGGTACTGTACACTGCACTGTTGCTGAAATAAAAGGTTGTGCCTAGTAAGTACTCAAACACGCAAGAAATTACAAAAATAAACTAATAACTACTCAGATAACTGAAAATAAGTCACTCCTGTTTGAAGCTAGTAAAAATATGTATTGAGCGAACAGTGTACTCGCCTTATTAGTAGCAGGAACTAGCGGTGCGCTCTCGCTGACTGTCTAACCGACAGCACCAGGAAGGGCTCTCAACAAGGGAAGTGTCCAGGCGTCTCAGAGTCAACCAAAGTGATGTTGTTTGGACATGGAGGAGATACAGAAAGACAGGAACTGACGACGACATCCCTCGCTTAGGCCGCCCAAGGGCTACTACTGCAGTGGATGACCGCTACCTACGGACAATGGCTCGGAGGAACCCTCACAGTAACGCCACCATGTTGAATAATGCTTTTTGTGCAGCCACAGGATGTTGTGTTACGATTCACTGTGCACAATAGGCTGCATAATGCGCAACTTCACTCCCAACGTCCATGGCGAGTTCCATCTTTATAACCACGACACCATGCAGTGTGGTACAGATGGGTCCAACAACATGCTGAATGGACCGCTCAGGATTGACATCCCGTCCTCTTCACCGATGAGTGTCGCATATACCTTCAGCCAGACAATCGTCGGAGACGTGTTTGGAGGCAACCCGGTCAGGCTGAACGCATTAGACACACTGCCAGCGAGTGCAGTAAGGTGGAGGTTCCCTGCTGTTTTGGGGTGGCATTGTGTGGGGCTGATGTATACCGCTGATGGTCATGGAAGGCGCCGTAACAGATGTACGATATGTGAATGCCATCCTCTGACCGATAGTGCAACCATATCAGCATCACATTGGCGAGGCAAGCGTCCTCATGGACGACAATTCGCGCCCCCATCGAGCACATCTTGTGAATGACCTCCTTCAGGATACCGACATCGCTCGACTAGAGTGACCAGCATGTTTTCCAGACATGAACTCTATCGAATATACCTGGGATGGATTGAAAAGGGCTGTTTATGGACGAAGTGACACACAACCACTATGAGGGATCTACGCCGAATCGCCATTGAGGAGTGGCACAATCTGGACCAACAGTGCCTTGACGAACTTGTGAATAGTATGCCAAAACGAATAGAGGCCTGCATCAGTGCAAGAGAACGTGCTACTGGGTATTAGAGGTACCACTGCATACAGCAATCTGGACCACCACCTCTGAAGGTCTCGCTGTATGATGGTACAGCATGCAACGTGTGGTTTTCATGAGCAATAAAAAGGGCAGAAATGATATTTATGTTGATCTCTATTCCAATTTTCTGTAAAGTTTCCGGAACCTTCGGAACTGAGGTGATGCAAAATTTTATTTGATGTGTATATTGCGTTGGTGCAAATGGGTATGGATGTGTGGACTTTAAGAAGTAACAATGATGGATGGAATTACTCGCTACAGTGCAAACGCTGGTGACGTGCTGCCCGACGCCCAAAGAATCTAGCGCACTATGGCTGTTGACTGAGGTACCATGAGGGCGGATCCAGTAGCGGAAACAACTTTTTACAAGTTAAATGCACCAAAATAAATGAGGAAAGAGAGAATAAATCCTTGAGTTTGTAGTGCATTAGTAGCTGAGTAATTTATTAGGGTTTAACGTAGATTTGTAGTAATAGAAGTAGTTGTAGTTTTTTCCTTTTTAATCTCTCTTTTTTTTTAAATATTAAAAATTAGAAGTAAATAATTAATACATAGCTTACGCCTATCCAAGGAAATGTGATTTTTATGGCGTATTTTAGATTTTTAGATAACCATAGACCTTGCCATTGTTGGAGAGGCTTGTGTGCCTTAGCGATACAGATAGTTGAACCATAGGTGCAACCACAGTGGAGGGATATCTGTTGAGAGACCAAACAAACATGTGGTTCCTGAAGAGGGGCAGCAGCGTATTCAGTAGTTGTAAGGGTAACAGTATGGATGACTGACTGAACTGACCTTGTAACACCAATGAAAACAGCATTACTGTGCTTGTACTGCAAACGGCTGAAAGCAAGGGGAAACTACAGCCATAATTTTTCCAAGGGCATGTAGCTTTACTGTATGGTTAATTGATGATGGCGTCCTCTTGGGTAAAATATTCTGGACGTTAAATAGTCCCTCATTCGGATCTCCAGGCGTGGAATACGCAGGAGAACGTCGTTATAAGGAGAAACAAAACTGGCGTTCTACGGATCAGAGCATGGAATGTCAGATCCCTAAATCGAGTAGTTTCGTTAGAAAATTTAAAAAGGGACATGAATAGGTTAAAGTTAGGTATACTGGAAATTAGTGAAGTTCGGTGGCAGGGGGAACAGGACTTCTGGTTAGGTGAATACAGGGTTATAAATACAAAATCAAATAGGGTACTGCAGGAGTAGGTTTAATTATGAATAAAAAATAGGAAGGCGGATAAGCTAGTACGAACATCATAGTGAATGCATTAGTCAAGATAGGCACAAAGACCACGCCTACACAGTAGTCAAGTTCATATGCCGACTAGCTCCGCAGATGACGAAGAGATTGATGAAATGTATGATGAGATAAAAGAAATTATTCAGATAGTGAAGGGAGACGAAAATTTAATAGTCATGGGTGACTTGAATTCGATAGTAGGAAAAGGAAGAGAAGGAAACGTAGTAGGTGGATATGGACTGGGGTAAGGAATGAAAGAGAAAGCCGCATGGTAGAATTTTGCACAGAGCATAACTTAATCATCACTAGCACTTGGTTTAAGAATCATGAAAGAAGGTTGTATACGTGGAAGAGACATGGAGAGAGTGGAAGGTTTCAGATAGGTTATATAATGGTAAGACACAGATTTAGGAAGTAGATTTTAAATTGTAAGACATTTCCAGGGGCAAATGTGGACTCTGACCACAATTTATTGGTTATGAACTTCGTGGTACAAGAAGGACACGTTCTGAGGTATCAAGGGATCACCATTTTAGTACTAGATAGAAGTGTGGAGCGGAAAAATTGTAGAAGGATACCAAGAGATGAATACACTCCTTCGATACTAATAATATAAGTGTACACCAGATGTAGCTTGAATTCAAAGAAATAGTATCGGCAGCAATTGAGAGATTTATACCAAATAAATTAACAAACGACGGAGCTGATCCTCCTTGGTACACAAAACGGGTCAGAACACCGTTGCAGAAACAACGAAACAAACATGCCAAATTTAAACAGACGCAAAATCCCCCTAGATTAGCGATCTTTTACAAAAACTCGAAATTTAGCGCGGACTCCGATGCGAGATGCTTATAACAGAAACTTTGGCACGAAACCTGGCAGAAAATCCGAAGAGATGATAGGGGCAACAAACAATCAATGTCCTCTCTGCGCGATAACAATGGTGATACTATCGAAGGCAGTGCTGCCAAAGCAGAGTTACTGAACACAGGCTTCCGAAATGCCTTCACAAAAGAAGACAAAGTAAATAGTCCAGAACTCGAATCAAGAACAGCTGCCAACATGAGTAACGTGGGTGTAAATATCCTCGGAGTAGCGAAACAACTTAAATAACTTAATAAAAGCAGGTGTTTTGGTCCAGACTGCATACCAATTAGGTTCCTTTCAGAGTATGCTGATGCATTAGCTCCATACTTAACAATAATATACAACCGTTCGCTCGACGAAAGATCCGTACCCAAAGACTGGAAAGTTGCACAGGTCACACCAATAATCAAGTAAGGTAGTAGAAGTAATCCACTTAATTACAGGCCCATATCATTAACGTCGATATGCAGCACGATTTTGGCCCATATATTGTGTTCGAACATTATGGACTATATCGAAGGAAACGGTCTATTGACACACAGTCAACATTGGCTTAGAAAACATCGTTCTTGTGAAACACAACTAGCTCTTTATTCGCATGAACTGCTGAATGCTATTGACAAGGGATTTCAGATCAATTCCGTATTTCTGGATTTCCGGAGGACTTTTGACACTCTACCACACAAGTGGCTTGTAGTGAAATTGTGTGCTTATGGAATACCGTCTCAGTTATGTGACTGGATTTGTGATTTCCTGTCAGAGAAGTCACAGTTCGTAGTAATTGACGGAAAGCCACTGAGTAAAACAGAAGTGCTTTCTGGCATTCCCCAAGGTAGTGTTATAAGCCCTTTGCTGTTCCTTATCTATATCTTTTGACAATGTTGACTGGAATACTCTCTTTCAAATTCTAAAGGTGGCAGGGGTAAAATACAGGGAGCGAAAGGCTATTTACAATTTGTACAGAAACCAGATGGCAGTTATAAGAGTCGAGGGACATGAAAGGGAAGCAGTGGTTGGGAAGGGAGTAAGACAGGGTTGTAGCCTCTCCCCGATGTTGTTCAATCTGTATATTGAGCAAGCAGTAAAAGAAACAAAAGAAAAATTCGGAGTAGGTATTAAAATTAATGGAGAAGAAATAAAAACTTTGAGGTTCGCCGATGACATTGTAATTCTGTCAGAGACAGCAAAGGACTGGGAAGAGCAGTTGAATGGAATGGACAGTGTCTTGAAAGGAGGATATAAGATGAACATCAACAAAAGCAAAACAAGGATAATGGAATGTAGTCTAATTAAGTCGGGTGATGCTGAGGGAATTAGATTAGGAAATGATGCACTTAAAGTAGTAAAGGAGTTTTGCTATTTGGGGAGCAAAATAACTGATGATGGTCGAAGTAGAGAGGATATAAAATGTAGGCTGGCAATGGCAAGGAAAGCGTTTCTGAAGAAGAGAAATTTGTTAACATCCAGTATTGATTTAAGTGTCAGGAAGTCATTTCTGAAAGTATTCGTATGGAGTGTAGCCATGTATGGAAGTGAAACATGGACGATAAATAGTTTGGACAAGAAGAGAATAGAAGCTTTCGAAATGTGGTGCTACAGAAGAATGCTGAAGATTAGATGGGTAGATCACATAACTAATGAGGAAGTACTGAATAGGATTGGGGAGAAGAGAAGTTTGTGGCACAACTTGACCAGAAGAAGGGATCGGTTGGTAGGACATGTTCTGAGGCATCAAGGGATCACCAATTTAGTATTGGAGGGCAGCGTGGAGGGTAAAAATCGTAGAGGGAGACCAAGAGATGAATACACTAAGCAGATTCAGAAGGATGTAGGTTGCAGTAGGTACTGGGAGATGAAAAAGTTTGCACAGGATAGAGTAGCATGGAGAGCTGCATCAAACCAGTCTCAGGACTGAAGACCACAACAACAACAACATCTATATAAACGATTTGGGAGACAATCTGGGCATCCCTCTTAGGTTGTTTGCAGATGATGCTGTCGTTTATCCACTAATAAAATCATCAGAAGATCAAAACAAATTGCAAAATGATTGAGAAAAGAAATCTGAATGGTGCGAAAATTGGCAGTTAACCCTAAATAACGAAAAGTGTGAGGTCATCACATGAGTGCTAAAAGGAACTCGTTAAACTTCGGTTACACGATAAATCAGTCAAATCTAAAGGCCGTAAATTCAACTAAATACCTAGTAATTAAAATTACGAACAAATTAAATTGGAAGGAACACAGAAAATGTTATTGGGGAAGGCTAACCAAAGACTGTGTTTTATTGGCAGGACACTTAGAAAATGTAACAGATCTACTAAGGAGACTGCCTACACTACACTTGTCCATCCTCTTTTAGAATACTGCTGCGCAGTGTAGGATCCTTACCAGATAGGATATCGAAAAAGTTCAAAGAAGGGTAGCACATTTTGTATTATCGCGAAATATGGGAGAGAGTGACACTGAAATGATACAGGATTTCAGCTGGAAATCATTAAAAGAAGGCGTTTTTCGTTGCGACGGAATCTTCTCACGAAATTGCAATCACAAACTTTCTCCTCCGAATAAGAAAATATTTTTTTGACACCGACCTACATGGGGAGGAACGATCACCACGATAAAATAGGATAAATCAGAGCACATACGGAAAGATATAGGTGTTCGTTCTTTCCGAGCGCTATATGAGTTTGGAATAATAGAGAAGTGTGAAGGTGGTTCGATGAACCCTCTGTCAGGCACTTAAATGTGGTTTGCAGAGTACAGATGTAGATGTAGATTCATTTTAATTAGAGCAGGATAAATACTGCCTATTTTGTTTGGTTCTCCAATCTGTTAGCTTCAAATTCTTCTTAAGTTCATCGATACATATCTTCTGTTCTTGTTAACTATTATTTTCTTCTTTTTGAGAGGAATGGTGTTTTGTCGTGGCATTCGACTTACAAGTAGGGGAAACCCCTCTAAAACTCCACCTGGGACAATCTGTCTTATGTTCTGTTTTGCTTTACATCATATTTATATTTATGTCGTGGTATTTAACTTAATTTTCTATTAGTGTATTATAGTACTTCATATTTGCATTTTAGCTTTCAGTAAGTAAATGGCTAATATTATTGGATGGTCCAAGTGGAATGGTTTCGTCAGTTTCTTCGTTAATTTCTCTAATGCATTGTACTATGGTGTGTGATGAGTATTTATGTTAATAACGTGGAAATTTGAAACGCGTAAATTCTTCTTTTAACGTTTTGGTTGTCAGCGTGACGAAATGAAGTCTATTCTGTCCTGTATTGCTGGCAAGATCGTTGAGTCGGCGCTGTAGAGATAGTATGTTTGCAGAGTTGTACTGTCATGATTCGTAGTATATAGATTTTACCTGGAGGCAATTCGCAGGATTTTCCTTTCTGTACTTAAAACACTTTCTGTCTGATATTTATTTGAGATCCATACTGGTGCACCATATTCAAGAACTGGTCTTATAAAAGTTTTATTGGTGTAGATTAGAGTGTTGTTAGGTGCTCCTCTTATTGATCCTCTAATTAGCTTTAGAAGGCCTAATCTTTTCCTTGCCTTTACTATGATCTTATCTAGATGAGTTTCCATGATAGAGTGGTATCCATTGTAAGACCTAAGTAATTTTACTTTGTCTTGTGTTTGTTTTTTGTTGGTCATGAAATTTCTATGTCTAAATATCACCAGTTGACATTCTGAGCATTAGGTTTAACATGCCAGATGATAAGCCCTTTTTCTAATTTTGAAAGGTATTGTTTATTAGTATAATTCAGGTCTTCTGTTGTTTTTTCATGACACTAATAAACTGTATCGTCTGCATAAAGGACCAAGCCCTCATGTAATATAATCTTTGCTGTCACACCCCATCGAACGATCTTTCTATGTCCAGAGACAAAGCTGACGCAGCCGGCCGCGGTGGTCTAGCGGTTCTAGGCGCGCAGACCGGAGCCGCGCGACTGCTACGGTCGCAGGTTCGAATCCTGCCTCGGGTATGGATGTTTGTGATGTCCTTAGGTTAGTTAGGTTTAAGTAGTTCTAAGTTCTAGGGGACTGATGACCACAGATGTTAAGTCCCATAGTGCTCAGAGCCATTTGAACCATTTTTGAAAGCTGACGCACAATCTGTAATATGTAATGCTTTGGTGATGAAACTACATATTCTTATGATCAGGTCTGTAGTTGAATGTTGCTTTCTAAAGCCCAATTGTATATTTGGTATTAGTTTTAGATCTTCTGCAAATTTATGAAGCTGTCTGTTTAAAATGGACTCAAAGCACTTTCCAGTAGTTGTTAATGACATTATGGGTCGATGAGATGTCGGATTATTTAATCGTTTTCCAGGCTTTGATATCATGATTACTTTTATTGTCTTCCATTGTTGTGTTAGTCATTTTAATTTTGGAGCATTATTGTAGAAGCAGCGTAATTTCTAATTATTTATTTTCTTGCAGTTGCTCTGACATGTAATCTACTAATTCCATCCATTCCCAGTGCACTGTTTTTACCAGTGTTTATTGCTGTTTCTATTTCCTCTTCTGTGATTTCTTGAATAAACATTAACTGTTTTTCATTTAGTACCTCTGGGGCTGTTAGAGTCATTGACATCTCGTCTTCTATTTTTTTATGTATGCTGTTGAAGAGAGGATCGTTGGGTATTTTCATAGAGTAAATATCTCTGGAGTGAGCATTGTGTTCTGCACATGTTGTCAATATTAAACCAGGACTGTCACGTGTTTTCGGGACTTCACTGTGCGTGTTTGCTTTCTGCGGCGTTTGAAGTTTATAATATCAAGAGTTTTTGATGTGCTTCACTGTTTGTTGATAATGTAATAGCGATGGTGAATTAATGTTGTTGCTACGGATGCAAAGAAAACTATGTGAATGGAGGGATAGTAACTTTTCACGGTTACATACCATGTAGCTCTAATTATAGTTATCATATTAGTAAGAGACACTGTATATGTTCAAAAATTTCGAGACGCATTATAATTAAGGCTTGATTCTGTAGACCTATTTTTCTACGATTTTATGACTATATAATAGATATTACGGCTCGAACAAAAGCTTACAAACAACCGCTTCCTCTCGTAAATTTGCTAGTGGAACAAGGAAGGGAATGGTTAGTTGTTTCAGCAAATACTATCCTCCAAGCATTTATCAGTTACTTGTCTATTATGTATATACATTACTCAGTCTACTCTTTATTTAATAAACTGGGAGCAAGTACGTAAAATGCGTTAAATAAATACTTCAAAGTGTCACCAGTAAGAAAAATTGTGCTTTAGGTCGTTAAAACGAGAAAATAAATACACAGAAATAGCAGAAAAAAGACGAATTAGCAGGGATATAATCGCTAATGTGTGGCAAATTCGGTGTTTTTTGGACACTTGCAAAAGTACTAGTGTACTGCCAAGTCGTTTTGCAAGACTATCACTGCAAAAATGTACTTCAGGCTCTGTAATACTATAAAGTGCCGTATCATACCGAAAACTACCAAAAATCGAGTGCATCTGAACTGTGACACCTATCGCAAAGAAGCAGGATGTAATACCACTTGCCCTTAAAAGTTACGTAGCTGGTTTATTCCCGGTATCAAATGGATACTGTTAAAATGTCTGCGCAACATATATAAAGAATCCACGACACGTACGAAAAGAATCTGTCTGTACTAGGGATGTAGTGACATTCTAAATACACAGGGCGCAATACAGAGAAACACACCGTCCCGAGATCACGTGACTAGGCCGGCAATGTATGTTGACAACACAAAATCTGTTCTGCGCATGTGAATGCTCACTCCAGAGATATTTACTCTACGGGTATTTTATGGGTTTCTTCTAATACATCTCTGAAGATCTGCACTTTTGTTTGACTGTCTGTTGTTATATTCCCGCCATATTGCATGGGGGTCTGTTATGTATTTAAAATTATTCCAGGACTTATTCGACTGTTTGTGGTCTAACGATTCACACGTTTTGGCCCATCTTTGCAAACGATAATCAGCAAGTTGTCTTTTTACAAGCAGATTCAAATTATTCCATTCTATTCTCAATTCGTCACTTTTAAGTCTTTTTAACTGTCGATGTGTCCTTCGTTTTTAGTTTATAGGTGCCAAAATATTTACTGGTATACTTTCTAAATTTTATTTTACTCTTTTATCTGGGGCGTTTTCATATTCTGTTTGTTTTAAAGCTGTTGCGATAGAGTCGTAACACTGGTTTAAATCTTCAGTTGTTGTTATGTTGATTTGTTTTGTTAAATTCTCACTAACTGATAATTGATATTTTTTATAATTCATATTTTTAAAATCATATATCGTTTTTGCATTTTGTTGAATATTGATAGAATAGTACAGTTTTGTTTTTACCAATAATGGTGGGCGATCGCTAGTAATACTGCTGCCTATCCAGTGAGCAGTGAAGTATCGATGTATATTATTGCTATATAAAATATGACAGCGTATAGATTTGTAAAAGTAACGGTTGTCCCAATACTATTGGCCTGTATAACGACCGAAATACAGTGGGAGTGGATTTACACTAGTTCCGACCTAAGGAGATCTCATTCAAACTAATCAATGACCTTATCGTCATGAAAGGTCAACAAGATGACCAACGCGTCCAAACCGGCGAGGAACATTCTCCCAGCATTACAGACTGTCTTCGGATGTCAATCTGGATTCTATTTATTCCACATGTTCAGCAGACATAATGCTCACCCTCACAGCTACTAAAAACCACGCTCATCTCCAGCATTTGTCACCGGAACAAGATACTTACAGTGCTGCGGCATTGTAGCATCCCTTACTTCAGCCTCCAAAACTCACTAACCCCAACCTCCACTCCCATTTCTGACAACCTCATCGGCTGCCCCCTCACCTTGTACGGTACTGTCTTTTTTGACTGCTAATGACCATGCACGCTCCACCTACTCAATGCAGCTAGAAATGGTCCAGCTGTGCCCCTATGTAAGCAGCCAGCCCTGGCACTACTGGTCACATGCACCTGTGGAAAGATGAGGTCTGCAACAGGCCACCCCTTCCTCCTCCCCCCCCCCCTCGCGCCCCCTGTGCTCCACACTCCTATGCAGGGAGGATATCTGTGATGACCTAGCAGTGATTGCATGATGCATGTGAGGAATCTCTTTGGCCAGTGCTAGGGCTTCACTATGAGGCAATGTTGGAGTTAGTCTGTTCTGAGCTTCTGTGTTGTATTCACATTCTCTGACCTGTCTCCACGGAGTAATGAAGTGTAGATTCATGGCACTCATGCTCTCCATTATTTAACCTGGAACAAGCTCATTTACATCTGCTCTACAGTACTGCACATCTACTGTTCAAAATAAAACTGATGGTACATCAATGGGAGCAAATGTGCAAAAAATGTAAACAATATCAGGAATATTCTCTTGTGCATCTAGCAGCCTATGTTGTTCTGTAAAATTACATTGTCACATGGAAACGAACAGTGGAAACAGTGAGAAACCATTAGAAAAACCACAAATCTCCAACAGGTGTAAACAGAAAGATGTTCACAAACAACTGATTTAACATGCATAAACCGTCATTACCACACGTCCGTCGTCCGTGTATATAAATCTTAACACATTTGGGTTTTCAAAACAAAAATAACACTGTGTTATGGCAAAAGAAATCAACTTTGCCAAATCACTGTAGCACTGTTTAGTCGTTCTGCAAAAATCTATGAATTTCATCTTTGAATGTTACATGTAGCCTTTAGTTTATGTTTCTAGAATGGTAGAATCCAGATTTCCTTCGTTTTCTCATTTGTGTGCAATAATAACAAAGAACCACATCATCCTCTAAGGTCGACTCACTGAATGTAACCAATAGATGCTTGGCTTTACAAACAATACTCTTTTTCCTCCATACCAGCACATGGCAACTGCAGTTTCTCATTTTGGAGTTGTGCTTTGTGCAGAACTTCTCTGCCAGTTAGTCAGCAACCAGCTGTCAATTTAGATGGCCTGCCCATTGCATTCCTCTTCAGTCGCTCTGTGTATGGATGGCCCAACTTGCAGGTAAGGGTGATGGTGGGGGATGCATGTGCTCTAGTAAAGACCAGTTCACATTGGCCATCATGTCACATCACATCAGGTGAAAACATTCGATAAGGCATTTGAAATGGCGGCATTCACACAAACCGAAAAACGAACACTTGTATATTTCTATGCAAACTCTGATTTCTCTTATTTTATTATGATGATCGTTCCTCCCTCTGTAGGTCGGCGTCAACAAAATTTTTTCGCAGTCTGAGGAGAATGTTGGTGATTGAAATGTCATGGTAAGTCCCACTGGAACGAGATACGCATATCTTTTAACGATGTCCACCTCAAATCCTCTATCATGTGTATGACATTCTCTTCCCTGTTTCTCAATACTAAAAAAATGTGCTGCTCTTCTTTGAAATGTCTCGATGTACTCATAATCCTAGCTGGTAAGGATCCGACATGGGACAGCAGTACTCCAAGAAAGGGATGGACAAGCATAGTGTAGGCAGTCTCCATAGTAGATCTGTTTCATCTTGTAAGTGTTCTGCCAGAATATCACAGTCTTTTGTTCGTCTTCCCCATGTCATTTTCTATGTGTTCTTCCGGTTTTAAGATGTTCATAATTGTAATTCCTAGGTGTTTAGTTGAATTTACAGCCTTCATAGTTGACTGATTTATTGTGTAACCGAAATTTGACGGATTCTTTTTCGCACTCATGTGGATGACCTCATACTTCTCATTAATTAAAGCCAGTTGCCAATTTTCACACCATACATATATCTTTTCTGGATCGTTTTGTAATTTATTTTGATCTTCTGATGACTTTACTGGACTATAAACGACGGAATCATCTGCAAACAACTTAAGATGGCTGCTCAGATTGTCTCTTAAATCTTTTATGTATATAAGGAACAGCAGAGGGCCTACAACACTATCTAGGGGAACGCCAGAAATGATTTGTGTTTTTTTATTTTTTTTAAAGGAGCACACCACCATTTGATTGTTTTATTGTTTCGGCCTTTTATGTCATTTTCAAGTGTTTCATTTTATGTCTTTAGATATTTTGGAGGACACTGAACAAGTTTTCAAGTTCAAATTTAGCCATAAATTAATAAAAATATTGGCTCTCTGCGAAATGCCAGATGTAAAATCATCATCTTTTATCAGATCAGTAAATAATCGTGGGAACATGTAATATTTAGTAAAAACAGGCTTATTTTAGTAAATAAGGTGCACTCATGTTCTTAAAACATAATGATAGTATAATCAAAGAGTATGAGTAACAAAATAATATGAGTTGTTCTATTACTCCATACTTTTCGATTTCAGTATCATTACCTTTTAGGAGCCTTCAGATATATATATATATATATATATATATATATATATATATATATATATATATATATATATATATATATATACTCCTGGAAATTGAAATAAGAACACCGTGAATTCATTGTCCCAGGAAGGGGAAACTTTATTAACACATTCCTGGGGTCAGATACATCACATGATCACACTGACAGAACCACAGGCACATAGACACAGGCAACAGAGCATGCACAATGTCGGCACTAGTACAGTGTATATCCACCTTTCGCAGCAATGCAGGCTGCTATTCTCCCATGGAGACGATCGTAGAGATGCTGGATGTAGTCCTGTGGAACGGCTTGCCATGCCATTTCCACCTGGCGCCTCAGTTGGACCAGCGTTCGTGCTGGACGTGCAGACCGCGTGAGACGACGCTTCATCCAGTCCCAAACATGCTCAATGGGGGACAGATCCAGAGATCTTGCTGGCCAGGGTAGTTGACTTACACCTTCTAGAGCACGTTGGGTGGCACGGGATACATGCGGACGTGCATTGTCCTGTTGGAACAGCAAGTTCCCTTGCCGGTCTAGGAATGGTAGAACGATGGGTTCGATGACGGTTTGGATGTACTGTGCACTATTCAGTGTCCCCTCGACGATCATCAGTGGTGTACGGCCAGTGTAGGAGATCGCTCCCCACACCATGATGCCGGGTGTTGGCCCTGTGTGCCTCGGTCATATGCAGTCCTGATTGTGGCGCTCACCTGCACGGCGCCAAACACGCATACGACCATCATTGGCACCAAGGCAGAAGCGACTCTCATCGCTGAAGACGACACGTCTCCATTCGTCCCTCCATTCACGCCTGTCGCGACACCACTGAAGGCGGGCTGCACGATGTTGGGGCGTGAGCGGAAGACAGCCTAACGGTGTGCGGGACCGTAGCCCAGCTTCATGGAGACGGTTGCGAATGGTCCTCGCCGATACCCCAGGAGCAACAGTGTCCCTAATTTGCTGGGAAGTGGCGGTGCGGTCCCCTACGGCACTGCGTAGGATCCTACGGTCTTGGCGTGCATCCGTGCGTCGCTGAGGTCCGGTCCCAGGTCGACGGGCACGTGCACCTTCCGCCGACCACTGGCGACAACATCGATGTACTGTGGAGACCTCACGCCCCACGTGTTGAGCAATTCGGCGGTACGTCCACCCGGCCTCCCGCATGCCCACTATACGCCCTCACTCAAAGTCCGTCAGCTGCACATACGATTCACGTCCACGCTGTCGCGGCATGCTACCAGTGTTAAAGACTGCGATGGAGCTCCGTATGCCACGGCAAACTGGCTGACACTGACGGCGGCGGTGCACAAATGCTGCGCAGCTAGCGCCATTCGACGGCCAACACCGCGGTTCCTGGTGTGTCCACTGTGCCGTGCGTGTGATCATTGCTTGTACAGGCCTCTCGCAGTGTCCGGAGCAAGTATGGTGGGTCTGACACACCGGTGTCAATGTGTTCTTTTTTCCATTTCCAGGAGTGTGTATATATATATATATAAATATATATATATATATATATATATATATATATATATATATATATATTATTGTACTTTATTTTCGTGACAATTGTTCCATCATTACATCTTGGGTATCTGAAAGGGAAGAATTGTTTGGGTTTCACAGAACAGGTCTGACATCCACACTGTATATAAATCATATCATAAGTGAATACCATAATTTTCAAGAAATAACATTTTAACTGAAAAGGTCAGTGCTGATGAAAGAGAAATATACAGGGTGATTCAAAAAGAATACCACAACTTTAGGAATTTAAAACTCTGCAACGACAAAAGGCAGAGCTAAGCACTATCTGTCGGCGAATTAAGGGAGCTATAAAGTTTCATTTAGTTGTACATTTGATCGCTTGAGGCGCTGTTGACTAGGCTGAAAACCAAACCACCCAAGGCAGCCCGTGACAGAGCACTACATCACTGGCCTCCAAGAAGCCCTGATCTTACCCCCTGCGATTTTTTCTTGTGGGGTTATGTTAAGGATATGGTGTTTCGGCCACCTCTCCCAGCCACCATTGATGATTTGAAACGAGAAATAACAGCAGCTATCCAAACTGTTACGCCTGATATGCTACAGAGAGTGTGGAACGAGTTGGAGTATGGGGTTGATATTGCTCGTGTGTCTGGAGGGGGCCATATTGAACGTCTCTGAACTTGTTTTTGAGTGAAAAAAAAACCTTTTTAAATACTCTTTGTAATGATGTATAACAGAAGGTTATATTATGTTTCTTTCATTAAATACACATTTTTAAAGTTGTGGTATTCTTTTTGAATCACCCTGTATAGTTTTCTAAGACGTTATTAGTTATGTAAGGAAAAAACATAATGGACATGGTAAACAACCTCTACTTATTCTGTTATAAATATTGTTTGATGTTTATGTATGCAGGGGAGACAAGGACAAACGGAGCAATTAAGCATGCTGAGCAACTGATTATATAAAATCTGTGACTGTCAGTATGCCATCACAGTATTGCACATCTAGCCTATACTCTCTGAGCATTTAAGAAAGCTGTGAAAACTAGATGGCTGAATGACGCTGGAGTATTGAAACTTCGACTTATCATTAAGAGACAACTCGGCCTGAAACAAGAGTAACGAAGAGCGTTTCGGGGTAGCGAGAGTCAATAGAATTGCTTCGAAAGTACCATGGCGCACCTCTGGCATTCGATTCACTTGACGTCCCTTGCTCGTTATGTACCTAGATTGCCTGCATATGAGGCACCATATTCAGTATGTCGTAGTTGGGTGTAACTTGCATGTTATAACAGTATGACATTTCAGCGTAGCAGTACAATGAAGATTTATCACATCTAAGTATGATATGTTATAATTAAAAGTAAGTTAATCTCTCTTTGGCTATAAAAGCCTTAAGGAGAGTTGAACAGCAACAATAATATGTGGTCATGTGATTTAGAGACATGCAATTGTGGAACAAAGAGGCATAGGCTCATTTCCTGGAGCATACAAATATTCTTTCCCATCTTTGAATTTGTGATACATTATGGGACCTCCTTATTCCTGTAATAAAGGTGTGTTCAGCGATATTCGATGTTATTTGCATTAAAGAGTGTGCTTTCTCAGTAATGAGTTTCTTCCATTTCGTGGCATCAGTCCGTTTAAAAAACGAAAAATGAAATTGTTGTGAATGAAACAACAGCAATGGCATTTTTATTCCATCTTGTCACAAATAGTTACGCCGTTTTTTTTTCGAATGTTTCGTGATTTCCGCGGGTGCGGTTAGCCAGGAATCTAAGGGTACAGCTTAAATGACATTTGCATTCTTGGCTGTCATAAATATGTGGGTGTTTATTTCTGAGTATGTCACGATTTACGACGGCCTCGATACACAAGAATCTAAGAGCAAAGCTTAAACTGCTACGAATGTAAAGAGTAGCAATAGTATGTATAGTCTTGCTTGTCACAAATATTTAGCTGCAGTCGAATCCTTAACAATGCTTTCCTAACTTTGGCAGTCAAGTGAAAGATCACTCCACAGTGTGAGCGAGAAGTGTCACATGACCTAGTCCTGATTTCATCCGAACGGAGAGATGTCATGTGACCTTCTATCAATATCATAATTTTTGTTTCTGGTCGAGCTGTTCCTGACAATAAGTAAAGTGTAACATTTGTATTTCATTATCTTCCTCTGCAAATTATGCCTTGTTTGTAGCAAGTATTTGTACTTCTTCATTTCGTAGAAACCAAATATAAGGAAAGTATGCTATTATCGTGGGTACTGACTGTACATACCAAATAAAGCATAGAATTATAATGTCAGTTTGTGACTGAATAAATGTATTTAGTTCTGTTGATGGAGTATGGGGCAGAGTGAGCAATTTTTTCCAGAGCGTATGTGCTCACTGTGCCCTGTGTGCTGTTTCTTTTGTAGTAAGTAGGCTACTCCATAACTTTCAGAAAACTAAATCTGTTCGCTACAGAGAGAGAAAAATACATCCCTAGACTGATTCTTGAAAGTTTAGTTCTCTTAGCAATATGATGGTAAAAAAGGTTCAGTAGCTGGAAGTCTAGCAGAAACTACCGATAATGATACCAATAGAATAGATATGGCAGAGACCAATAACACAAGCACTATCCCAATTGTAAGGCTATGTGCGGTTAGTAACTATTTAAAAAATTCAAGAGCCTTGGTGTCACCAAAATAAATTCGACTTCTTCTAAAAGCCACCACCAGTATGACAATTCAGCATGGAAGCAAAAGAGCAAGAACAAAAAAACGTTCTGATACCCCAGAGAAGCAGAAACTTCTAGAATCGCAACGTAGGAAGAAAAAATTGACTGTAGTATCAAACTGAAACAACCAATCTCATTTTTAAAAATGTCAAAAGGCAACTTCAGCCAGTGAGAAAATTATAAAGGTTCTGCTATTCTTCAACTGAGTGACAGTGGTGATAATTCGAGTCTCCATGAAGTAGAAGCATTTAAACATGTAAGGTGTGCGCTAAGAGAATAACTATATTACTGCGGAAGTGGCAAGGAAATAAATACCATTTTGCCACTTTGTAGCAAATATCAGTTCAGTTAGTAAAAGTGAAAGCACTGCAGTTATGAGTAATCACAGAAGTCATGCAAGCCTGACAGAAATTTTTCGCTTCCTGCAGGTGCAGAAGCACATAACATTAGCTTCATAGACATCATTTGCAGACTACCAAAGCTTTATGCAGTCAGTGGCATAAAACAAACTGTAGAAATTTGTGTACTTTGTATTGACATGGATACTTACAATGTACAGTGCTCCTATTACATACAAATTCAATGCATCACAATGCTTATCAAGAAAAATAATTGTTCCCAGTGCGTTTGTCGATTGCTTGCTTTTGTCCACAGTGCCCCATAGTAATGCACCAGGTGCCCCATGATGGGGATAGAGTGGACATTTTCACATTACTTTGCTGTCACTTATTCTGTTTGTAAGGTTTTTATTTGAACAAACAAATAAAGTAATAAAGATACTAGATGATGTAATCTACTTACATGATATAAAATATTCCACAAATACACTCCTGGAAATTGAAATAAGAACACCGTGAATTCATTGTCCCAGGAAGGGGAAACTTTATTGACACATTCCTGGGGTCAGATACATCACATGATCACACTGACAGAACCACAGGCACATAGACACAGGCAACAGAGCATGCACAATGTCGGCACTAGTACAGTGTATATCCACCTTTCGCAGCAATGCAGGCTGCTATTCTCCCATGGAGACGATCGTAGAGATGCTGGATGTAGTCCTGTGGAACGGCTTGCCATGCCATTTCCACCTGGCGCCTCAGTTGGACCAGCGTTCGTGCTGGACGTGCAGACCGCGTGAGACGACGCTTCATCTAGTCCCAAACATGCTCAATGGGGGACAGATCCGGAGATCTTGCTGGCCAGGGTAGTTGACTTACACCTTCTAGAGCACGTTGGGTGGCACGGGATACATGCGGACGTGCATTGTCCTGTTGGAACAGCAAGTTCCCTTGCCGGTCTAGGAATGGTAGAACGATGGGTTCGATGACGGTTTGGATGTACCGTGCACTATTCAGTGTCCCCTCGACGATCACCAGTGGTGTACGGCCAGTGTAGGAGATCGCTCCCCACACCATGATGCCGGGTGTTGGCCCTGTGTGCCTCGGTCGTATGCAGTCCTGATTGTGGCGCTCACCTGCACGGCGCCAAACACGCATACGACCATCATTGGCACCAAGGCAGAAGCGACTCTCATCGCTGAAGACGACACGTCTCCATTCGTCCCTCCATTCACGCCTGTCGCGACACCACTGGAGGCGGGCTGCACGATGTTGGGGCGGCCTAATGGTGTGTGGGACCGTAGCCCAGCTTCATGGAGACGGTTGCGAATGGTCCTCGCCGATACCCCAGGAGCAACAGTGTCCCTAATTTGCTGGGAAGTGGCGGTGCGGTCCCCTACGGCACTGCGTAGGATCCTACGGTCTTGGCGTGCATCCGTGCATCGCTGCGGTCCGGTCCCAAGTCGACGGGCACGTGCACCTTCCGCCGACCACTGGCGACAACATCGATGTACTGTGGAGACCTCACGCCCCACGTGTTGAGCAATTCGGCGGTACGTCCACCCGGCCTCCCACATGCCCACTATACGCCCTCGCTCAAAGTCCGTCAACTGCACATACGGTTCACGTCCACGCTGTCGCGGCATGCTACCAGTGTTAAAGACTGCGATGGAGCTCCGTATGCCACGGCAAACTGGCTGACACTGACGGCGGCGGTGCACAAATGCCGCGCAGCTAGCGCCATTCGACGGCCAACACCGCGGTTCCTGGTGTGTCCGCTGTGCCGTGCGTGTGATCATTGCTTGTACAGCCCTCTCGCAGTGTCCGGAGTAAGTATGGTGGGTCTGACACACCGGTGTCAATGTGTTCTTTTTTCCATTTCCAGGAGTGTATTACCAAATTTCATCGTAAAATATTATTTAAGAAAAAATGTGTCCTCTGTGCCCCAGACTCCCCTATATGTTTCTGTTATCAAAAAGATATCTATGCTGGGAAATGTTTCACTTCTCAGGATTTTACCACACACAGAATCAAGAACACACGTTATGACGTTTACCTTTGCCATTAATAAAATAAACTTTTGCGTTGTTATGTCCTCCATTCTGATACTATACTATGACTTTTCGTATCACAGATGATAACTCATAATTCCACTTTTACCATTCAGTATTGTGCTAAAAGAATTGATGTGAGTGCCGGCCGGGGTGGCCGAGCGGTTCTAGGCGCTACAGTCTGGATCCGCGCAACCGCTACGGTCGCAGGTTCGAATTTTGCCTCGGGCATGGATGTTTGTGATGTTTTTAGGTTAGTTAGGTTTAAGTAGTTCTAAGTTCTAGGGGACTGATGACCTCAGAAGTTAAGTCCCATAGTGCTCAGAGCCATTTGAACCATTTGATTTGATGTGACAGTACTGTTATGTAACGTGAGATGGTAGCCAGTGTGAATAAGCTTTAATTCATGTCTCTGGAAATTAGCTTTATTCCTGGGATAGCGTTCTAGTTCAGTTAAGTTGGAAACACAAATTGAATTCGTGCAGTATTATAGTGTGTGACTGTTACGATATTCACACAACATTCAGTGGATTTTGCTGTTGTCTGTGGAAAAAACGTGGCTGACAAGCACCTGAAATGTGCCAACTACATTCTTGGGGACACTGAGACTAGTAGACATCGTTATGGCCTATACGAAATTTGTGGAAAGCAAGGGAGTTTATGTCATCATATCTAATGAAAATACTAATGAGAAAAATTTTGCCGAACTTTTTTGGAAGTTTTGTGTATGTATAAAACGGTTAAATCATGTAACATAGTTCAATAAAGTATCAGATATACACCGTAAGGCCAATAAGATATATGTATTTCGAAAGTTCAGAATAAAAAGGGGGAAATGAAAGACAGATTTTCAGCTCCCTAACGTGTACATGTAGATCAAACAGCAGTGAACAGTTGAGGCAGCCGTATGATGCTCTAAAAGAGAAAAAACAAAGATTGTGACTAGCAAAGACAACAGAAGTTGGAAACTGGTGCTATTTTGAACATAGAGAATAATTTTTATGTACAGTATATGATATGATAAGGTTATGACGTATTTCAATGTAAGCTAACACGCCACTGAAAATCGCATGTGACATGATGTTATAGCTCATGTGATGATGATAATGATGATGATGATGATGATGAGGGGTTGTTTGCTAGGTGTGAGGAACAGGATGATTGTGGTGTGTCCACAGATGACTCCTGATGACAGAATAACAACATTTATTGATTAATTGCAATACATTGGTATTTGGTTCTCTGGGCGAGGTTTGCTTCCATCCATAATATTCCTGGTGGCCACGAAGATGGCCGGCGTACGCTCACACTTGCACCCGCTACCTGGACTGTAGCTGACTCGGCAGCGGCGCTACAGCATTGGTGGGTCATACTGCAGTGGCTGTAGGCATGAAGGCAGCGTCCCAGGACGACGGCGATAGTGCATTACTACAACGTACCCCAGGCGATGAATACTGTTTCACCGAGTGAGGTGGTGCAGTGGTTTGCACACTGGACTCGCATTCAGGATGACAACGGTTCAAACCCACATCCGGTCATCCTGATTTCGGTGTTCTGTGCTTTCCTTAAATCGCTTCAGGCAAATGCTGGGATGTTTTCTCTGAAAGGACAAGGCCGATTTTCTTCCCCATTCTTCCCTCATCCGATGGAACCGATGACCCTCCCCCAGATCAACTGCCCAACCAACTCCCATTACAAGTGGCTGCCTGCTGACTACGTCTGACGACAGAGATGACTATAGCACCAGCATCAATCTGCGCCTCCTAGGCGACGACCTGCATTATAGTGGTGACTGTCACGATGACTGTGATGACAGTGACGATCCCAAACTGGTGGCAGTGCTGAGTAACGCAGGCTGTGCGTTCCTCCAACGCCTCATGACAGTTGATGACGAGCAGCTAGCTGCTGGTCCTTAAATACGAGATTCGGCCACTGGTGTTGGAAGGTCAAAAAGCTGTCTGGCTTGCCTCTATCCATTTACACTACATTTATCTGCCCCTTGTCACGACTGGCGATAAGCAGGACACTTGGTTGCATCTACTCAAAGTCTCATTACGTTAATTTATTCAGGGAAATGTATTTTATAAAAGTTTCTGTGGTCCTCAGTAAATGGGCTAATAGTTTCAGTCTGTGTATATATGAGAAATGTACAGTTCGCATGCTGCTCTGAATGTGGCAGGTGTGTCGTGGGCACTTAGAGCTTTGTGCTCACTTGTGCATCATGAGTGGAAACTGATGGAAACTTAAGGAACCTACCGGTCTTTTTCACTAAGTTGGGGTTGGTGGCTTGTGGCTGAGGGCAACAGTTTCAAGTGCTTGTTGGGACACTAGAATCTATGGCAGAAATGTACAAGTCTTGGAATGTTGGAGCAAACCACACAGTGAGAACAGGGACCTCATAAAATTCAGAAGTGAGTTACCCATCGCCGGCTGACATCAGACAGGAATTTCTGTGACAAACTAGCGAGGAAGATGTGCTCTGATTGGCCCGCAAATAACTAAATTACTGGGTGTGAGTTTGTGAAGTTTAGCATTGACACACTATTGTCAGGTAACAGTAACTTTTTCCTGACCGGCGTAAATTGACGGGTGGGATCTGGTGGGGAAAAAAGGGGCACTCTTAGTTTGATTGTGGATGGAGACAGGTCGCAGGTTTGAGACGTCATGGCGACTGGAGGTGTCCAAGTCCTGACGAACGAGATTCTGATTCTCCACTACAGACACTGTCCTCCAACCTATGGCCAAAGCAGATTGGTGAGAGTATACATCAGCGCAGCTCATTAGATGGAGGTCGATGTTTGTGTAGGAAGCATACTGTTCCCACAGTTCTGGTGAACCATTTTCAAGCCTTAGTTATTTGGTGTGGTATTCAGTCAATTACTAGAGTTTCTAATTAGTTGGGTCGTAATGGTTTAATGATTTAATGTTCAGCTAGGATATGGTAGCCATCCATATGCTTGCCTATCTTGTTAGTTGTCATAAGCAATTACTTTTTAGCTTTGTTTTTTTTGCAGAATGTTGACACAAATACTTTGTATTTGGTTAATATAATAAATAATCCGTTTATAGGCATTTGAATTTTTTTATTTGAAGGTGTACACAATTCTCTTCAAGTCAGTGGTTTATTCTATTGATTCAATGGACAGATTAGTAGGATTATTGCAATTTTTCACCTTATGATTCTATGTTAGGGTATTTCAAAATAGCGATTCCATTGCATTATTAACAGTTAACTTGCAGTCTTAACTAGGGTGTGATGGAATCTGGGCAAGTCCATTACTCTGACAGGACTCACAGTCTTGGACACCATGAATATTGCATAATTTGGCGAACCCTGCTCAGTCTTGTTCTTTGGGAGATTCTGTGGGCAATCTAACTTTCTCTCTTGTTCTAACATAATCAGTTGATCTAATGTATTTTTCATTTTGTTCATCTGATATCATGATCTCTGGCAACCTATATTAGTTCTGCTTTTGTATTAGATTAGTATTAGTTTGCTGGCGCCTATTCCTTCATTACTTGTGTTTTACATGTGCTGTAGATCCTTGGGTTTTGCTCCAAGTCCCTTATCATTTGACAGTACTCACACTGATGATACGTGTACATGTGAAGGCTACAGAGATGCAGTCCCAGATCTACGATATTTTTGAATCGGTGCAAAGACTTGATACTGGACCCTCTCCCCTCCCATTCGAGCATTTCAAATAGGCTGCCAAAAATTTTAAAATGAAATCGATTTTTCAAAAATATGTTCATTTTGTAGCGCACATATTGCTGAAGAGTTTGATATATAAAACATATATATTAGAGGAGATGTAAGACATATTATTTGGTCTTAAGTGTGCCAAAGTCCAGCGCCCCATCTCTTCACTCACCATTCTTCTATTTGCACGTCACTGTATTTCGCTCTATGGAATTAAAATATGTATATTTTATAATGGAAGCCATCAAACCTATAAGCAGGACAGCAGAAATTAAAATGTACTGCTAAAAGTAGAGCAATGGTGGCATCAGGACAATCTGTTAGTGCAGGTCGCCGCGACCGAACCCAGTTCCCTCTGAGCAGCCATAGCATACGGATCTCCATGCCGGAATGTTCACAGGAGCTCAGTCCGTCAGTTCACCTGATGATGGCGACATGTATGATCGCCGAAATATTGTGCCCGTTGGACACTGTAGACCGGCAGTACACCCATGGATATTTTGATTATCTGGTATAGTGTTTGAATGTGGACCGGCCACACATTACATCCAGAGATGTGTTCTATATTTGAAGTTGGATCCGCCGTCGGGAAGGAGGGGGGGGGGGGGGATCGGATCATGGGAGCCATCTGCGATACATGAACAGAGACAGATGTACAGAAAACAGAGCAAACGCACTGGAACTCTAGAATGTGTGGTTGGAGGTGGCTGGATGCACTTGCATACAGTGCTATACTCTGCTGCTTGACCAGAATAATAGTGCATTTGCGGTAGGAGTTGGCAACTGTGCAACATTTACAAGCAATTTTAGAATATGGAACGAGAAGTGATATCATGGGTAGAAGTGACGTAAAATGACGAAAAATGTGTATAAATTGAGGGAAAATACTCCGAAATGCGGGGAAATCGAGGAAGTACATGCATGTCTTCTGGTTGGCGCAGAACAGTTCTTGTACGTGGGAATGAGTATGCGACAGTTAGAGGAATACGAGAAAACGTTGACATGGAATCACTGGGAACCATGGAAACAATCTTTTTTTTCGTTGAGGCAACGTTCTACTGTGTGTCTGTTGAGGCAATAGTGATACATGAGAGTTGATTGCTGTCTTTGATGCTTTCCTGGAAAAAAGAGAACCACCTGCTGCTAAACTTACTTGCATCTGCGTTAAAGGATGACAGAGAGTACTTGGAGTGATTGGTTGAGATGGAGTTGTAACGAGGTATGATTTAATGGTAGACTGATGAGGCATTCTAGAGAGAGAGGGAGATGTTGCTGCATGTCATCTGGCCATTTCTTTCCGCTTTTCTGTCAGGATGCATCATTTGTGTGACATAACCTGTGTTCAATTCATATACAACTGCATGTTCTGTGTGTGACTTAGAGCACTGTCTACTTGCGATCGCTAACAGCAAACCTTTCAGTCATCAGAGGAATTTCATCTCATGTGTGATTAAACATGTCCATCGTGGTTCAACAGATTCCTGTAGACAAACGAAGATTTATGAGACGTACTCCATTCCTCTGCCGCATCTTGGGCATAAAATAGTGTCTTCAGTTTCATAACTACGGTGATTCTATGTTAGCGACAGATGCTTGTGAGACAAAGCTATCACTGTTAATACCTCTGCTTGACAGATGTCCTGTCTACGGAGTTAGTGGCGGTATGACATGTAATTTCACATGTCAAACACCTATGCTATGCATTAGTCTCTTTCTTTGTAAGAGGTATTCTCTGTTACTAACAATCATTTTATATAGAACTGACGTAAACATAGTTTGATATCTGAACCATGATCGGATGTGAGCAGTGGGTGCTATACACCTCTTGAAAGCTATATTATGCACGTAGCACAAAGAATCGATATTTTAAGGAAGTAGTTTTTTTCATTTTACAGTTTGTCATCATAGTTTATCACAGAGAAACCTGTCAGGAGAATGTATGTCATGCACTGGACATATACACTCCTGGAAATGGAAAAAAGAACACATTGACACCGGTGTGTCAGACCAACCATACTTGCTCCGGACACTGCGAGAGGGCTGTACAAGCAATGATCACACGCACGGCACAGCGGACACACCAGGAACCGCGGTGTTGGCCGTCGAATGGCGCTAGCTGCGCAGCATTTGTGCACCGCCGCCGTCAGTGTCAGCCAGTTTGCCGTGGCATACGGAACTCCATCGCAGTCTTTAACACTGGTAGCATGCCACGACAGCGTGGACGTGAACAGTATGTGCAGTTGACGGACTTTGAGCGAGGGCGTATAGTGGGCATGCGGGAGGCCGGGTGGACGTACCGCCGAATTGCTCAACACGTGGGGCTTGAGGTCTCCACAGTACATCGATGTTGTCGCCAGTGGTCGGCGGAAGGTGCACGTGCCCGTCGACCTGGGACCGGACCGCAGCGACGCACGGATGCACGCCAAGACCATAGGATCCTACGCAGTGCCGTAGGGGACCGCACCGCCACTTCCCAGCAAATTAGGGACACTGTTGCTCCTGGGGTATCGGCGAGGACCATTCGCAACCGTCTCCATGAAGCTGGGCTACGGTCCCGCACACCGTTAGGCCGTCTTCCGCTCACGCCCCAACATCGTGCAGCCCGCCTCCAGTGGTGTCGCGACAGGCGTGAATGGAGGGACGAATGGAGACGTGTCGTCTTCAGCGATGAGAGTCGCTTCTGCCTTGGTGCCAATGATGATCGTATGCGTGTTTGGCGCCGTGCAGGTGAGCGCCACAATCAGGACTGCATACGACCGAGGCACACAGGGCCAACACCCGGCATCATGGTGTGGGGAGCGGTCTCCTACACTGGCCGTACACCACTGGTGATCGTCGAGGGGACACTGAATAGTGCACGGTACATCCAAACCGTCATCGAACCCATCGTTCTACCATTCCTAGACCGGCAAGGGAACTTGCTCTTCCAACAGGACAATGCACGTCCGCATGTATCCCGTGCCACCCAACGTGCTCTAGAAGGTGTAAGTCAACTACCCTGGCCAGCAAGATCTCCGGATCTGTCCCCCATTGAGCATGTTTGGGACTGGATGAAGCGTCGTCTCACGCGGTCTGCACGTCCAGCACGAACGCTGGTCCAACTGAGGCGCCAGGTGGAAATGGCATGGCAAGCCGTTCCACAGGACTACATCCAGCATCTCTACGATCGTCTCCATGGGAGAATAGCAGCCTGCATTGCTGCGAAAGGTGGATATACACTGTACTAGTGCCGACATTGTGCATGCTCTGTTGCCTGTGTCTATGTGCCTGTGGTTCTGTCAGTGTGATCATGTGATGTATCTGACCCCAGGAATGTGTCAATAAAGTTTCCCCTTCCTGGGACAATGAATTCACGGTGTTCTTATTTCAATTTCCAGGAGTGTATTTCTACATTGGGATAGTAACAGCGTTGCAGTCCACACAACTAGTAGGTGGGAAACTGCGACGATCTGACATTATAGCGTGTTTTAAGTGCAGAATTGTGTAGCCTTAGGAGTGCATGTGTTTATATTCTCTCTTACCAATACCTTCTTGGTACCGACTCCAGCCATTAGAACAATACTTTACAATTGATAGCGCAGCTGATTTATGGAAAATGCTTTAAACTCTGTCCGACTGGAACTCCATCTTGCAAAAAACGACCCGTTTCTTCTTCATAACCGTTTATTATATCATCACAACACTTTCATATCTGCTATACACCGATAAGGGGTGCTAACCTTGACATTTGCACATCTGGAGAAACCTTATGCTCTTGGATGGGTGTGGGACAGCAGTTATGGACTCAGTTCACTCTGTTCCTACTCGGAACGTGGAATGTAGTGGTCTACTTCTGGTAAGCAGCAAATTAAATCGGTGACAGTGTTGCTGTGAGCGTTGGTTAAAGACAATGCGAGGAGATCTCTCAGTCTCTAACTTTATCATAAGAATGTGAGAATGCTCTGTGACTCCCATCCACGTAGGGAAAGATGAGCAATCGTAATCGTAAATTACGCACTATGATCGAAGTAGTAGAAGTACGTAGACCACTGTGTGGTATACTTTTGGTTTATATGTTTGAGAATTAACAATGAATGGACATACTGCACAGATATCTATCTACATTCACAATGGTACTCACAAAGTAGATGAGGGGCGGTTTAGTGATGATACATAAATTGGGAAGCATGCTGCCGTGTCACTGGTTGGCATCGTAAAAACTGATAAAATTGCTAAAATCGCTCGCACTATCAACTGTGATGCTTATTGCATTACATTGGTGGAGTCTTTAGCACTCCATCCGTCCACTGCTACACTGTTGATTGAAACATAATGATTGACTGACATCACTTGTTTGAGATGGAGACAGAGTCTTGATGGAAGGGCAACACCATCTGGGGATGGCTAGCGCCTGAACAGTGATCACGTACATGACAGCAATATGAGGAATCAATCGAAACGGCACACAAAGACATCAGCTATCCCATCACTGCGAAAGATGAGTTTAAATGTAGACGTCGTCAGTCACCTTCGGACAGCGGTTTGAAAACGCTCCACAACGCCGCAAAACTCTTCCAGTTTCCTTATGTTGTGATGAATTTTATTACAGTCATCCAGCATGTGTGTTGTTGGAGCAGTGGCAACATGATTTACACTGTGCGATGTCCAGATTCTGTGAGAGCCAATGGATCGAAATGTGTTAATTTCATTTTAGAACCTGATACGGACCTCGACGTCAAGCCAGAAAAAAAAGTGGGATATGCAAGCGACTTTCATCACTGGCGACCAATGGATCAATACCTGTATATTTAATAGGGTTTCCACATATGCTCGATGCCGGCGTGCAGACAGTATTTGTTTTTGATGTGTTGGAAGACGGAGACGCGGTAAAAATCTTATTGAGTTCTCTGATGGATGGAGTTCGCAGAGCTTTTATAGTTAGTGGTTTTTCTCTGTTGGAAGGTACAAAATAACGATGATAGAATGTTCAGGTGATAGATGTGAATACACCCTGACGGCCGCAGATCTTCAGACTATAGTTCCTGTACGTAGTTTGAAAACGCATTGCAATTCACTAGCAAAATCCTCGTCCTTCTTCCAGTTCTTGTATGATGTGGAGTGTTCCTCATTTTCCCAGCACCATAACTGTTCGTACCGTCTTTTATACTACCTCGTGTTGCACGAGAAAGCTTCGTTTTGGCGCTGGTCTTACACGTCGTAGACCATTAGCAGCGCTATGACAACTTGTTCCCATTTCCATCGAGTGGTCAAAACACGGTTCCGTCGTATTAATTCCGCTTACCTTGTTTCTATACAGGTTGCAGAAGGTGGTAGATATAGCTCTTTCCGATTTCTGCTCAGTTCCAACTTAAATTGGAACGATCACATGCGCAAAGCTGCAGGGGTGGCGGGGGGAGACTGAGGAGCAGACACAAGGCGCATAGGGACTGTCAAAAAACACATTGCAGTTTTATTGCAGCAGATAGACACAAGGTGAACAGGGGCTGTCAAAAAACACATTGCAGTTTTATTGCAGCAGATAGGTTCAATAAAGGTAGCTCGTTTTGGGGTATGAGAGTGCCATGAATATGTTTCACTAGTGGCTGTAATCATTAAAAGACTTCTCCATAGGATCCAACGCAGGTACGTGGTTGCATGAAAAGACTTGATTCCAAATTGCATACAGCATTTTTACCAGGAAGCATAACACTATCAGCGACTCTTGTGTGTACCTGTAGAACCAAGACCACTTTTTATGCAGGGCGACGGTAACACAGTCCTTGCGATGGTGTTTTTAATAGCGCAGACCTTACACATAGTGTGTTGCCAGCAGTAGAATCCTTCTGTTGTCAGCTTCATTGGCGGAGCTACGACAACATGTTCCCACTTCCACAGAGTGGTCAAAAGACGGTCCTGTTGCATCAACTCAGCTCAGTCTGTTCCTAAACGAGTTGCAGAAGGTGGTGAATATAGCACTCTCTGACTTCCATTCAGTTCTGACTTAAATTGGGACGACCACATGGACGAAGGTGCAGAGATGCTGGGACAGAGACTGAGGAAGTTACAAGATGTAGAGGAACTGTTTAGCACCACGTTGGAGTTTTGCAGCAGCAGATAGGCTCGAAAAAGGTGACTAGTTTCAAGATATGAGAATGGCCAGAATATTATTCACCAGTGGTTGTAATCATTAAAAGATGTCTCCATAGGATCCAACGCAAGTATGTGGTTGAATGGAGAGACTTGATTCCAAATCGCTGACAGCATTACTAACAGAAAGCGTTACACTATCAGCGACTCTTGTGTGTGCCTGTAGAACCAATGCCCCTTTTTATACAAGGTGACGGTAACAAAGTGATTGTGATTGTGTTTTTATAGAGTGGTTCTTACGCATAATGCACGCACATCAAAGAGAGTTTTGCCTCACCCCAGTTCCCAGAACTTCTGAAGATAGACGTTGACTGTGGATATTGTATCACAGACACAGTCCCTTTGACAGTTCAGAGATGTCACTTGACCTGGCACAAATATGTAAACAACCATGCATGACCAGCGCATATTAGACAGAGAGGGTCTGACAGCCGATCAGTTCGAGTCATTCCACCAGGAAGGAGGTATATGGCTCGTGTTGTCTGTAGTTCAATCATGCCTAGACGGTCAGTACGGCGGTTCGATCGCGTCCGCATTGTTACTTTGTGCAGGAAGGGCTCTCAACAAGGAAAGTGTCCAGGCATATTGGAGTGAACCAAAGCGATGTTGTTCAGACAAGGAGGAGATAAAGAGAGACAGGAACTGTCGATGACATCCTTCGCTCAGGCTGCCCAAGGGCTACTACTACAGTGGATGACCGCTATCTACGGATTATGGCTCGGACGAACCCTGACAACAACTCCACCATGTTGAATAATGCTTTTCGTGCAGCCACAGGATGCCGTATTACGACTCAAACTGTGAGCAGTAGGCTGCATGATGCACAACTTTACTCCTGACGTCCATGGCGAGGTCCATCTTTACAACCACACCATACAGAGCGGTACAGATGGGCCCAACAACATGCCGAATGGACCACTCAGGATTGGCACCATATTCCCTTCACCGATGAGTGTCGCATATCCCTTCAAGCATACAATCGTCGGAGGTTTGGAGGCAACCTGGTCAGGCTGAACGAGGCTGAACGCCTTAGACACACTGTCCAGCGAGTGCAGCAAGGTGGAGGATCCCTGCTCTTTTGGGGTGGCATTATGTCGAGCTGACGTACGCCGCTGGTGGTCATGGAAGGCGCCGTAACGGCTGTACGATACATGACTGCCATCCCCCGACTGATAGAGCAACCATATCGGCAACATATTGGCGAGGCATTCGTCTTCATGGACGACAATTCGCGCCTCCGTCGTGCACATCTTGTGAATGACTTCCTTCAGGATAAAGAGATCGCTCGACTAGAATGACTAGCATGTTCTACAGACATGAACTCTATCGAACATACCTGGGACAGATTGAAAAGGGCTGTTTATGGACAACGTGATCCCCAACCACTCTGAGGGATCTACGCCGAATCGCCGTTGAGGAGAGAGACACTCTGGAGCTTGTGTATAGTATGCCACAACGAATACAGACATGCATCAATGAAAGAGGACATGCTACTGCGCATTAGAGGTGCCAATGTGTACAGCAATCTGAACCACTATCTCGGAAGATCTCGCTGTGTGGTGGCACAACATGCAATGTGTGGTGTTCATGAGCAATAAAAAGGGCGGAAATTATGTTTGTGTTGATCTCTATTCCAGTTTTCTGTACAGGTTCCAGAATTCTCGGAACCGAGGTGATGCAAAACTTTTTTGATGTGTGTATGTAGCCACTATAGAATCCTTCAGTGGTCAGCTTCAAATGTCGATTCTTAATAGTGTTCCTCGAAAAGAACCTCGTCTTCCCTCCAGGCATTCCCATTTGAACTACCTGGTGAGTGTAACCGACTACTGAAAGTGAAAAATTACTAGCATTGCAAAATGGCCCTCATGATCAATTTAATTAATTAGCCTATCAATTTGATATCAGTGACATGCCACCTGCAGAGTGTAGGTGATGGCTGGGCCACCACGGATTTAATATTTCACTGAAAGGTATTTCAATCCTCCATCTATCTACATCTGCATCTACATCTACATGGTTACTCTGCATTTCACATTTAAGTGCCTGGCAGAGGGCTGATCGAATCATTTTCATACTACTTCTCTACCATTCCACTCTCGAATGGCGCGCGGGAAAAAGGAGCACCTAAATCTTTCCGTTCGAGCTCTGATTTCTCTTATTTTATTATGATGAGCAACCATCGTAATAAAATCAGATGTGTTACCGAATTTATAAAGTGGTATGGAGTATAAAACTTACCTTTACAGCTTCTCTGTGCTGTTACTTTAAGAGACTTCGTATGTTGCGAGACATTTGGTTACCTTAAGAGAGAGTTCGAAAGTGAGGCGGCGTCCTATGACAGTAGTAGGTCTTAGCACTCCGTCATGAGCCAAAAATGAGTTTAATATTCTAGACCTGTGATGCATGACGTGACAGATATGTAAAGAGATTTTTCTCCCTGATGAAAGAATACTTAGAGGGAATATAGTCTATGCCATTCCAGTCCAGGATTTTCACAACAAGTAACGGAACTTTAGCGATGTGAAAACGTATGCATTGTCCGATTTCTTCTATCTTCCAAAATAACTCGTATAAACGCGAGAAATTGGAGGTGCATGATCAACAACATCGTTGCTCAAATGGTTCAAATGGCTCTGAGCACTATGGGACTTAATAGCTTAGGTCATCAGTCCCCTAGATCTTAGAACTACTTAAACCTAACTAACCTAAGGACGTCACACACATCCATGCCCAAGGCAGGATTCGAACCTGCGTCCGTAGCGGTCGCGCGGTTCCAGACTGGAGCGCCTAGAACCGCTCGGCCACTCTGGCCGGCTAACAACATCGTTGCCTCGGATTGGTTATGCATCCAAACTGCAGCTGCTTGTTTCACAGTGCACCATGGCTGCTTGCAAGGGTGGTCAGAAGGAGTCGGCAACCGGAAGTAATGGATTAGCTCAGCATTTGACATGTACAAAGAATGCACCTACCTTTCTGATCTTGCCCACAGCAGCGAGAGCTAGCAAAGTGACCCAGTGTGCTGGGTGAGCCTAACAGAAGTGGACGTGTGGTGTGTTGCGTAAAAGGAGATTCAAAATCATGGACGTTTGCACTGGATGTACTGATAACATAAGAATTCCTACCAGTCCAGTAATCCCCGGATGCCCTCCATGGCTGGGGGTAGTGCACTCTGGAATACACGTGCGTCCACGACTGTGACTGTGGCCGCAGAGGAAATTATCACTGACTTCTTTACACGGTGCTGGCAGTGTGCATGGAAGCGGGTGCACTGCGTGTGAACCTCGGGACAGAAGCGAGCAGCGTGTGCGTTTACAGCTATCTCTGACAGCTAGACATGGCAACTACTCCTACAGACTGGATCTTGGTTTAATTTTTGTCATGTTTACTGCTTCTCAGTACATTGGACTGGATTCTGTCTTGCAGTGGTATTTGTTGTTGTCTCCATTCTATCATGCAATACGCCTTCCTCCTTCCGGATGTAGTGGAGAGAACCAATTTAGCAAATCTATAATGCTTGAAAACAACCAGTCGCGACGTCAAATTTCCGACTGGTAGCGATCTCCAACATCTAGCCGTGACAACTAGTACCACAACTCGTACTACAGATTGGATCGTGGTTTAAGTGTGTCGTGTTTAGTGCTTCTCAATATATTGCAGTGGACTCAGTCTTGCAGTGGTATTTGCTGTTGTCTCTATCCTGTCAAGTACTAGAAGCTACCTCACCCACCTTCTTCCAAATGTAGTGGAGGTAACCAATTTAGGAATTCTGCTGTGCTTGAAAAAACCAAATTGCAACATCAGATTCCCGACTGAAGGCGATCTCTGACATCTAGCCATGACATCTTATTGCCACGGACTGGATCGTGGTTTAAGTGTGTTGTGTTTAGTGTTTCTCAATACATTTCATTGGGCTCTGTCTTGCAGTGGTATTTGCTGTTGTCTCTATTGTATCACACAGCTTCCTCCCTGCTTCCGAATGTAGCGGAGAAAACCAATTTAGGAATTCTACAGTGCTTTTAAAACGCCAATCGCGACGTCAAATTCCCGATTGATCAATTTATTCTTTCCGTTAGTTTTATTGCGTGCAGCCGTGCATAAGGGTGTGGATCTTCTCCCAGGTGTGGCGGGTGGCGACTACACTGTAGATGGCGTACAGCAACGCGCCTCGTGATCTCTAGTTTGTGTGATCGGTAGGATTTTTTTTCCCCATCAGATATGTTTAGTGGAACATTGTGTTGGAGGAGGGTGTTTGTGCTCTCAAACGTTGGTGCGTATCAAGACCTCGGATATATTTAGCTTTAAAATCTATTTGTGGTGGAAATTTCGTTACTTGATTTACATAATGTTTGTGTGTGAGGACTCAAATGTTGAAAATATGTTTTATTGTGAAGAAGGATCATCGTCCTTTAAACGATCTATTTGATTGCTGTAAATTGTTAAACAATTAATTTGAAAGGTAGTGCAAATGGTATATTTCACTCTATTTTTGATATCGAAATTGTATCAGCTCTTCCTTTGTCTCCAGCGTTAGCCAATAGGAACACTGTATTCTGAGGAGAGACGCAAACCTCTGTCTGGATGTTTTGGGATGTTGGTTCACACAGACAATAGGGAAGTGGCCTCTTGAGAAAGACAGAGACAGGAAGCGAGTCTGGAATTTCACAATCAACAGAATGCCACCACCTGATGACACTGGGCGGTTTTGACCACCGTTGCGGTACCATGACGATAGAGACACGCACGGGAGACCCCAAATGGCGGCTACTATACTGCACTTCATTCCATTCATGACCTGTAGACCGCTTTGGCAGGGTTTGACTGCTGGTGCAATATGACAGCTGTATGTTTCTCGATATGTACAAAATAGTTTGTCACTGAGGTTCGAGTAGTATGTCTGTTTGCAGAAAATGGTGGTGGATTTCGAAATATGTCATAAACTTTTAGATACGTAATCTCTCTCATTTTTCCGTCTGCGCTTAGACACCAGTGAGCTTCAAAAAGTGAGAATAAATAATAAGAGTCTTAACATCCCTGACCCCAGAGCAAATAAAAACTAAGCATACTCAGCGTTTTCAAGCACGATCAGAATAAAAAAGGGTCGCAATTGTTTAAATATTCCATACTACAACCGATTTCCTGACAAACTGTTTAAATAACACCATCTCATATCCTGTAAATTATTTAAATAAACAGTATTCCATACACTGCAGTCAATTTTCAGACAAATTCTTTAACTAAATAATTAAACTATATTCTATATGCCACGTGGAATCCCATAAACTTTTTAAATAAACACTATTCCACACAATGAATTGTTTAAAAAATATTGCATACACTGCAATCGATTTTCCTCCAAGTAACCGATCAACTGAGTCTTTTTCCCGCCAATTTCTGGGAGAAGGAGGGGAGGGGGAGGGCTGTGGGGTATCAAAGAGGGCGGATTTAATTAATTGATCGATTTAATTAATTACTCAATCAAATTGATATCATAAGTGTGCTTGTATCGGCGAGGGGATTTCCCAGAGGAATGGGAGAGGAAGAGCTTTCATGGTGGGAGAACAATAGGTTAAGGATCTGTCAATCAAGAGGAAGGATTATCCCCAGGGGATCAAAACCTGTCAATCAAAAGGATGAATTATCCCAAGGGGGTCTTAATGCTCTTAGCAGAACAATAGGTTAAGGATCTATCAATCAAAGGAGAACAATAGGTTTGCCCCTGAAGTATACTTGCCCCTGATACAGGCAACCCGCACTAACAAACTGTCCTGATACCGCCCTTGGCCTAATACTCCTGTGGTGCCACTCCTACTCCCAGTTGGCCAGTTTGATAGCCTACTCCACATTAAAAAAAACCTCCCAATTTATACTGGATGACATTATTTGTAACTGTGTTCTCAGCAGGACTCATCAGCAGAAGTAACATTCTCCTGAAGATGGCGACTAGCTGGATCGCCAAAATATCGAATTGAGTTGATTTTGGGATCTGGCAGCAAACCAAAGAGACTCTCATGACTTATTATGCCGGTAAAGGCTACAATGTCACACAATATGTAATCCTTCTTACCTGTTATTCCGGTTAGTTATTACTCTCCACTCTGGTAGTCTGAATCTATGGATTTCACTAACAGTGGTCATTTGCACACGCAATCAATCACATGAATAAACAGCAATTGGCAGTCACCCATTCCGGTTTATTCAGCTCAGCTTGTATAGCCTGTCACCTTTATCCTGAGGGAAAGTTTTTAATGTCTAGATGCAATGGGGATTCCCCTGGCAGAGTCATCATGTACACATTGCATGCATTCAAAAATCAACTTAGAATGTGTTCAAAACTGTTGAAAAACCATCATGGACGTGTTCCAAAATCATATGAATAATCGACAGATCAACATGCGGTGGATGCTAGGCGCTTTATGAAACAAGGTTTTTTTTTCTTAAAGAATTTGATTTTGGCACCCCCTGAAATTGCTGCCCAGGGCAAATACACCGGTCTGCTGCCCCCCTCCCCCCCCCCCCCCTCCTCTAGACCCAATCAGTGGAGATGGTGATATTATCGTTATTAGGTATCTTTTAGAGCGTCAGTTACTTGACTATTCTATTGCATTATGCCATTAGATTTCTGTGTGCGTAATTGCATTTAATAAGGCATGGGAATAAATTTCTCAACATGGGGGAAAAAGCAGTGCAGCCAGTTTCACATGAGGGGTTTGATCACGCAATTCAGTGGAATCAGATCCAAGTTGAGGCTGATATTCACCACTGTGGTGTTGATGTAGACGTAGGCAAGGACGATGATGAGGTCACTTCATGGCCAAATTTACACATATCCTCATGGAACAGTAGGGTGGCAAACGAACAGAGCACAGATAATTTGTTCATGTTTTTAAAGAAAATGGAAGCAAGAGCAGTAGAGAGGGAACAAATATTCAAGACAATACTAAAAAACGAGGTAAGACACAGACGAAATGGCAAAACAAAGGGAAACAGAAGTAGATGACAGGACATTGAAGAGAACAACAGAGGGCACAAGTTGTGGGCTGAAGAGATTAAATTGGAAGTGAAAGAGGAAGGCAAGAAGACCTCAATACTGGTTGTGCATGCCTTGAAAAAGGCACAAAAAGCTAAAGAGATAGCAACAACAGCGGTCAGAGAGGCGAAGAAGGCTCACACAGCGACCAGGACATTAAGGGAGGAAGGTCATGAGATAAAGCATGTATTAGATAAGGCGAATAAGAAATACATGGCCCAATTTGTGGATGATTTTACCAAACTGCAAGAGTGCATGGAACAAATATCACGAGATGATAGAATGACAAGTGTTATAAACAACTGCATACCACTACTCAGAACTGCTGAGCACATCAGCATTGTGGTGAGTCCTGTAGTAAGTGAAATAGGCATTATGAGTTCAGAGTCCGTACCAGTCAGTCTGCCAGGAACATCATTACACGAATGTATGGACGACATGTTCCATTTTAAACACTTTGTGTCCATCAGAAAATCCCTAAACTACAGAGACAATAGAAATATCCTACACCTGAAGACCTTCATTTCTCAGTTTGACCTCTCGCTACCTCCAGGGTGGCCTCTCGAGTGCAAATTATATTTTGTATGTGGGCACCTAGAGGGAAGTGTCGCAGAAAGAATATGTACAATTGCATCAACTTGCTCATCATACAAAGAGTTTAGGGGTGGGTTCTTGGCAAACTGCTGGTCGACCGAGACACAGGAATGCATCAAAAATGAGATCACGTTTATCAAGCATCTAATCACCTCAGGATTTAAGAGCCCTGTGAAATTCTTTGAGGTGCTAGTGAAAAAGAACCAGTTCCTCGTTGACTCATGCAGCAGTGCCGAAATAATCATCTTCTGCCATATGAAGATCCCACGACACCTCCAACAAATATTGATTGGCAAGTGTGATAGACAAAATTGAGAGTCACGAACCATGAGTTGTCCAGCGAATCAGTATCAAGAGAATCCACGTAGATCGTGTAGTGGAAAACATCCAAAATAATGTAGAATATGTGGCACAGATGCACTAGAAGAGTGAAGAGTTACGGGGAAATATTGCGAGGCAGCAAGTGGTGCAAAGTATCAGGAATGGTGAAATGATTTGACCTGCAGAAGAATGGGGGATCGCTTTAGAAAGGCAAGGTGCCAAGTTAGAAAAAATTATTGCCAATCTATAAGTACAAGACACAGAATGATTTTCGATAATTCAAGAAACTTTGGAGGTACATGGGAAACACAACGAGAAACGCCTTACAGGTCTGAAAGAGAAGAGTAAACGGTGATGATGCCAGGCCAAAGAGAGAATTTTTTGCGAAGCTAGACGAAGGATTGCACCTAGTAAATTCAGAATTAGAAACAGTATCAGAAGATCACCACAGCTTCATCGCAGCTTTGCAGTCTAAAGAAAGAAACGTAAAGAGCGATGTTAAAAATTGATGTAGGTATTAAATACGAGGTTTGGAACTTTAATAGTGGCAACTATTTATTTACAGCTCGTACAAAATAGATACGTGTTTCAAAGTTTTACTGACCTTCAAAGTAGTCACCAGCGATGTGGAAGTCTAGGATACTCTTAGCAATGCCAGTTGTGCTGACAGTTCGAGCAGCACGATCTACTGTCCGACGAATTAGTAGCAGTTCTGAAGTGAATGCACATGTTTCCTTCAGTTTAGAAATCGAGTTGAACTTGCGAGGGCTTAAGTCAGAGGAGCGCAGTAGATGGTATAGCACTTAGAAGCCCCATCAGTCAAATAAGTCAGTAACAGCTTGCACTGTACGTGCTTGAGCATTGTCCTGAAAAATGATGGTCAGGTCCTGCAGAAAGTGTCATCACTTCTGTCTCTAAGCTAGTTGTAGGTTGTGTTCCAAAAATGAACAGCATAAACACGGAAGTGATGACACTTTCTGCAGGATCTGACCATCATTTTGCAGGACAATGTTCAAGCATGTACAGTGTCAGCTGTTACCGATTTGTTTGACTGATAGGGCTGCTAAGTGCTATACCACCAACTGCACTCCCCTGACTTAAGCCCCTGTGAGTTCAACTGGATTTCTAAACTGAAGGAAACACTTCACGGCATTCGCTTCAGAACTGATACAAATTCGTCAGGCAATAGATCGCGCCTCTCGAACTGTCAACACAACTGGTACTGCTATGAGTATCCTACAACTTCCAGAACGCTGACAACAGGATATAAACAATGCTGGTAACTACTTTGAAGCTCAGTAAAACTTTGAAGCACGTTTCTATTTTCAGAATGAGATTCTCACTCTGCAGCAGAGTGTGCACTGATATGAAACTTCCTGGCAGATTAAAACTGTGTGCCGGACCAAGACTCGAACTCGGGACCTTTGCCTTTCGTGGGCAAGTGCTCTGCCAACTGAGCTACCCAAAGACGACTCACGACCCGTCCTCACAGGTTTAATTCCGTCAGTACCTCGTCTCCAACTTTCCAAACTTCACAGAAGCTCTTTTGTGAACCTTGCACACAGTTTTAATTTGCCAGGAAGTTACGTATCTGTTTTGTATGAGATGTAAATAAATAGTTGCCACTATTAAAGTTCCAACCCTCGTAAAAAAAAAAAAAAAAAAAAAAATGCAAAAGCTGAAGATGTACAAAGAGAGACACAACAAGCATAACAAAGCACTAACTCGATTGGACATGGACCCTAACTTGAGAGAGAAAAATAATGAGAACTGAACGGAATTTGCACGAAAGAGACACGAAGAAAATATTTGTAGTCATTACACCACACAGGCATCTGAGTCAGTCGAGTTCAGTCTAGCAAATATCAAGGAGGATGTGGTGCAAACACAGTATGATGGAATCCATATTGTAAGTCATTTTTCGAGTCAGTCTAGAGAATTTCATCAAAGAATTTGGATCACTCGGTTCAACCACATGCTGCCACTGTCACGGTCACACAAACAAAGAATGAACTTCGTGCCCACACACCAATATGGGGAATCTGCGGCAACTATGAGGGCCAGAGCATTTGCATGTCAAAGTTACAATGAATTTCGAGGAGATTTCATTGAGGAATACTGACCAAAAGTACTTCAGGAACTTGAAATAAAGGGGACTGCTCATTTTGTTGAAGTATTTGAGATTAGAGTGCAACTGTCCAAGAGAATATTTCAAGGCTATGGTCACAAGGGACAACATGAACCTTTACTATGAAAGGACAGTATACTGCCTTTGTTTTCGTAAAATTACAACAGATGAGAACAGAGATCATACTGGCGGGTAGAGGCATGTGTACAGAGGACGAATTTCGGTAACCGTTGGTAGAGTTATGGTTTGAGCGCGAATTTGGCGAGTGAAAATCAAAACATGGAAATTTCTAGGTAGGGCAGATGACAATTCATCTCACATACAAGTTTAGGGTGTGAAATTTGTGTGTCTGTATAGATTTAGTCTGTAAGATTTGAATATTGTAAGTGTGGTCATCGTCCATTTATTGATTTGCTATACAAATTGTGTACAAGTTGTGTGTGTGTGTGTGTCAATTTCCATACTAGGATGGTGAGTTAGGTGGAATTTTGGGTGCTGTGATTTGTAACAGCAACTAAAAGCAGAAATATCAGACAACTTACTAGCATATGTTTCCATGTACCTATGAATAATAAAGTATGCCAGTTGTGAGTTCGCCGTGTGACAAGAGAACTTGTTGGTAATGATTTGTTGGATGCAAAACAGCATCACAGACATGTATTTACAATAGCAGGAAGATACAGTGTCACTTTGTGCTATGATTAAATGTTGAATGTGACTGTTAGCCAAGAGATCACACCATATGCATTTGTAATTACGAGAGGTGGGTTCAATAGTACATATTGGTGAACAAGAGGTTTGCTTGTTGTGCAGTCACATCAAGCTTAGTAGTTGTTTTTTTGTTGGTTCGTTATGCAAGAGAAAACAATGAATGAGCCTGGTATGACAAATGTGTAGACAGCATTAGACAAAAGTTGACTCCTTCCAGGGGGAGCAGAAAGAAGAGTGCCAAACCTCAGTACACTCCTTGATTGTGCAGAGTTTATTACTGAGAGCAGTAGTGCACCAGATGTCATTCAACTTTTGGGCAAAGAGAGATTTCACATATATCCATATATCCGTAAGTGGAATCACAAAAGGGAATGGGGATAAGTATCTGCTTCTCTAGCCGAATTGTCAGCCAGATCATTCCCTGGGATGCTGGCATGACTTTGGACTCAGAGAAAGATAACTGAGTAAGCAGCATGGCCAAGGGCAGAGAGAAGGTCATGGATAGCAGGGATCAAAGGGTGATGAGAGTAACATCGGTCGATTGCCTGCAGGCTGCTCATTGAGTGAGTACATATTAAAACATTGTGGAGGGAAGCCTGAGTAGCGAAAAGGAGGGCCCTGTGAATGGCTAACAACTCTCCTGTGAACATACTACATGATCCCGGCAATAAATGGTGCTCTAAGCCAGTAAGAGACGTAAAAGTGTATCCTGCTTTATCTATCGTCTTAGAACTATCAGTGCAGAAGATGGTGGCACCCTGGAACTCTTCAAGGATGGAACATACAAGACGCCAGAAGAACACAGAGGCGACGGAGACCTTAGGACCCTGGAATAGGTCAGTCCTAATCTGTGGTCTAGGCACCATTCAAAAGGGGGGGGGGGAGGAGATCCTGGCAGAGGGAACTGAGATGCATTCCAATCATCAGACCCACCCATAGGCAGTTATCAGGAGCAAGACATCCCTCATTTGCAAAGAGAACAGTGTACATGGGGTGGTTAGGGAACCAGCAAACGGCGATTGTGTAAGAAACCAGGAGTTGGCTCCATTGTATTTGTAAGGGGGAATCCCCACTTCTGCGAGGAGACTCTCAACACAACTATTGCAAAAGGCAGCAATATCCAGATTAATCTCATAATGGTTCACAGTGTCAAGTATTTGCAGAGTTGAAGGAGCTGCTGAGCCATAAACCTGACTACCATAATCTCGCTGGACCAGACCAGAGCATGGTAATGATGGAGAAGAGTAGCATGGTCTGCACCCCAAGATGTGTGGGCCAGGAGGCAGACAGTATTAAGTGTCCACATGCATGCAGTCTTCAGATGTCGAAAATTGGGCAGCCACACCAGCTTTTTATCAAAAATAAAGTCCAAGAAATGGGACTATGCTACAACATAGAGGAGCTGGTCGCCTAAATAAAGTTCTGGATTGGAGTGTACTGTGGGTCAATGGCAAAAATACATAACCCCACAGGAGAAAACTGGAAGCCATGGGAGATGGCCCATGCAGAGGCCCATTGGAAGGTGTGTTGGAACCAGTGCTCAGCAGATGCTACCGAGTGGGAGCTGCACCAGATGCAAAAATCGTCTACATACAATGCTGTGATAACCAGAGGCCCAACAGAGATTACAAGCCCATTGGTGGCTATGAGGAAGAGTGTGACACTTCACACAGAACCCTGTGAGATACTGGACTCACGAATCCGAGGAGTGCTGAGTGAAATGCTAACTCGCACCCAGAAGAGCTGATAAAAATCAGAAGGGGGGCGTGAAAGCCCCAGTTATGAAGGGTAACCTTATGTAGGCCAAAGAAGACTGTGACAAGATGCTGGCAGTTACTAAAATCCTGTCGAATTGCTGTTTCCAATCTGAGTAAATGATCAGTTGGAAGTCATCCTTCCCAGAACCCACAATGATATGGGGACAAAATGCCCTGAGATTTGAGTACCCAACATAATCGGAAGCTAGCCATTCTCTAAAGCAGTTTACAAAGTACATTCATCAGTCTTTTATGGTGGTAGCTGTCTAAGGACGTTGGGTTCTTCCTGGGCATAAGGACAGGGATAACTATACTGTCTCGCCATTGTGACAGGAAAGCACCTGTGAGCCAAATGCAATTGAAGACTCTGAGAAGATGTTGCCTCTGGGTAATGTCCAGGTGTTGGATCATCTGGTTATGGATGGAATCCAGGCCTGGGGCCATGCCATGTGAAGAGATAACAGCCTCCAAGACTTCCCATTCAGTGAAGGGTTCGGCTTGGCAGGCATTGAAACAGGGAGGGAGGGGGTGGGGGTGTCTGTTCAACTCACTGTTTCTGCTGGAGAAAGATATCGAGATAGGAAGAGGACGCTGATGCCATCACAATGTGTGTAGCAAAGTGTTCTGCATGGACCAATAGATCAGTACATAGAGCACCTTAGATGATACGACACTGGACAGTTGATTGTCACTGGCGGCCCAGAAGGCTATGGAGCTTGCACCAAACCTGTGACGAAGAGGCATACATCCACATTGAGGAAACACAGCGCTCCCAGCAATCCTTTTAATTTCCTTAATAAGGTAACAAGCCTTAACACATAAAAGTGAGGAGATTAGTTTGTGATGAGTGTCGTTTAAATCACTGCAGCGCCCATCAGCGGTCCTGTACAATGACTTTTATGTCCTTGATTCACTAAGGTACTGGTCAATGACGAGGGGGAACTATGGATAGAGGGACAGCAGTGCCAGCAGTATGCAGAATATTAGCAGAGATGCCCTGCACGACCGCATCATTGCAAATCGAGAGAGAGGTGTCGAAGTGCACAGCAGATGTATATGAAGGGCTTATTTCAATAGTGGTTCAAGTCCTTTTTTTTTTCATTTTGAAATACAGAGTCGCAAAGCTAAATGAGCACTGAAAAATCTGCAGTTCAGATACCAGAAATATTCAAGCATGTGGCTTCTTGCTAGAGGTGAACCTTTCTTTCTGTTTGTTTGGATCATTAATATCATAAACATTATATACAGCAAAGTGGAGGTAATGGACTTGTACCACTATTGAAATAAGCCCTTCATATAAAGCGAATTGTCTCTGCAGAATGCCCATTGTGGGGGCTTGTCTGCCTGGCGGCGGCAGGGAAATGATAGAATCACCGGAAAGTGGTCACTGTCACGAAGATTGTCATGGGGTGATCACTGTAGGGAAGCCATGAGAGCAGGGGAGGAGATTGTGAGATCGACAGCAGTAAAAGTGCCACGAGTGGTACTGAAGTAGGCGGGGGAACCGTCATTGAGGAGACACAAATCAAAGTCTGTAATAAATTGGTCAATTAGATGATCCTAACCCACTGAAGTGGCACTGCCCCACAGGGGGTGGTGTGCACTGAGGTCCTCATGGAGGAGATACAGGGGTGAGAGTTGCTGTATTAAGGTAACAGTCCAACATAAGGAAGTGACCTACCTGGAGTGAGGTAGACATTGCAAATGGTAATTGCCAGAATAGTTTGAACTCTAACCAGTGGTGCTTTCTGGTTGGTACAAAGGGGGGATACAGTCACTAATGACATCAGCACAAACCATAATGCAGACCCCTTCAGGTGTTATCCCAGGGCTTGCATGGTTCTGACAGAATGCCCGATAATCATGAAACATTGGAACGTGGTCATCATGGAAGTGCGTTTCTCGAAGCTCAAGACAGGATGCAGAAAAGGAGCATACAAGGTATTGTATTTCCAATAGGTTATGATAGTATCTGTTGCAATTCCACTGGGTTATTGTGTGGCGAGAATCCATGTTAGACATAAAGAAGCTGAGGGAAAGTCATCTCACCTGGTGAGTTGTTGTAACTGACAAGGATGGGGTATCATCCATAAATAAGATGTCACACTCAGGTTGTGAGGGAGGAGATGGCAGCTCCAGTGGCACCAAAGGGGGGGGTATCTTGTCCTGGAACTTATGTTTCTTCTTCTTGCATTTTGGAGGTGGAGGAGGGCAGGGCACAGAGGGAGTACAGGCTTCTGCAAGATCCGGAGCTGAAGAGAGTGGACAGCCTTGGGGCATGCAGTTGGTGCGTCTCATGGATGAGTTGTGGTAGTAGGCTACCGGCCTGAGAAACACTGGGGAGAAGAAGGCTTCTGAGGGAGGGGGGAGGGGGCCATCATATGCAGGTGCCCAAGAAGGGGGCACTTCTTCAGTAGGGGAGGGGGAGCAGCTCCCATTGGGGAGGGCTTGGGAACTGCAGGGGAGGGAGAGAGGGATGGTGGTGGTGGTGGTTATTGTTTAACGTCCCGTCGACAACGAGTTCATTAGAGACGGAGCGCAAGCTCGGGTTAGGAAAGGATTGGGAAGGAAATCGGCCGTGCCCTTTCAAAGGAACCATCCCGGCATTTGCCTGAAACGATTTAGGGAAATCACGGAAAACCTAAATCAGGATGGCCGGAGACGGGATTGAACCGTCATCCTCCCGAATGCGAGTCCACTGCGCCACATCGCTCGGTCAGGAGAGAGGGAAGGGGCTTGGGTAAGGAAGAGGTAAGAGGGGAAAGGATGCAACAGAAGCAAATGTTGAAGAGAGTGACACCAATGGAGTCTCTCATATTTTTGGCGAGCCTCAACATCACAGAGGCAATCCAGGGACTTGTACCCTTGGATCTCCTTGTCTCTCTTGTCAGCTGGTCACTCTGGCGAGCAACGAGGGTGGCAGTCATGACAATTGAAACACGGGTGGTGGTACACAGGGGCTTCCCTCAAGGAGTGGGTGTCTAGTCACCACACAGAGGATACACCATGCAACAGGAAGACATGCCCAAAACACAAGCACCGAAAGTACGTCAGTGGTGGTGAGATGTAAGGTTTCATGTCACATCTGTAGCACATAATCTTGACCTCCTCTGGGAGGGTATCCCCCTTGAAAGCCAGAATGAAGGTGCTGGCATTGGTGTGGCTGTCTTTATAATCCCTCTGCACACATTGAACAAGATGATGCCCACATTGCCCAGATTTGCATGGAGTTCCTCATCAGTTTGCAGGATGGGGTCCCTGTGAAAAATAACTCCCTAGACCATATTAAGAGACTGGATAGGGGTAATAAACACTGCATCATTGCCAAGACAATCACAAGCAGAAAGAGCTGCAGACTGGGCAGCAGAAAAACCTTTTGTCAACAGGAAGACTGACTGCATCTTACTGAGACACTCCAGTTCACCAAACTTATCCTCAGTATTCTCTACAAGACACAACGGTTTTGTGGTGGTGAACATGTCTCCATCTGTGGGGAAAGTGTTTCATCCCAAGACGGCAAGCCTGGCCCTCCTCCAACAGTGTAGCCAGGGAGGCCAGGTCATACAAAGCAGCATTCAATGATTCTTCACCATTCGATGAGTCGGTCATTTGAAAACGGCCAGAATTTTGCCACTTGATGTGCGTTGTGCGCCAAGCATCCACCCTGGTACCACCCACTTGATCATGGGCTCTCCCTGTGGACCCCACCCTGCCACAGCAAGGGCAATATGGCACAGCAACTGTTGCTGAGAGTTCCCATGGTCCAGGAAGAAAACCAACCATTCCTTGGCATACATGGGGAGGGAACAGCTCAGGTACAGCAGTGTGATCTCTGTGTTGTCAGAGGGCTCAGACAGATGGGTACATAACAGCTCCACGACACGGACTGTTTGCACATGCTGATGACTTTGTGAAATGGAGGGGGGCTACAGCAGGGAAGGGGGTAGAGGAATCCATGCCATAGATGCTAGAGAGGGAGTTCTTCCCCAAATGGCTCACACTAAAAACAGAAAATTTAGAACTGGAGGTCAGACCTCAAATGGGGACCAGAACGCCATAAGGGGATGAAAGAGAACAGGCAGGTGGAACAATATTGCGAGCAAGACAGGGACCAAGGTGGATAGCCAGGTCAACATAAATAACAATATCGAGAGGGGGGAAGGTGGGGGCAGCGGGGAAGGAGTGAGGGTTGGGAGGAGGGAGTAGGGTGAAGGAAGTGCAGCCAAGGAAGAAACAATGGGCTGCAATAGCTCAGGACCCATGTGCACCACACACAAACTCACGAAAGAACTGTGAGCCCACTGTGGGGTGCAGTAATATTGCTGTGGATGACAACGAAAGGGGCCATGCTATGAAAAGAAATGGCATCCCAAAACATCATTCCTGTTTATCAGTTCATATGGCAGACAAAAGTCAGGATGGTATCCCACTTCTGTCCGGGGCATCTCCAAACACATCTTCGTTGGTCTTGGAGCTCATTTCAAAGTGGGACTGATCACAGAAGACAATTTTACTCCAGTCAATGAGATTCCCTTGTTCCAGGGGTAACAAACACTACAGTTACTTGCTGGATTGACTATTCCTGCAGAAATAATGACATGAGTTTTTGAAATACTGACAAGAAAAATAAGTGGTCATTTAAAGAAACAACAAGGGTTACCACAGTCTGGTGCCATTAACTTCTTATAGGTAGTCCGAGACTGGACAACTGACAATGCATGACTTTGCATGTAGATGCAAAACAGCATCAACACAATTGAGAGCTATTGGGGAACACATGTTCAAGAGAATGAGTCAGGCTGCATTTCCATTTGGATAGCACATCACATTGACAGTCTCTGCCACCTACTTGGAAGAGAATTTCATTATACAGTATTGAAGAATTCTTCTCTGATGATGGAACAGTATCTGTCCGAGTTGCAGCTCAGGGTCATCTAAATCTACAAGACTACTCTGCAATTTACACTAAGTGCCAGGCAGTGGTCCCATCAAACCACCTTCAGACTATTTCTCTACCATTCGCCTCAAGCAGTGCACAGGTAAAAATGAACATTTAAATCTTTCTGTGAGAGTTCTGATTTCTCTTGCTTTATTGCAATAATCACTTCTCCCCCTGTAGGTTCACACCAACAAAATATTTTCGTATTCAGAGGAGAAAATTAGTGATTGATATTTTGTGAAGAGATCCTGCTGCAACAAAAAACACCTACGCTTTTATGATACCGCCCCATCTTGTGTATCTTATCCTTGACATTCTCTCCTTTATTTCGCTATTATACAAAATGAGTTGCTCTTCTGTGAAATTTTTTTTAGATCTTCCATTACTCTTATCTCCTACAAATCCCATACTGTGCAACAATACTGCAGAAGAGAACTGTTAAGTGTAGTGTAGACAGTCTCTTTAGTAGAACTGTTGGATCTAGAAGATGCAACAGTCATTGGCTTGCCTTCTTCGCAAAGTTCTTTATGTGATCATTCCAATTTAAGTTGTTTTGTAACTGAAGGAATTTGATTGAATTGACGGCCTTGAGATTGTGTAATGTACTGCGTAATGTAATATAACATGGCAAAAATGTTTTTGTGTGGTGAAGTTTGGGATGTGTATCATTGCTTAACATAAGAAAAACAATATACCACGTCATGTTATGGATATCCTCCACCAAATAAATAATATGTATCTTGTGTAATCCGGAGTACTACTTCTTAATGCTGCTGTAGGTTCATCTTGATTATCTTACATCGCCACACAGGAATCCTGCAGTGGTTGAAATAAGTTCCAGTATTTCTTATTCACAAAGAGTTTTATTCTGCATGCTAGATGTTCGGTGGCGAACAACAACTTTGAAATAGACTTAAACCTAGAACACAAACGTTCGTAATTATTATTATTACTACCACCACTTCATTGTTGCTTGAAAAGCGCAGGAAGGTCACAAGCGCTTCCATCTCGTCAGTACCATCCTAGCATTAGCGACTAGTTGATGTGCTTATGACTGCCAAGAAGAAACTCCATGCACTGCTTAGAAAGTCGCAATTTTTACGATCGTTTGTAACTTGGTTACATCTTATAAGGTCAGTAATGCTCACAATATGGGTTTATCATTACTTTTATGCATGGTCCACGCTGTGTTTACTGAGATAACAATATGAGTATTTATAAACTCAGTCTATCACTATCTCGTATTTAATTTCAGATGTGAGATTTAATAAACGCAAATGACCCAAATCTGGGAGATAAAATAAGGAAATTACTTGATGAGCTAGAGCAAGAGGAGAATAACAGCGACATTTATGACTCGAGAAGTGGAGATGATCCCAATAACTTTGAAGAGGATGATATTGACCCTACAGACGGCGAAAGTGAATAACACCAAATTACAATCGTTGGTTCAAACCATCCAAATTCTGGCGAAAAAGGAAGCGATGCTCTGTTGCGGTCAAGAAAGCGACCCAGGATTGTGTCTTCATCTTCCTCATCGTCACAGTAACCCATAATTTCAGATTTAGGTAAAAGTGTTTCTTCATCTTTAGATGGTAAGGACTACATGATTCGGCCTCGAAAGACCTCTCTGCAGCGTAAGGATGGATGTTGCTGGTTATCTGTAGATCCTAAAAGAAAGACAGCATGTACACCTCAAAGAAATATTATTCATCATATTCAGCCCCCTATCAACGATGCTTGAAATGCTGCTATGCCATTAGAAATGTTTTCTTTATTCTTCAGAGATGATGTTACAATTAATAGTAAATCATATGAACGAGGAGGTAATGAGGAAAAGATCAAAATATGAAGAGTACTCAGAGTACGACTTCCACTGAAGAACTGAAAGCTTTAATTGGTACCCTGATCTTGACAGCAGCTTTGAAGAATAACCATTTATCATCATGTGAATTATTTGACAGTAATTTATGTAGCCATAGATAAAAAGCAGGCATGAGCTTTTAATTTCTTGTCTGAGGTTTAGTGATAAATTGACTCGTGAGGAACGAAAGCAGTCCGATACATTTCCAGCTATCAGGGAATTATGGGATGAATTTGTCATCATTTGCTGTAACTGTTACAGACCAGGCTCATTCATTACAGTGAACGAACAACTCCTTGCTTCTCATGGTAGACGTCCATTTCATACGTTCATAGTCAACAATCCCGCCAAATATGGGATTAAAATTACCATGGCGTGTGATGCAGGAACAAAATATATGGTTGATGCTTCCCCATTTCTCAGCAAAGGCACAGATACTAACGGTCTGCCATTTGGAGAATACTATGTAAAGGAGCTCTCAAAAACAATGAGAAGATCTAACCGAAATGCTACAGTTGATGACTGGTTCACGTCTACCAAGTTAGCTGATGATCTGCTAAAGGAGAAACTCACTCTCATTGGTACTTGAGACACAATAAGCGAGAAATACCTCCAGTATTACTTATGACCAAGAAGAGAGAGATAGGAACATCCATGTTCATCTTTGACAAGGAAATGACTCTTGTGTCGTATAAACCTAAGGCAAATAAAATAATCCTGCTCTCGACAATGCAAGACCAAGCTGAAGTAACTAAGAAACCTAATATGATTCATTGCCATAACGACACAAAAGATGGCGTTGATTCATTAGACCAGATGTCTTGCAACATTTCTTGCAGCCAGAAGACTAAACACTGGGATTTTTTGTGTCTTTTATGGAATTTTGAACATTGTGTGTGTTAATATGTAAGTAATCCATGTTCACAATAACACCTATGAAAAGGAGAATGTCCTAAAGAGGAAACACTTCCTAATACGACTGGGTGAAGAGCTACTCTCACCATGGACACAAAGCAGGCAACACATACCAAGAATATCAAATATCATCTGCCCTGAGGAAAACTATCTGCCACATATGTCTATCAAAAAAGAGAAGAATTACAATAACGTTTTGTGCTGTTTGTTGTAAGGCATTTTGCAAAGAGCATCAAGTGCAATTATGCACTAATTGTTCAAAATAAATGTTCCAATTGTTGTCAAAAACTATTTTTTCTGTGGTTATTGACTGGGGATTGTATTGTTTATTAGTGACAAATAATAAAATGTGTTACCAAATTTTGCTTACTTTTTGTTATGTTATAAAAATTACGATCATTTGTAACATAAGATAACTGAAGAATGTTTATTTCTAGGATTAACGCTGTCTCATGACTGACATAGGACTTACTGTAATACAGTGATATTCTACTGTGATACAGTTTGCACTCCTGAAAGTAGCACAAAGCTTTGTGGTCTGTATATACAATGACTTCGTGTCCAACTAAATAATTTTGAAATTTTGTAAACCCCCAAACAATGACGAAAAGTTCCTTCTCGGTGACTGTATAATTCTTTTCATGTTTTTGCAAACTACTGCAGCCAAAACTAATAGCACAGTGCATGGTCTCTCCCTCAACTTCCTTCTGTTGAAATAAACAGACTCCTAAGTCATAATCACACCCATCAGTCATCATACAAAATGGTAAAGTTAAGTCTGGTCCATGTAAGATTTCACTATTGACAAGCTGCCTTTTAATCTCATCGAAAGCTGCTTGACATTCATCAGTCCATTCTCAAATACTGTTCTTTTTCAAGAGCACAAGAAGCCATGGAGCATTTAAAGCGTGTATTCTTACATTTCCTATAGATATTGCATAAACTGTAAAATGACCTAAGTTCCTCCTTTGATTTCAGTTTGGGGAATCTGCAATAGCCAACAATTTGCATTCATCAGGTATAATTCGTTCCTTATTAATAATATGCCCAAGAAATTTCACCTCTGTTACTCGAAATTTATATTTTTCCAATTTTAATGTCATATACCCCTCTCCCCCACCTAAGTTTTATGGCAATAGCTTTCAGAATTTCCATATGTTCATCCCACGGTTTTACTGACTATCAGAATGCCATCCACATAAATGATTAATTTTGATAGTAACTCAATTCCTAAAATGAAATCCAAAGCCCTGATAAATTCAGCAACTGTTAAGTTTAATCCAAAAGGTACTACACAGCAATGAAAACTTCCCCATTATACAAAAATGCAGTATATGCCTAGAATTGGGTTCTAAAGTAATTTGATGAAATCCTGATGTCAAATCCAAACTTGCAAAATCATTTGAATCATGAAATTTTTGTATAACAATTCCTCCACTGATTCTGGGTGGTCAGTTTCCTTTTCCAAGAATTTATTTAAATGTCGAGAGTAAAGTACTGTTTGAACCCCACCATCTTTCTTAGCTACTACAACCATAGGATTCTTGTACTGACTGCTACAACTTTCTATTATGCCCCAACTTTGCATTTTCTCCAACTCCTTTTCTACTACCTTCCTCTTACAAATAGGTACTCCTTATGGCTTAATGAAAAATGGTTCATGTGGTCTCAGTTTTAACTTACACATGTTATCTTTCACCTTGCCTGTCCTGTCACTGAAAACGCCATTATATACCCAAGGAATCCCTCCAAGTCACTTTTTTCATCGCTACATAAATTGTCTGCTGAGTTAAGTTTGTCCAGTACTAACTGAGAAAAATCTTCACTAACCATCTGGTTATCAAAATATTTGTTATCTTCATCTAAATAGTTTCTGTCATCAAATACTTCCACTCCTCTTTAATTATTGCTACATTTCTCATCAAACATTATGTATAATTTAGTTTCACCATGAGCACCAGATTTTTGGATCAGTAAAATTTAACTTCATATTTAACGAATCAAACCTAGCATAAACTTTCAGTAACCAATTCATCCTAACAACATGTGCTCATCTAAATCAGTTATTACCACACATTCTTGCTCAAGTACAATATTACTGACAGTAAATAAAATTAATGCTAGCCTGCTGATTAATTTACTAAGTTCATCAGTGGCTCCTTTTATTTTCATTTCGTTACTTGTATCATTGTCTAGTACTTCCACATAAACCATACCATCTAATTCATTATAAAATACATCAGCATCAATAGTCTCAAAATACCCATTTGCAACATCAACTGCACCTACATGAACCTAAACTGCAATTATATGTCTCCACACGACAATCACTATGAAAATAAAATGAAATGATCATATGGCATTTATTGGCCAGGATATCCCCTTCGGGGTTCGGCCACTGTATTGCAAGCCTTTTTAGTTGACGCCACTTTGGCGATCTGTATGCCAATGAAGATGATTCAAGATACACAACACTCAGTCCCCTGCCAGAAATCAAACCAGGGCCCTCGTGTGTGGTATGTGGTAATGTGCTACAGAGGCAGACACAATCCCTATTACAAGTACCAGAACTTGTGTCAGCGGGCACATAAACATAACTCAACTTAGGTTTTCTTTCTTCCACATCTTTTTCAGACAACACTGAAAATTCATCATCACAAAATAAGCTAACTAAGCCATACTTATCAGCAACATTATACATGTTACTATTACTGAACACACAACTCTCATCAAATACCGAAAGTTAGTCAAATCATCTGTACTAAGATTAAATTTATTTTCTACTTTACTAGTATTTTCACCCATTTCCATCAGCATGAAGTTCCAAAATGCTTTGTCATAATCAGCTCTGTTTATCTGGTAATTATTGTGTCTATTGTGGTGTCTGTGACCTGAACTTCATCTTTCTCTCCTACCTATATCCTGATTTCTGTAACTGTTCTTCACCTCAAACTGACAGGCTCGCAATGAGTTGCTTACCTGTTTTTCCAATTGTTATTTTCATAAGATCTGTTAACATTTCTCCTCTGATTACCCCCACTCTGCTCATTATCATTAACATCACTATCATTCTGTTTGTGATAGTTCGTACCAAAATCATTATTACTTCTATTACCATAATATCTGTTTTTATTGATCCTGTTGTTATTCTCGTGGTGTGATGACCCCCATTCTGAAAATTGTTTTCCCAAGCATGATCTAATTTATCTATGTATTTCAAAAATTCCTCAACAGTGCTGTCAGGTCCATAAACAAGATTCCTCAGACCATGGCCATGCAAATGCTGCTTCAGTGTGTCAATTTGGATTAATTCGTCAAGTGGTTCATCTAAGCATGCTAAAGTCCTAAGCTGCTTTTCACAAAATTCTCGCTTCTCATATCTCCCTTGCAAAATCTACTTCCATTCAAAAATTCTGATTTTATTTGCGCTTGCTTACTTTCTGACCAAAATTTGTTTAAAAATAATTTTTCAAATTCTGCTAACATCATTTCACTTTCATATGTTTTGGCAAGCCCGGTGCAAAGCTGTCTTGCACTGGTGCAAATAATAGATAAGGCGTAGTTTAAAATCATCCAGAATTTTCGTAACATTATTGCAACTGTTTTGAAACATGTTATTACCACTACATATATTACTAAACATATTAGTCTCTAGATTCACAACTTTAGAGTTGACTGTTTGAAGATTGATACTTCATTTACTTTGTTGTTTATTGAAGAAATTTGTTCTGAAACAAGTATAAAATTTAATGTTAGTTTCTCGTCAATGAAATTATTTTCAGTTTGAATGTAAATTTGTATGTTATGCAACTCTGATTTTTGTCTGTCAAGTTCATCAATGACAATGTTTTCTGTTATTTTTAGTCATTCTTCGATTACATCAACACATTCGGTAAGTAGCTGTAATTCAGTAACAGCAAAGTTCTTCAAACAATCCACTTTAGATTCTTTGTCTACTCTTTCCTTTACACTGTTTATTTGTATATTTATCTTATTAACATCTTCCTTAATTGCTTCTAGATTCTGATCCATTTTTACAAGAATATTGTCTATTTTTCTAAAATTGTTTTCGGTGTCCTCTCTTTTATTTTATTTTGCTCTGACAGTTTACTATCTAGTAAATTTTTCTAGTATTTCTCCCGATTGTTGAAGTTCGTGGAAGGATGAAGTTAAACTGCTTGATGAATTCTCATGGCTTTGAGTGTTTAGATTCTGCATTGGTGCATGCAGCTTCTGTGAAACTAGCACAAGAGCTTCTGTAAAGTTTGGAAGGTAGGAGACGAGATACTGGCAGAATTGAAGCTCTGATGGGGGGGGGGGGAGGGGAGGGTGTCATGAGTCGTGCCTGGGTAGCTCAGTTGGTAGAGGGCTTGCACACGAAAGGCAAAGGTCCCACGTTTGAGTCTCGGTCCAGCACACAGTTTTAACCTGCAAGGAAGTTCCACAGAGGTCCTTGTTTCCATTCATGTCCCAATACTGGTATATACTACAGTATATTGTAATCAATTATTTTACCTGAAACTTAATAACTATTAGCATATAATGCAGTTTTATACACATCCCAGCTCCTTTCCCCACTTTGTAATGTAATGTGGCGGAAATGTTTTTGTGTGAAGTTTGGGATGTGTATTATTGCTTAACACCAGATAAAAAATATACTATGTCCTATTACAGATATCCTCCACCAAATAAATAATTCGTATCTTGTGTAATCTGGGGTGCTGTTTCTTAATGCTGCCGTATGTTCATTTTCACATTACTGCATCGCCACACGAGAATCATGCAATGGTTCCAATAAGTTCCAGTATTTCTTGTTCACAAAGAGTTTTTCTTTGCACGCTACATGTTCAGCAGCGAACTACATGTGTAAAATTGTCTCACACTGACTTCTTCACACTGACCTATGGTGGACCTTCGGTAGTGTACAAATTCTCTCTATTTATGTGATTTTAAGCAATTACTGTCATTGTTATATATTAAATTTTTAGATTTATATAATTAAAATAAATAGAAATTTACATAAAATAAAAGTGACTAATTTCAACAAAGACAGGAAAGAATCTGTTTCTAGTAAGACCATAAATTACATGTTTTATCATTGCAACAATATATTTTGTTAATTTGCACACATCATTTTACTTACTTAAAGGATAATCACCCTACCATCTTCAGGTGAACAGAGGGATTAGTTTTACTGAATGAAAGGCCTAGATTCAATTAATTAAATTTTGAACGAGTAAAACTTTACATTCCTACATAGTCGTAATCACAATTCCATTAACTAACACCGCACCAATTTAAATATGAGTATGCTTAATTCTGACTGAAATATCATCACATCATATTTCTATTAGGGTTACAAACAGTTTTCAGCCTGAAAACATAAAAGTAGCTTTCTACAGACGACTAGAAATATCGGAAATTTAATCGTTAATCACACCATAATTACAATAACAAATTTATTTCTACCATGTGCCCGTAGTTTGCATAGTGTGCAAATTGAAAACTGAAAAGAGTAAGTCAAAGCAGAAGTTTAAATTGCTGTAAATTACTGATATTATACATATGCCCTCTTCAGGAGAGTAGGGATGAGACTGTAAGAGGATACAGGATCCCAAAAGGGTTGTGGTATTACAGTAACCAAAATTTAATGGATTCCTTGTAGTGCTCATGTGGATGAACTGACATTTTTTTTTTTTGTTATTTGAAGTCAATTGCCACATTCCACAGCATACAGATATCTTGTCTAAATGATTTTGCAATTGGTTTTGATCATCTGACGGCTTTACCAGACAGTAAATGGCAGCACCATCTGCAAATAGTCTAAGAAGGCTGCTTGACTAGTCTCTCTTTATATAGATCATGAACAGTAGAGGCCTTATAACACTTCCTTATGGAACATCAGGTAGCACTCTTGTTTTTCTGACCAAATGATTTATATTTGGTCCCATTTGGTTTCATTAGATACAGAGTGTGTGCGCTCGTAATATAGGGCAAGTCATAGCCAACGTATTACAATATGGAAACATGTATTACAAGTTATTTACATACATAATACTATAATGTCTTTAGTCGATTACTATACATAGATACAAGTAATAACATCATTTGTCACTCTTTACACATATGTACCTCTACACTATAAAATTCTTTATCTGTTGAGTTATCCTTTCAACCTTCTTGAATGTCCTATCGTTCATACTGCCCTGTAGACTCATACGACAATGCTTTACCAACTGTACTACTCAGTATCGAGAACCTTTTTCAGCCGGTCTCAGTCTGTGAGGTATAGTTCTTGGCTTATCTTTACTTCTTGTGTCATGTAAATGAACATCTGCATTTTTGTAGTTATTTATTGCTTACAATTAGTGAAATTATTGTTTTGTATGTTTACACAGATGGACAAGTCAACATCTTTTTTAAATTACCGAATGCAGTTCTGGATGAGTTTTTTTTTTTAAATTTGAAATGGTCCTAATGGCTCTTTTTGCAAGACAAGAAATTTTTTAATTATTATTGTTGCTGGAGTATCCCCAAACACTAAGTCTATACTGTAAGTATAGTTCAAATAGAATATGTTATATAGAAGTTATTTTTAGCATAACGTTCAAGCTGTTTCATAATAAATATTATGATGCTTAATCTGCAACAGATATTGTCTGTATATTTTCTACATTAAAGGTTACTGTCAGCTGCAATTTCCAGATTTTTATGGAAGTGACTTCTTCCAACTTTGTTTCATCTTTGCCATCTTCCTTATCTCTATTTGTGAACACCACGAACATAGTCTTTTTTAGATTTATAATTAAGCCATTCTGTATGAACCACTGTACTGTATTATTTGTCAACATAGACACATTGTTTTCAATATTTTGAGCTTTTCTTCTACATACATCGGTGTCATGTCATTAGCATACAGTATTTTTTTTTTAATCCTTCTCACTGACTTCAATGTTCTTTACAAATGGGTTGAACAGACGCAGGCCAAGTACGGATCCTTGAGATGCACCTGAAAGTTGTTTTGTTTTCATAAAATCTCAATCTATTTGTACTTATTTATTGGGCGAAAGATGTACAGAAATGTGTGAAGTTACTGACAATAAGAGTATTCTGATTGAGGGAGAAAAAAGTAATTGCTCTTACTACCAATCACAAAAAATCAATTTTCTAGTGTCTGTGTTTTAAAATATCCTCTAATGTCTCCTAACAACTATACTGTAATGCTCCTGTACATGCAACATGCAGCTTACCTCGTCTTGCAGCTACAACTGCGTGACCAACAACATGCTAAAATAATTCTGCAATCCATGCAGTATAACACAGGGTCACAACCACTGAAACAACTACTGTCATTTTTTCTATGTAGAAATTGAATGATCAGGAAGGGTATTGTCAACAAACCTTAAGCAGTGTAAACCATGAAAGAAACAAATAAAAAATTTTAATTTACAATATTCACAAAATTGATGATTTAAACATTGCCTAACTTTATATAGACCTTTCTTTCATTCAACTGCATGATTAGCAGCAACTTTAATTATTCCAAAGTGTCTATAATCATGTCTCTGGTCACAACAAAGATATATTACTCTCAATGCATGCATACACAAATCTGACAAAATCTATTGAGTAAGCAACAAAAAAGACAATTACCAAAAATCCTCAATTAATACCAAAGCTTCCTCTGGCACTACTAGCACGGTCATGGCAGGCGAAGATATCTCATATCGCATGACTTCCCTGCATCACACGCCGTGTCCGACGACTTCTGACAATTATCAACAACTGTTCGCTCGCACACCAAGCAGAATCAGTGGTAAACTTTCCAAAGAAATATTAACGCCAAAATTTCACACTGTACTTAATATTGCTGATTTCAGATCTCCATGCTTTTTCTGTTGTCACATGCTGCTTTCTGTAACTGACATATGGTTTTTATCCAGTGCCCTGCATGTCCATGTATGCTATAGTTCTAAGGATTCACTATTACTGATGTATGGGTGATTGTGTCAAAAGCTTTAAACAAATCCAGAAACCAAATGATGCAGCTACTTAGATAAATTCTATGTTTATATACAATTATTTTTCCTTCTACTTATGGCAAAATATTGGATGGTACTTATCTAGTTTTGCTTTGTTTTAGATCCAAAGATGATCCAGTGATCAAAACATGTAATCTCATTAAAAAAAAGTGCAACTGAGACGGAACAATAAATCAGAGTTACCTTAAATCCGTAAACATAGCAGATGTGGAGTTTCTCTTGTCCAATGCATCAATAACAGATTCTGTTCAGCTTGAAATAGCTGTTTCTGTAGATTTCAATTTTTGGAAACCATGTGATGTAATCACAATAATACATACCTCTAGGAATATGGTCATCCTACTATGCAAGAGCGTCTCTAGAATTTTTGACAAACCATAGATCTAAGATACTGGTCTGTAGTTATTTTGAGTCATCTTTCTTACATATTGGTACTACTTCACTTATTTTTCTGGAAATAGTCCTCCTCTGAATGAGCAGTCGTCTGCATCCAGAAAAGGTTAGATTATTCTTTCATTTGCATGCTTTATTAGAAAACTGGGCATATCACCATCTCCTGCAGACTTCTTAGATTTTAATTTTGGAATTTTTTATGAGTTCCGCTTTTCTTACTGATTCCAGGAACACAGTGGGGCGGTTGCCCAAGTGTTATTGGACGCTTTAATCCTCGATGACTTCTCTCTCTCTTTAAATTCTGCACAATATCTACAAATTATTGTTAGTACATCAGAAATTTTTGTTCCATCTGTAACAGTATTATTCTCAATATTCACTGACTTCATCTAATTTCTGTTATTTACACTCTTTTGACCACATCTTTCAGTGATTAATATATCCCATGCTGTTTTAGTTTTATGATTGAAATTTGCTATGGCTCTGTTTCTTGAATTGACTTTTGCCTCTCTTGTTTATTGCCTGCACTACTACTGATACTTTTTGTGTGTCTCCATGTTCCCTGTTTGTCCAAGTTCCTTCGCTTTAGTCCTGAGTTCAATTATTTATTTGGCAATCTATTCCTGCTTTGACCTTCCTGACACTTCATTTTGGGAATGACTGTATAAAAATGATATTAGTGTGTTAAGAAATGCATCATACTTCTCATTCATGCTTTATGCATACAATGTTTCAGTCCAATCTTCTTTCCTCATTGTTAATATAAAAGTCTTTCCATTAAATACTAAGAACTGTTATCTTTCTGACAGGAAATCACAAATCCAGTCATACAACTGAGACGATACTCCATAGGCTCGGTTTGATTAAAAGCCACTAGTAAGGATTAGTGTCAAGCACTATCCAGAAATCTAGAAACATGGAATCAATTTGAGTTCATCCATTGATAGCACTCATTACTTTGTGTGAATGATGAGCTAGTTGTGTTTCAGAAGAACAGTATTTTCTACCTGGTAGAGCACTTGCCCATGAAAGGCAAAGGTCCCGAGTTCGAGTCTTGGTTCGGCACACAGTTTAAATCTGTCAGGAAGTTTCATACCAATGCACACTTCACTGCAGAGTGAAAATTTCATTCTGGAAACCCCAGGCTGTGGTACAGCAATGTCTCTGCAGTATCCTTTCTTCCAGGAGTGCTAGTTGGTTGGTTGGTTTAAAAGAGGGGGGCAGGGACCAAATTGCTAGGTCATCGGTTCATCGTTCCGATTAAAATACTTCCAGAAGGGTGGGAGTAAAATAATCGAGACATACAAAACACAGCTGGAAGAAAGGAGAAATCCACAAGAATGACGGAAGGGCAATAAATATTAAAATGGACAAAATCGGCCAAGAACACCACAGAGATACACAAGAGACAGAGATCAAAACAAGAGAGCAGATTACCAAGGCTGGCTGACCATGAGAATAAAAAGGAGAAGCCTGCCACTCTCCAACACATTAAAACCTCCAATCCAAGAGGTGCACCTAGTGGATGGTTCCTTGCAGGTGCTGCTCGGCAACACTAGTACCGGTGGAGCAGTATGAAATGCAGAAGTCGTCTGCATACAGAAATGGTGAGATGGACAGCCCTACAGCTGCTGCTAGACCATTAATGGCCACTAAAAATAGAGACACACTCAATACAGAGCCCTGCGGGACCCATTTTCCTGGATATGGAGGGGGGACGGGGGGGGGGGGGGGGGGGGACTATGGGAGGCACCGACGTGGACACGGAAAGTATGGAGCAACAGGAAGTTTTGGATAAAAACCGGGAGCAGGCCCCGGACACCCCCAATCATACAATGTAGCAAGAATATGTCGCCAGGTTGTGTCGTATGCTTTACATAAATCAAAAAAGACGGCAACCAGATGTTGGCGTCTGGAAAAGGCCATTCAGATGGCACACTCGAGGGGCACAAGATTATCAGTGGTAAGAGTGACCCCGGCAGAAGCCGCCCTGACATGGAGCCAGTAGGCCACGTGACTCCAGGACCCACCCCAACTGCCAACACACTGTACATTCCACCAGATTACAAAGAAAGTTGGTGAGGCTGATGGGCCTGTAGCTATCCGCATCATTTTGACCAGATTTGAGCACATAATGATAGTGCTCTCCCACCATTGCAATGGAAAGATGCCATCACATCAGATCTGGTTGAAGATGACGAGGAGATGTCGTTTGTAGTCAGATGAGAGATGTTTAATCATCTGACTGTGGATATGATCCAGCACAGGAGCAGTGTCAGGGCAATGTGCAAAGGTGCTGAGGAGCTCCCACTCTGTAAATGGGGCATTATAGGGTTCACTGTGGTGGGTAGTGAACGAGAGGACTTTCCTTTCCATCCACCGTTTGAGGGTGCGAAAGGCTGGGGGAGGGGGAGGGGGGAGGGGCAGGGGTTGTCTCAGACGCAGAGGCTCGAGCATTTGCTCAGCAAAATGTTCAGCAATCACGTTTTCATCGGTAGATAACATGCCATTGATGTTAATGCCAGGGACACCTGTTGGGTCTGGTACCCAGAAAGACGTCTGATCTGCATCCAGATTTGGGAAGGTGACATATGGCACCCAATGGCCGACACATACCTTTCCCAACACTCCTGTTTCCATCGGTTTATAAGCTGGCGAACGCAGGCACAGAGCTGCTTAAAGTCTATTAGGTGCTCTAGGGAAGGGTGCCATGTATGTCGCTGTAGAGCTCGCCGACACTCTTTAATTGCCTCAGCAACTTCCGGCGACCACCAAGGGACTGTCTTTCACTGGGGGCACCCTAAAGAACAAGGGATCGTGTTTTCCGCTGTAGAAACGATTGTTATAGTGACTTGCTCAATGACAACATCGATAGTACCGTGTGGAGGAGATTCAGTGGTGACAGCAGAGTTGAATACTTCCCAGTCTGCCTTGTTTAAAGCACATCTGGGTAGGTGTCCATGGGCATGATGCTGAGGAAGTGACAGGAAGATGGGGGAAGTGGTCACTACTGCACAGATCGTCATCTACTCTCCAGTGGATAGATGGGAGGATGCCAGGGCTGCAAACCGAGAGATCAATGGTCGAATATGTGCCATGTGCCACACAGAAATGTGTGGGAGCACCTTTATTTAAGAGGCACAGGTTGAGTCGTGACAGTAAATTTTTGACCTCCCTACCATGGCCAGTAAGCATGGTGCCAGCCCACAAGGGTTATGCACATTAAAATCTCCCAAAAGTAGGAAAGGTTCAGGGAGTTGATCAATTAGTGCAGCCAATACATTCAGGGGTAACACACCATCTGGAGGAATATATACACTGCAGACAGTTATTTCCGGCATCACCCTTATCCTGACAGCCACAGCTTCAAGAGGGCTTTGAAGGGGCACAGTTTCACTACACACCGAGTTTAGGACATAAACACAAACTCCACCTGACACCTGATTATAGTCACTACAGTTCCTGTAATATCCCTTATAGCCGTGGAGGGCAGGGGTCCGCATTGCAGGGAACCAGATTTCCTGGAGGGCAATGCAGAAAGCAGGTGTAAAGCTTAACAGCTGCCGTAATTCAGCCAGGTGGTGGAAAAAACCACCACAATTCCACTGGAGGATTACGTGATCGTGAGACTGGTAACGCATGAAACACTCAATGAGGCAATCTATGCCTCAGGGTCACCTGCTGCCAACAGATAAGTACCTGTGCAATTGATATCCATTGTGTCTGAGGGCCCAGTGACACCACAATCTCCACCTCATCCTCAGACACAGAGCTTGTAGGTAGTGGTGGTGTGAGTGCCACTGCAGCGCCTTGGTTCTTGGGGGTCTCTTTCTTTTTAGGTTTCTCTCACTGCTCCTTAGGTTTGTCCAGGTGGGAGGGCTTCACTGATTCAGTCTCAGGGACTGAGGAGGACCATGGAGCCCTACGACCAGCTACCTGTGGTTACTTCAGCCACTGGCAGGTGTCAGCTTTTCAACTGGTAGGAACCTGGGAAGGAAGTGACTCAAGGGAACCCTTCCTGGCAAGAGGAGCCGAAGAAGACTTACGTTTCTCTGCCTGAGAGGTGGGGACTGATGTCCCCAATGGGGGAGGGGGGTGTAGCTCCTGAAGTAGGTTGTGCAGGAACAACAGGGAGGGAAGTGCCCCCCACCATCAAGGGGGCAGGTGGAGTCTGACAGCTCTGAGAGCCAACTGTATGCAGCAGAACGGAAGATGGTAGAACCGTTGTCGTAGCGGCGGCATAGATTGACGTCATATGCACAGGCTGTAGCCTCTCGTATTTTCTCTTAGCCTCAGTGTAGGTCAGTCGGTCCAGGGACTTTTATTCCCTTATTTTTCTTTCTTTTTGGAGAATCCTGCTGTCTGGCGAGCAAAGTGAATGGTGCTCTTCACAGTTGACACAGACGGGAGGCAGGGCACAGGGAGTACTGGGATGTGAAGGACATCCACAATCCCAAAAGGTGACACTGGAGGTACAGCGGGAGGACATATGACTGAACTTCCAGCACTTAAAGCACCGCATCGTGGGAGGGACATATGGGTTTACATCACAGCGGTAGACCATCACCTTGACCTTCTTGGATACTGTGTCATCCTTGAAGGCCAAGATGAGGGCACTGGTGGCAACCTGATTACCCCTCGGACCCCGGTGCATGGGCCAGATGAAATGGACACCTTGTTGCTCTAAATTGGCACGCAGCTCATCATCAGACTGCAAAAGAAGGTCCCTGTGAAATATGATACCCTGGACCATATTGAAGCTCTTATGGGGCTTGATGGAAACAGAAACATCCCTCAGCTTGTCACAGGCAAGTAGTGCCCATGATTAGTCAGAGTATGCTGTTTTGATCAAGACCGACCCTGACTGCATTTTAGACAAGCCCTCCACCTCCCAAACTTGTCTTCAAAAGTTCCACAAAAAAACTGAGGTTTCATCAACAAGAAAGATTCCCCCACTAACTCTCGTACATACGAGGTACCAGGGTGAATAAGCTTCGCTGCCATCCTTAGCCTCGTGTTCTTCCCATGGTGTGACGAGGGGGAAGGGGCAGCGGGGGGGGATACAATTTGGGGTCGTATTTTTTAGCACTGAAGTTAGACCTTGATCGCTTAGAGACTGCTGGTGTTCGACCGCCAGCAAGAAATGACGTACTACGCTTCATGGCGTGTCATACGTTCTGATGCCACCAACTCTGACCAGGGGCCCTCCCCATGAGCGCCACCCACTCTGACCAGGGGCCCTCCCCATGAGCGCCACCCAATCCTGATGCCGCAGGGTGATGGGCATCTACTCCTTGGCATATGTGGGGAGTTAACGGTACAGGCATCAGCAGAGCGACCACTGTGTGGTCAGGGGGCTACAACCAATAGGGTACATGGCGGCCCCACCACAACACACTGACTACTATGCTGGATATTAGGCGCAAACGAGCTGAGAAGTCCATTATCGTCAACAGTGCAGAAAGCAATACTGCACAGAGGATGGAGGAAAACACACTCAAGAGGGCGACCTTGCCCAACAGCTGGAGGAGGAATGGAAGTGCAGATCCACATCGACAATGCACCACGCGAGGTACCCTTTCCCAATTGGCTCACTCTTCGGAAAATTTTAAAAATTGGAGGTCAAACCCTATAGGGGACCCTCACATAAAGGCTGAATCATGAGACTCCTTTTAGTCGCCTTACGACAGGCAGGAATACCTCAGGCCTATTCTAACTCCTTTTAGTCGCCTTACGACAGGCAGGAATACCTCAGGCCTATTCTAACCCCCAGAGGGAGGAGTGCTAGTTCTGAAAGTTTCACAGGAGAGCTTCAGTGAAGTTTAGAAGGTAGGAGATGAAGTAGTGGTGGAAGTAAAGCTGTGAGGACAGGGTGTGAGTCGTGCTGCTTGGGTGGCTCAGATGGTAGAGCACTTTCCCGCGAAAGGCAAAGGTCCCCAGTTTGAGTCTCGGTTTGGCACACAGTTTTAATCTGCCAGGAAGTTTCATATCAGCACACACTCCGCTGCAGAGCGAAAATTTCATTCTGAATTAATGAAGTTCCAACGTAGCAGGCCTGAATATCCACAAATTATGTTACCGACATGGATGTGTAATTCAACAGGTTACTCCCATTTCCTTTCCTGACAACAGCAATTCTGCTATTTAATTACACTTTACACTATGTTATGCTATTGATTTTATAGTTATGTTACTATTGTAAAGTATACTGTAATCTAATTCCACAGTCTAATGTATTTTATAATATCCATTTCACTATCATAGTTTAAACAGTAAATTGTCTCAATTTTATCTTGGTAATATTCTAATCTTGGCGCAGTCTGTCCAGAAATGACCGATGAATGACCTACAACTGGTAATACAGGTGATATACTTCCATTTTCTACTGCAAAACTATTTCAAGGACGAGATTATGACAAGCATTTATACCAGAATTAAAAGAGTGCAAGGTAGGGTATCCTCCAAATACTTGACGACTCAGTGATTTTGTGCTATATGAGTTATTCTTACACTTGCAGTAGTAATGAGTTGCCAAGAGCAAAAGGAAAATATTTTCGAAGAGAAGTGATGGAAGAGAACTTCTACATATCTCCGAATTGCACAACATTTTAAATAAATTGATGCTTAGAAGCCACAATGCTTTATATTTATGGCTGTGAACCATGAGAGTACTTTTAATAGAATAGGAACCCTAGAGCCATTATTAACTTTTTTTAAAATTTGTATTGTAGGTTACAGGTTAACAGTACCTGGAACGTATGTTGTAGAAATTGAGAAACTAGTGCTGGAGAGAGCAGCCTGATATTTCATGGTTACAATGTGCCTCATCATGAAAGCTTTATACAGTAATGGAATTTTCATCTTCAAATCAAAATTTCTTACCAGCAGATTTGCTAATAGTCTGGTTTTTGTTTATCTTGCTTTTCAGTTGAATCTGTAATGTTAGTAACCTTCAATATTAGTTTTGTGAACACAAAATTTTGTAAATACCTGAAACATTAAATGGACATCATAATCTACGTCTAAAATCTGCCATCCTAGAAGATGGATGACTCTTGTAACTCAAGCCTGCGCTATTCTTATGAACAGCCTACAGCCTCTTGGTGACATTTACAATGTCAGACTGCAATCACAACAGTGTTACATGCCACAATTTGCCACTTTACATTTTAAGTGTTGTTGCACTGTCATGACTGTGTTCTTCACTACAAAACCTGATCTAATGATGCTCTCCATGCCAGGCCTGGATATAGGGGAGTGGGTGCAAACTGAGGTATCTGCCAGGTTGGCGATTTCAGAGGGCGCCAAATTCATACTGTTAAAGAAAACCATCATGTTTCACAAAGCACCTGCATCCAGAGCTGTTGGTCTATCGATTATTCATATGATTTTGAAACACATTCCTGTTGGTTTTTATATATTTTTGAACACATTCTAAGTTTATTTCTGAACAAATCATAAGCTCATTTTTGAATGTGTGCATAGCATATGTGATGTCTCTTCCAGGGGAATCCCCGTCCCATCTACAAATAGAAATACTTTCCTGCAGACAACAGGGGACAGGGCTATACAAGCTGAGCTGAATAAACCCAAACAGGTGAATGCCAATCACTGTTTGTTTATACTATTGATTGGGTGTGCAAAATTTCAGCATTGTTATAATTGTTAGGGAAATCCATAGATTCAGACTACCAGAGTGGAAAGTAATGACTAACAGCAGAAGGCTACACTACCGAGGGCCAGTTGTACACTCCCCAATTAGCAGTTGCTTAAGTTCTATACATACAATATCACAGGAAACATGTTGCACAAAGATTTAATACCGCCTAATTCGAGAATATACATGGGATAGCTGAACTTGTGATTCTGCAGGGTTAGAAAAGTTAACCACAGAATAAGTTTTTACAATGGCAGGAATAGTTACAGAATTAGTAATGACAATATTGTTTGTTGGAATGAGGAAGGAGAAGAAATGGGGACATCAAATAAATTATATGGAAGAACGCACAGATTCCAAATTATCAACAGAAGAATGGAAAGACTGGTAGAAGTTGAACTGAGGAAAAGATCATTTTGGGTTCAGGATCAATGCAGGACCACTCAGGAAAATACAGACACTACAAGTTATCTAAGACAACAGATTGCATTATTAGGGTTTGTAGATGTAGAAAAAGCTTGACAGAATTGACTGGAATACACTGTTTGAAATTCAGAAGGTACCAGAGAGAAAAATATACAATTCATACAGAAACCAGACAGTAGTTATTTGAGCTGAACACGAAAGGGAGATATTAGTTAGGTAGATAGGACAGGGTTGTTAATGTGGCCCCTTGTGTTGTTCAGTTTGTACAGTGAGCAAATGGCACTAGAAACCACGAATTTGGATAGGAAATTAGTTTCGGCAGAACAAAACTCATGGTTTGCTGATGACACTGTAATTGTATCAGACAGAGAAAATTACTTGGAAGGCCAGTTGAATGGCATGGATAATGCCATGGAAATTAAGTTATAAGATAAATACCAACAAAAGTCAAAATAGAGTAATGAAGGGTAGTGAAGTTAAATCTAGTGATGCCTAGGGAATTAGATAGCTGGCCATTAAAACTGTAACACTGTGAAGATTGCATACAAGAAATGACGAATTGGCATGAAGTGTACCACCTGCTTGGAAGTGCAAGTGATGCATTTCAGTGTGACCCCATAAAGCAGGTGGAATTAATGCCATCCTCAATGGCCCTACTCAACTAACACCCGAAAGAACTGGCATATTGTTCACTCAGCTGTGCTGGTTCGTACAGTTATTTTATGTAACTAGATTCAAGAAATGAACATGTTTACAGCGTGAAAACTATCCACATGGACAATGCAGTGATATCTAAAGCACTGGGAATGTCAGCATCTCGCCCCCATTCTTCCAACTTAATATGTCAGCCAATCTCAGTTTGACTTGTTGCCCAGCAGGGTTACTGCCATTGTTGCTGCCAGAGGTGCAGCTCTCTGTTAAATTTTGCACTCCGTATACACACAAATCATTTACAAATTTAATCATGCTTTCTTCCTTCTATGCTCTGTACACCCAAAAAGTAAAAATTCCTTTTTTTTTTCCCCTGATGTTGAACTTTCAATGGCCAGCACTGCAGATTTGGAAATGAGACACTAAGCAGGGAAAATGAGTTTTGAAATGAGTTTTCGTAATTTGGCAACAAAATAAACTGACAATGGCCATAGTAAAGAGAATGTAAAATGCAGATAGGTAATAATAAGGAAAGCTTTTCTTAAGAAGAGAAAAAGTTATGATATAAATTTGTTAGTAAGTCCTTCTCCGAAAATATTTCTGGCGTGTAGCCTTATTTGGAAGTGTAATGTGGATGATAAATGATATGGACAATAACAGAATAGGAACTTCTGGAATGTGATGTTGCAGAAGAATCCGAAGGTCAGATATTGGGATTATCACATTCTTATCCAAGTCTGCATGTATTTCACCTGTTTCATATATCTTGCATACTAGGGATACTAAACTAGACATAGTTGGTTCTTATAAATAGGAAATGTTTGCCACAGCCCACATTGACGTAACTGCTTGACAAAATTCAACAATGACAGCAGAGAATTGTCTGCCTCAGGACTTGCCATTTATCAAGAATCTGTACCAGAGACTCAGAGCAAATGGTCTGTATGCCATGCGACCAATAATTTTTTCCTCTTCATAGTAGTACAGAGAGGGGCATGTATATTGTGAAGGAACATTGAGACTGAACCCATGTTGAATAGAAAAATGTGTTCTTCCTTGACGAGTACCATTCCAGTGTACAAAATAATGTTTAAGGGACACTGGATGTGTGTACAGAACTTCACATCTTTGTTGGGGGGGGGGGGGGGGGGGAGGGATTGTATTACAATACTTTTAACTTTTCAAGAGTTGTTACAGTTGGTCCAGACTACTGCTTTGTGCATAGTAATGTCTACCCCCCATAGAGTTGCTTTGTGTACAAATTTCTTACTGCTGTAGATCTCTACCATATGTAATGGCCATAGAGGTCTTTCTACCTCAATCCTGTAGACCTCGTCTCACAACAGGCATAGTGGAGATGAATTGCAACCCATTAAGAACACTTCAACACCTTTGCACAGTCCACTGTCAGTGGTGGGATCAGCTGCCAAAAGATCTCTTAATCTACATCAGAAAGAGAGAGCACATTTTTCACAAAATTGTTTTGTTAGTGAACAAGATTTTTCTTTTTTTTTTCCTTTTTAAAAATATGTACTTTATGAAGGAAGCTCAGAAAGATGGTTTATGGTTGAATGAATGATGAGGTCATTAGAGGTAGCAATAGGTCAAATACATGAAGCAACTCTGTCACATCCTTCACTACGAAACAATTCTTGCACTTGCCTTAATCAAGAGGGTGAAACTACAGAATAGCTTAATCGGCATCGTCAGATGTGGAGTTGACTGCATTCCTCCCAGACACACATCCATCAATAAAAGCAACACTGCAAGGTGTATATCTGTAAATTAGATTTCAGAATTTTTCTAACTTCACATTTTCGACATTTGTGAGCCACGTATTATGTGATTAACCTTGACCTACATCTGTCTCTATGACACACTGTCTAGGTAATATGCCTCCACTTTTTATACTAATAAAAGGGGTTGTGATATTTCTGAATTTGCTGTACCCCAAAGAATTATGTTACCCAAGATAACATAGGAAACAGTAAGATATGGTTCAGAACTGCCCTATGATGAGTAGACAAAATATAGCTGTTTTCTAATGCTACAGCCCAGTAAGGAAGCTAAGTAAACCAAAACCTTTTTTTTAAATCTTACCTAGTCTAATTATTTCTAATACAATCTCTTCATTGCATACGGACGGCATCTCTCACAAGGCTAGTGTCAAATATCCTTTCCTACATACATATCTTGCCAAATTCCTCCTTCAAAGTTTACATACTAAGCTGGTATTACTGAATAATACTCACTACCATGAACATATGTTCCTTTATTTACAAGTTACATGACAACTTTTTAGCAGATCATTAGCACAGGTACTGACATTTATGAAGGATACAATTAATTGTATTTTCAAACATTGGACCAAAAGACTCTTGTAACAATTATATGTGAAGCTACCTATGGTCAAAAGGCCCCTGTAACACAATTATGTGTGGAGCTATCATCTGTAGTTTTTTCAGTTCATTTTCACTAAAACCAGCAGAATAAAACAAGTCAATAATCTTTAAGTGAACAAGATATTCAGCCATGGCAGCAAGTGGTAAACCAATTGCTCTACAGTGCCTCATATGAAACCATTTCAACTTTTTCAGGTGTAGCAAATGCTGAAAAGAGGAGGGCTGTAAAGAGTAGCACATAGTAAGATCCAATTCCAACAGGTTTGGACAAGATTTTAAAAATGAAAGATCACGAAGTGAGTTAGACTGTGTGATTTCCAGTAAGCGAAGTTTAGGGCACAGTTGTAAATTCTGTAACACATGGTCTGAGGCCTGACTTAATTCATGTAACGCCAGTTCTTCAAGATGGGGACAGTGCTGGCACAACTGAAGGACAGTGTCAACAGTAATACTTCGGGCACCATGTATGTGAAGTATTTTCAACTCTGACAGTGACCCCTGTCTTAGTAAAAGTGGTAGAGTTTCACCTGGAGTGTTATACATCATTGGATCATGTTTCACAGTTAAATATCTGAGTTTCTTATCATCATCAAGCAGCTTTGGAAACAAATCAGGACTGAAGAGACCTCTTGGAACTGTTATGTTACTAATATTACAACTCCAAACTAAATCCCTAATTATTTCAAAATCAACACCTGATGAAAGAAGCACATTGCAACCAGTAAACCAAACACAGAATTTTGTACCTGTCCCTACAAAAAGTGTTGTCAGGTGTGGAATAAGTTTGGCTACTTCCACAATCTCACATTTCCTTTTTTTGTCTGTTAACCGATATTCTCGCCCTTTCCAGAGGGCTGAACTCCTACACACGGCTTTCCAGCGTTTACAAACATAAAGAGCACATGTAGCTATATCTTTAACTGGAAGTCGTGAGAAAATTTCAAGCAGTATTTCATCAGGGAAGTCCTGAAGCAGCATTGTATCAGGGCACACCTGCAAATCAGATTTGTAAATTAATTTGCCTGTGTATTTATTTAAGATACAAAGACTACAGATGAACATCATTTTCAAAGAACACTGCATGCCACAGTTACAAAAATTTCCAAGCAGAGCATGTAGCGCAGTGGTTAGTAAATTGAACGCCAAAGACAGCAACATGTTACTGTACAAAATAATTCAAAATAAGAATAACCAAATTCATAACATCTTCAGAAAAAATGAATACATAAATCTTCTGAGACATATTCAGTCAAAATTGTGTGTACAAGACTAGAGCTATCAGGACAGGACATGATACCTTATGTACAGTAACCACTGTCTATATAGACTTTGTGGCTTTCTGAGTTAGTATTTTATTAACACAGCTAAGGAAGTAGTAGCACATGGTTATTTTAATGTCTTGTAGGACCTCTATGCTCCAGAATAAGATACACATTTTGATATTCTTAATTCTTGGATTTTTCTCCCCTAAAGAGATGGGTTACTAGATACTTTAAATGGGGCGATTACCAGTGAAATTAAAGCATTACATAAGAAATGAACACAATATTCCTACTTTCTGAGCAGCCTTGTCAACGACAGCCACAAGTCACTTAGTCACTGCAAGCTAGTGTGGTATAACTGAACAATGATGGTATTTAAAACATACATTAATTTATTTATTTATTGTCCCTGGTATCTTGTGGTGAACAATGTACAAAGATATAGGACATGGTTTACATAACCTGTGTGGTGACTGTTTCATTTTTTTATTAGACATAATACAAACAGTATTAAGGTTATAAGCTCACAGATATGGTGGCATTAAAATGGTCAAAAAGCTAAACACACACAGGGGACATGTTTACATGTATGACTAAATTACATTTGACATAAAGCTAGATACATGTAGGGGACAGATTACATTTATATGAGGGTGCACAGAACATTAAGTAACAGTAATATACATGGGCTTACAATGCATGATGGGAATTAAGAATAAGTACAAACACACAGACTTATTCCTGTACAGTCTTAATTTACCTAACTTACAGTGCAGTTTATTTCAGTATATAAAAACAAGATTAAGAGTAAACAAATATAAATTTAATATGTTATCTGATGATTAGTGAGCTTGTGTTTTTATTTTTTTGAGAAAGATTTTTGGAGGGCTAGTGTAAATTTGCCTGCAAGTACACCAACAGAGTAAAAGGAGTGTGTGACAAGTAGTTCTTTTACTTTTTTTTCTGAATGACAGTCCTTCACTATTTCTTATGGTCGTAGGAAGTTTATTGTGCAGCTGAGTGCCTATATTTCAGACACCAGCTTGACATATACTTAATCTCTGTGGCAACAGATTGTTCAGATATCTCATATTGTGATCATGTATATCCCTTTTTATTGTGAAAATGTGCATGTATTTTTAATAAATAAGACTGTTTCCATTATATAAATACAGGGTACTGGTAAAATTTCCAAGGCTTTGAAAACTGTCTTTGCTGACAATCTGGGATATTCTTGCTCCATTATCTTTAATAGTCTTTTCTGCACTATAAAGATTATTTTGTGTTATGACCCCCAGAAGGGGATGCCCCATGTTAAAATGGAATACACTAGGCCAAAGTACACTGTTTTTAATGTCTCTATGTTGCATCTTTGGATGAGGATTCTAAATGCATAACAGAGGCTGCTCAGCTTATTCAGTACTTTATCTCTGTGCACATCCTACTTCAAAGTGTTATCTATGCATATTCCCAAAATTTCATTGCTTCTATTTGATTGATTTCATGGCCTTCTATTATTATTGATATCACTTGCGTAGGGCGATTTTTTGATGAACAAAAGAGCATGTGAACCGTTATTTGCTTTCAGCAACAGTTTATTTCTGAGAAACCAGGACAGCAGTCTACTCATTGTATCCGATATTTGGTCACTCATTTGTTGCACTGATGTGGTACTAAACAACCGATTTGTATCATCAGCAAACAGTATATGAGAAGTTTTAAAAGGGTTCAAGAAAGATCATTAATAAAAAGCAGAAAAAGAAGGGGACCCATAACAGAGCTTTGTGGCACACCACAAGTAATCAGGGCTGTGTTAGAGCAAGTTCTTTCTTTGCTAGTGCTGGAGACTTCAACTACCTGCATCCTATTTGTTACGTACGACTGAAACCATTGATTACATATGCCTCGGATGCCATATGTGCCTAGTTCCCGAAGCAATATCTGGTGATATCAAGTGCTTTGGTCAGGTCAATGAAAATCTGCAGGAGAATTCTCTGTGACTGAAGGAAGAGAAGATTTGGTCACAGAGAGCACAAACGGCATCATTAACAGATCCGTTCTTGTGCAACTCATAATGACATTCAGAAAATAAGTTTTCTTTATTGATGAATTCTAACACATGACTGCACACGACTTTTTCAATTACCTTTGCTGCTGTTGGTGGGAGGGATTTTGGCTGATAATTATTGACGTCATGTGGGTCACTATTTTTGAAAACTGGGGTGACTTTTGAGATTTTGAAGAGTTTCAGAAGGCAGCCATTGCTTAATGAACTGTTTATTACATCACACAGGGCTCCAGCAATTTCTGTGGTAATATTTTTCATTAAATGGTCAGACAAACCATCAGTGCCACAGGAGTATGGGTTTTTGTTTCTCTGATAATTTTTATAACCCCTGCAGTTGATGATGGTGTTGAGAAGAGTGCCCTGTCTGATTTTTTTTAGCACTATTTCAAATTTTTTCGTGGTTTGCTCATTCCTGAAGAAAGATTGCTTATGTTACCTGTGAAATGTGCTTCAAACAATTCATTTATTTCTTTAAAATTATCTTTTTTCCCCATTTTCATTTACAAAATCAGGCAGTAGTTGTTTAGCCTATGTTCCTCTTTCCACTGACAACTTTCCACACAGCTTTACTTATGTTGCTTGCATTTTTAATGTACTGGTTGACAGAGCTTTTTGCCTGGGCTACCACTTTCTGAAGAACTTTTCAGTATATTTTTGAGAATTAAGAAAATTAGAATCTGTTACTTTTACTTTCCATGTACAGTCTTTCCTTAGTTTCACAGGAGGTGAGTATCCCTTGTGTTATCCACCTTTTGTATTCATTTTTCCTGGAGGTCCTAATTACCCGTTTCTTAAGTGGGAAGGCAATTCTTAGCATTTTTATCAGTGTCCTTTTCCAGGTAAACATTTTCCCAAGACTGTTGTGTTAGCAAATCTTTAAATAATTGTAAACAACAGGATCATTAATGTACCTTCCATTAATTATTTCAGATGAGGTGCACATGGAACGATAGGTTTACATCAAACAGGAGGCCTTGGTGGTCAGAGAGACCATTTGACAAGTTCTCAAGTTTTATTACTGGGGTAGTGTTTACAGAGATTGTGTCAATGGTAGAAGAGGACGTGGAAGTTGTTCTAGTAGGTTCTTTCACAATATTTTCCACTGAGAATGTTGCTAACACATTTCTTAAATCACTGGCTTCATGTGAAGCCACTGCTAAATTTGCATTAAAATCAGAGCACACAATAACTATTTCCCTTTTTGAAACATAATAATTGATTGCAGATTCCAGATTTTGTAGAAAGTGAAACATGGTTCCACTTTGTGATCTGTAGCTGCAAATACAGACTGTTTACAGTTGTTTCAGTTCAAGTACACAATGTCCAAAGTGTTTTTCTACATTTAGATGACACATTTTATTGATTTCACTGGACTGAATGCATCTCTTACATGTATTAGGCGACTACCATCCCTTTTCGTGGACCTGCAGTAGCTAGCACCCATGACATACGTAGAAAAATTAAAAAAATGAGAGCTCATCAGCTTTCATCCACTGTCCAGCAAGGCATCCACAGTGGGAAGATCAGACAAGCAATACATTTCAAATTCTAGAATTTATTTTGTATAGACTGCATGCTTTGATAAAAAGTAGGGAAGGTTTCATTAGTTCCATAAGGCCTATCACACCTACTCATAAAAAATATTTTTGCACTATGAAGGCCAACTCAGCTTCATGGGTTCTGTATTACCTCACATTGCTTCATTGTGTACTATTACTTTAATACAATTAGTAATAACATTGCATATATATAATTTACCAAGATCATTTAGGTGTGTGTGAAATCTTCTGCCGTTGTGGACACAATTGAGTTTTTTATCATATTTATAAAATCACTGATCAGTCATTTGCAAAGTCTGTATGCTAACCTAAAAAAATCTATTGAAGAGTCATGCACTCTAAACAGAAATATCTTTAACTAATGGACAACAGGAATGAAACCCATTCCACTGGAAAAATATACAAATGGAGTGCTGAAAAAGTATGGACCAAAATGGAATCTCCGGCACTCAGAGATTACAGTATTGCACCTGGAATAATGTTCTAAGTATGGAGAGGTTCCCAAGTTTAAAATTTAAGCGATGGGCAATTTTATAGCTATCTGTTGAAGAGTTTGGACTTTGAAAGGATGTGCCAAAGTGAACACCCATGTTGACTTTTGAGCATACTGTGAAATTCCAGCAATGGAATTTGTACACAGACATTATCTGTGCCACATAGTTATGAGTGCCCAGCCCAGTTATAAGGAGCTTAGCATAGTGAGTGAAGTTGTTTCTATCTAGGAAATAACTACGAAAAGTTACCTGTGAATGTATGAATGGAAACAGGAATATACAGCTAAGCACTACCTATTGTATGGAGATGGGGCAGAAAGTACTTAGTGGCCGGCAGCTCAGGTATGCTGGCAGCGCCAATGTGAGGAGGAAAACCCATGCAAGCATGTACTGGGGACTTATAAGAACAGCTAAACTTATGATTTAAAGTTACTAACAGTGAGATAGTGAGATTGAAATTTCAGTCAGGTATACTAAATAACATATGAAAATACACCATGGCATGCAAACACGGGAACCTTTTTACCTTTACCCACATCCATTATGTAAAGTAATACCTGTGCACAATTCTTGTGTAAATGTCTAACTATAGTGCTAAGTTATGGAGATTTCACAAAGATAAAAATGAGCGGTGGTAGCATACACTGCACCTTCATAATAACTTACATCTCTAATTTCTTGTGGTTTAATTTACTTGGTACAAAAAGACTAACTCAGTGAAATTGCAAATTATTAATTTAACATTATTTTCTATTGTACGATACCTCGCACATGCACACTTTCAGTAGCAACTCAGGGAAGTTACTTTTTTGTATTTTGTTAGAATTGTGGTAAATTGATTGTTTTATTTTTCAATAATTCTGTTTTTGTGATTTAGTGCCAAAACCAGTGGTGGTGTACTTATATCGTGCAGCCCTTCAGTAAGCTTGTGGCTCTGTAAACATTCCTGGAATAGCAATTGATATTCATGTCGCGTCAAAAGCCAGAACGTGACATCATCTTGACAATATTTTGGTGGTCCTCCTGACCACTATCTTCAGGTGAGTATGCTGTCGCACTGACTCTGGAAATGAAATCAAACACGCCACGGCAGCTCCTTTATACACTGCCTGTAGGTCTACCAAAAGCGCGCAAACACAGCTGCCATCTAGTGAAGCCACAACAGCGCAATGGTGGTGAAAACCCACAGAAATGATAAATCGATATCAAACACTACTGACTTGCTTTTGATGACCGAATGTCAAGCAAAACAGGGATCCAAACTCTTACTTAAAGGATACCACTCATCTCTGTTTATTATATTGTCAGACAGGTGGATTTCAAAAGCTTATTTCACTACACAGTCCCAATACTGCAACACAGGGGGGGGGGGGGGGGGGGGCGGCAACCAGTTGTCTCTCATTGTACAACATTTTATATCCTTCAGTAAGACAGTGCTCTGCAACCACAGATTATTCAAGCTGAAATAACTTCATGTAGCAATGGTGGTCCACTCTCGACTGTACGAATTAATTATAGAATATAGGCTTTCCCTTAATGGCAGGGTATTTAGTAGACACAAGGCTTCCTCAAACCCAAATCATCCTTCACTGAGCCCAGCAGAGCTTAATATTAGCTAGCAGATGGAATACACTTTTAACATCAAATCTCTTTAAAATTCTCCCTATTTTTGAACATATGCTTCCCGAAAAAGTTAGGAACGACACGAACTTGCTTATATCTTCTGTTGGTTCCCACATAGGTCCAATCTATAGAACATGATGGATGTGATTGTCAGTATAACCATTCTCCTTGACCACAGCCTTTAGATGACACAGTTCTTACGTCAAACCGAGACGCCATAAGCTCTTTTTACCAATGTATGTAGGATCCACTCCGTTGGTATGATAGATGACAACTTGAATGAAGATATCAGTCCACATGCATGGGCTTACGATAAAAACTGTGTCCTAATGTACCATTTTTAGAGTTAGATATCTAAAAATGGAAGTTTTCCTTCCTTTGTGAACTTAACATTGGCATGCAGATAATTAAAATTATATAGGAAATGGTCCAGAGCATCCCTCCCATGTGGCCATACCATAATCGTGTTGTCAATGTACCTACAAAAACAAGTTGGTTTTAAGAACGCCATTTTCAGTGCCATGTTCTCAAAATCATCTAAAAGTAAGTCGACGTCAACACATTGTGACAAGCTTAATTTTTTCTTCACCCAATTCTTCACCAATTAACTGCAAAGAATCTTCAAGAGGAACTCTGGTAAAAAGAGAGACATCATCAAAACTAACAGCAAATCCATGGGACTGAGACACAAAGACTTCAAACGCTGAATAAAAAACAGAGAATTGGAAATATGATGTTCACATTTTTTGACATGGAGACTCAGAATAAATGCTAAATACTTGGTCAAGTTGTAAACAGGAGCACTCAAATTGCTAACAATAGGTGGATGAGGAGCCCCTTGCTTGTGTACCTTGAGCTAAATGTATAATCACAGTGCGACTGCAGCACCAGGTCGAAGTTTTTAAAGATCATAATCAAATAATGAACTCTTCCTCAAAAGTGAAAGCATTTTACCCAAATGATCATCTTGCGAAAGAAGAACTATTGCATTGCCCTTGTCAGCTGGTAGAATTACTAAATCCTGGCCTTCTCTGATGGATCAGATGACAGCTCTTTCAAGTGAGATGTTGCTTCACAGGGGTGGCACCCAACGCACTGTATGTGAGACCTCTTGCCCGACTACATCAGCTAGATCATTGGGGAACCTGGACACCTCTTCTTCAACAACAGAAATGAATAATGGGAACATTCCTGGGTACAGGGGGCAAAATTTAATCACTTTTCCAATACTGCCAGCACAGCATCATCCAGTTGCTTGGTTGTGAGGTTTAATCACAACTTGTTAATGGGTTCGTCATCTGTTATTGCAGACTGAGAAGAAAACCGTTGAAACTTCGAAGACTGTCTAGTGACGGCGTTTGCATGGACCCATCTGATATTGCCCAGGACGAACTATCAGCCCAATCCCAGGATGCAGCAGACAGCAATGCCGAAACTTCCATGTGCGAACAAAATACATCCTTGGATATGAAAACCAGTTGTCTGCATGTAAGACAAATGAGCTTCCTTACTAAGGCAAAAACAGCACGCTTCTTAATATTGTTGGCCATTTTTGTCCAATATAATGAACAATTCTGGCAAATTTAGGTATTCTACCTTCAATCTGGCATCTCAGGAGAAAAGCAAGGGCACTATGTCACTTCCCCTTCTTCTTACGAAGTTTATCAAACTTCCTTACTCGTTCAAATGTCTCCCCGTAAAGAATCTTGACATGCCGCCATAAACTCCCAATGTAGTAATTGACGATATTCACGTCGGTTCTCCAGATGGAACATAATGTGGTCCACCTGCCCACCATCCTAAGGTGAGTAAGCTATCACACCAACTCGTCAGAACTGAATGCCCTCACTTTTCTGCTGAGATGCCAGAATGAATGTATAATACCTAAATTTGCCAGAATTGTTCATTACATTGGAACAAAAATGGCCAACAACATTAAGTGGCACACTAATTTTGCCTTAGTAAGGGAGCGCATTGGTTTTACGTGCAGACAACTGGATTTCATAGACAAGGATTTATTTGATTTGCATTTGGAAGATTTGGCATTGCTGTCTGCTGCATCCTGGGATTGGTTGACAGTTCATCCCGGGCAATATCAGGCTGGGTCCATGCAAATGCCATCAGTAGGCAATCTTCAAAGTTTCAATGGCTTTCTTCTCAGTATACAATAACAAATGATGACATCCACAGATACGTTGTGATTAAACTCGCAACTACACAATGCTGACAGTATTGGAAAAGAGATTAAATTTTGCCCCTACACTCAGGAATGTTCTCATCATGGAATTCATTTCTGCGGTTGAACAAGTGGTGTCCAGGTTTGGAAGCTCCTACTTGCAACTTGGCCAAGTATTTAGCATCCATTCTCAGACCCCACGTCAGAAAATACGATCATCATATTTCCAGTTCTCTGGTTTTTATTCAGTGTTTGAAGTCTTTGTGTCTCAGTACCATGGATTTGCTGTTAGGTTTGATGTCTCTCTTTTTACCAGAGTTCCTCTTGAAGAGTCTTTGCAGTTAATTGGTGAAAAATTGGAAGAAGAAACAACTATGCTTTGTCACCACGTGTTGACATTGACATATTTTTATTTCATGACATATACTTTGAACAAACTGACAGAGTGGCTATGAGGAGTCTGTTATCCCTCACTGTCACCAATTTGTTTATGGAAGATTTTTGAGTACACAGCACTGAGGGCAGCATTCTTAAAACTGATTTGTTTTTGGAGGTATGTCGACAATACAATTATGATATGGCCACGTGGGAGGATGCTCTGTTTCCTTTCCTAGATCATTTTAGTTCTCTGCATCCCAATATTAAGTCCATGATGGAAGTTGAAAAAGATGGAAATTTTCGTTTTTAGATGTCTAGGTCTACAGGAGGGATGATGGGACATTAGGACACAGTATTTATCATACATCCACGCATGATATCTTCATGCATCAAGTTGACATCCGTTGTACCAACGTGATGGGGTCCTACGTACATTGGTAAAGAAAGCTTACGTCATCTCAGATGCAGATAGTTTGACACAAGAAATGTATCAGCTAAAAGCCGTGTTCAAGCAGAATCATTATACTGACAATCAGATCCATCATGCTGTACAGATTGGATCTTTGAGGGAACCAACAGAGGATACAAGCAAATCAGTGGCATTTTGCAGGAAGCATATCTTCAAAAATACGAAGAATTTTAAAGAGATTTGATATTAAAAGTGTATTCCATCTGCCAGCTAAGAAAAGAGCTCCACTGGACTCAGTGAAGGATGATTTGGGTTTGAGGAAGTCTGATGTCTACAATATTCCCTGCCAATGAAGGAAAGCCTGTATTGGACAGACTATTTGCATGATACAGGATTGATGCATGGAGCACCACTGGTGCGTTGCTGTGCCTTGCGTCAGAGGGCAGTTATGTTCATGCACATGCGCTGTATAAAGGAGCCACCACGGCGTGTATGATTTCAGTTCTGGAGAGTTAGTGCAACAGCTTACTCACCTGAAGATGGCGGTCAGACGGACCACTCAAGTATTGTGTCAAGATGATGATATATTCTGGCTGGGGACCCAACATGAATATCATGTTTGTAAGCTGTTATGTGTTGCCATTAAATGAGAAAAAAATATAGAAACAGCATTTTATGTTTTTATTTTACTTACCACAATATGAAAACAATCCTGGACACTTCGTTTATCATACAATAAAGACAAGAGCTGATACAAGTCACACAAATACATTCTAAGACAAAAAAAATATGTCACCAGAAGGGACTATCCAATTGGAACAGAAATCAGTAAATGTGATGTCATATACTGACAAACAAATGATTTACAATTTCAGAAAAAAAATTTATGATTTATTCAAGAGGAAGAGTGTCACCAACTGTGGAAGTCCATAATGTTGGTCCATCTTTGGCCCTTGTGCAAGCAGTTATTCGGCTTGGCACTGATTGGTAGAGTTATTGGAAGTTCTCCTGAGAGATCTTGCCAAATTCTGTCTGACTGGTGCTTTAGACCATTAATATATGGTGATGATTGGAAGGCCCTGCTCATAATGCTCCAAACTTTCTCAATTTGGGAGAAATCCAGTGACCTTGCTGGCCAAGGAAGGGCTTGGCAAGCACAAAGACAAGCAATAGAAACTCACTGTGTGTGAGTGGGCATTATCTTGCTGAAATGTAAGCCCAGGATGCCCCAAGAGCAACACAATGAGACACAGAATATTGTTGATGCACTGCTGTGCAGGGTGAGTGACAAGGATGACAATATAAGGGGCCCTGCTCTGAAAACAAACGGCACCTCTGACCATCACTCCTGGTAGTCTTGTCTGTACAACAGGCAACAATCAGGTTGGTATCCCACCACTGTCTGGGGCATCTCCAAACACATCTTCAGCCTGGAACAGAATTGTCTTCAGCGATGAGTCCTGCTTCGAATTGAGCCCCAATGACCAGCAAAGACAAGTCTGAAGGCTCCTCAGACAGTGGTGGAATACCAACCTGACCATAAGGCCCAATTACCAGGAGTGATGGTCAGCAGTGCAATTTCTTTTCACAGCAGGACCAGGACCCCTTTGGTTGTCATCCACGGGACCCTTACAGCACAGCAACAAGTTGACAATATTCTATGCCCTGTTTTGTCACCCATCATGGCAAGCCATCCTATGCTTACATTTCAGTAAGATAATTCCTGCCCGCACACAGGGAGAGCTTCTGCTGCTTGTCTTCAAACTTCCCAAACCCTACCTTGGCAAGCAAAGTCCCCAGATCTCTTCCCAATTGAGAATGCCTGGTGCCTCCCAATCATCTTGGGATTTTGACGATATAATGCACCAATTGGAAAGAATTTTGCCCAACATCCCCCATGAGGATAGTCAATAACTCAATCAGTCAATGCCAAGCCAAATAACTGCTTGCTTAAGGGCCAGAGGTGGACCAATGTTGGTTCAAATGGCTCTGAGCACTATGGGACTCAACTGCTGAGGTCATTAGTCCCCTAGAACTTAGAACTAGTTAAAACTAACTAACCTAAGGACATCACAAACATCCATGCCTGAGGCACGATTCGAACCTGCGACTGTAGCGGCCTTGCGGTTCCAGACTGCAGCGCCTTTAACCGCACGGCCACTTCGGCCGGCGTGGACCAATGTGTTATTGATTTGTTCAGTTTGTGAAGCTCTTTCTCTCAAATAAATCATGCAATTTTTCTGAAAGAGTAATCCCTTGCTTGTCTGTAAATGTACATCACATCTACCAATTTCCATCCTATTCAGATAATTCCTTTGTGGTACATTGCCCTGGAGTGTATATACTGTAGACATGAAGCAATGTTTTCCAACTTGACAAGTAACAACAATGGATATGACAATAAAAACAAAGTGATATGTTTTCCAACTTGACAAGTAACAACAATAGATATCACAATAAACACAAAGTGATTGTTGAAGCAGTTTTTACACACCTAGTACAGCATCAGGCACACCCAGAGGTGGCAATATATATTAGTAAAACCAGTAAGTTGGCGGTAAGTATGCTTCCCAAAGTCCAGAAAAGACATATCAATTTTGTGGTAAGCATGCTTCATGAAAAAAGTTCTTTGGTGGTAATCTTGCTTTACAAGACCTTCAAAACAACATTAGTTGGCAGTATGTATGCTTCCCATAGCCCTTAAAGCTATATTTCACAATGAACAGAAACTACAGCTGGCGAGCACACAACCACTAGATACCAGAGTGCACAGAAGTGGTATGATGTATTTACATAAAGACAATAAATAAATATAATTTTAACAGTTGCTGCTGCAGCCATGTTTAAAATCTTGATATAATTACTGCCATGTACACAAGTTTAAGATACGTCACTAGTGACAGTGAAGCTGGAATGGATGCAGTAAAAGTGACAAGCTAGGTAGTTGTGGTTGTACATGAACGTAGAGGATGGAAGACTCTCACAAGACTGATGGGAAAGGTTGCTTCATGCAGGGAGATAGATGAGGGAGGGCTTCATTTGGGGGGGGGGGGGGGGGTCCAGGATAGACAACTTGACCCAATTAGTTTCTTGGCAGTATACAGTTATGCAGCCAAAAGTCACAAATTTTGTGACAAGTTGATGTGGGGCTTAGGTGTTATCACAAAGTATTTTATGTCGTTAAATTTCTCGGGTTTTCATCAGGTACTGTGATGAAAGTAGTAAGAGATATAAAAAGGAACTTTGTTCTTCATTTAGTGGAATAGTAGTGAAGCACTGCGTGCAGTTACTGCCTGCTTGCATTACTAATCTCCGGAACTTGTTTTGTTAACTAAATATTGTGGTTTGAAACGATACACTACAGTGCCATCTACTGTAATCAGCCATACAAACTCCACATTCATTTAATGCTGCAGTTAAGAAGTCCTGGAAATAAATTTTATGAACTTTAATTTAAAAAGGGGAAATGTTTTGCGCTAGTTCACATTCAGCCCCTACAGCTATTTCTGAGCCAAAGACATTATTTCAAATCTGGCAGAGCACAAGTATCACTCATAGGGCCTCAAGTCACAAACGAGTTTACAAGAATATGCAAACGTACGTGGGTACGTGTTTTCTTTTACAAATGCCTTGTTGGCCACAAGCTTACTTTGTGACAGGTTTTTTTTTTTTTTTTTTTTTTGTGCCTCTCTGAGACTCAGCATCTCCACTATATGGTGAGTAGTAACTACCCTTTTCATAATATTACAATATTATGAAAAGGATAATTGCTACTCATCATGTAGTGGACATGCTGAGTTGCAGGAGGAATGTGGATAGGGTGTCCTCACCCTCGGTCAAGATCACAAAGATGTCTTCACTATATCTGAACCAGGTGAGGGGTTTAGGACTCTGGATGTTTATGAAGGATTCCTCTATATG